>NW_026000223.1:8382256-8472041 GCF_001458135.2 Marmota marmota marmota
TCTCCGTGGCGCGCTCCCAGCTGTGCCGGTGCAGAAAGGGTACTGCGGGGATCCAGGTGAGCGCAAGGACAAATTTGGATTTGTCCAGCAAATCCAAATCCAGCGGGCAGATTTTTTTTTTTTTTGTACCAGGGATTGAACCCAGGAGTGTCCCGACTCGGAACACTTTTTTTGAACTTTTTTTCTTCTTCCTCTGTTGCCCTGGCTGTTGTCGAACTCCTGGGCTCAAGCGATTCTCCCACCTCAGTCTTCGGAGTAGCTGGGATAAGAGTCGTGTGCCACCGCCCCGGCTACCGCCCCACCAACGCCCGGTTTTCTTGGGGGGACTGCGGGTAGCACCCTCGGGCGTACTAGGAAAGCGCTCTACCACTGAGCAATACCCCAATCCTTGAATTTAAGCATAATTATTCACTCCCTCGTTTCAATCACACAGTCCGCGTGCGGCTCACTGTTTTATTTGCCCCAGGGATTCAACTTTTTTTGTTTGTTTCTGATTTTCTTTCTTCCTTAATAGGAGTCTCTTTACCAGTTACCACGCGGTTTCTCCCCATTCGCCTTTTGAATACGGTCTTCCCTTTGTGATTATTTTCCAACTGGTGTGACAGGTCTGACTCTCTTGAGGTGTTGGTGTATGGGGCCACAGTCCACAGGCGGAGTGGGAAGCCTGAGGAGAAGGAGGGGACGGAAAGAGAACAAGGGAGGAGGATAATGGATGGGAAGATATGAATGAGATATTACACCTGATATTGTAGGGGAGCCAGGCTCCCTCTGCCCCAAGCACGGAGCATTTCTTCACAGGGACCAGAAGCGCAGGCAGGGTCCGAAGCAAATACAACTTCATCGCCGAGGTGGTGGAGAAGGTGGCGCCATCTGTGGTTCACCTGCAGCTGTTTCGCAGGTAAAAGACACAGGAGGATTACCCAATACTGCTTCCCACTGCCTTACCTACTCTAGGGCCTTTACAAGCATCATTGAATCTTAAACCAACCAACCAACCAACCAAACAAACAAACAAACAAAAACCACTGTGAGGAAACCGAGGTTCAGGGGATGGAACTCAGTGGCAGAGTGCTTGCTTGCTTAGCCCTGGGTTCCATCTGCAGCACCTCAAAAACAAACAAACAAACAAAACAAACAACAACAACAAAAATAAAACAATAACAACAACAAAAATCTGTTCAAAGCTATTGAGATGAGAAGCAGAGGCACAAGGACAAAAGGATTCTGGCCTCCAAATCTGAGCTATTTCTGCATACTCAGGTGCCTGAGGTTTCTTTCTCCCTCATGCCCCAAAGATAAAATTTGAAGCTAGTAGGAATCTTGGTGGTGATCTTGCCCAACCCCATCACTTGCATGCAAGGAAATCTAAATCCAGGAAATCCAAATCCAGCGGGCAGATTTTTTTTTTTTTGTACCAGGGATTGAACCCAGGAGCATTTAAGCACCAAGCCATATCCCCAGACTTAAAATATTTCATTGAAAGACAGAGTCCCCCCGACAGCCATGGTGCAAAGCCAGTTTCAGCCATTTAGCGTGGCCCTAAGCAAGTCAGTAAGACCCTGTCTTTAAATAAAATTCAGAAAAGAGCTGTGGATATGGCTCGGTGGTTAAGTGCCACTGGGTTCAATCCCCAGTATGGGCGGGGGAGACAGGGTCCTGCTAAGTTGCTGAGGCTGGTTTTGAACTTGTGATCCTCCTGCCTCAGCCTCTGAAGCTGCTGGGATTATAGGCATGTGCCACTATGCCTGGCCTGAGGAAAAGATTTATCTTATGCCACAAGGCTAATTTGTAGTGAAAACTAAGCCAGAACCAGAACCATTGGATTCCCTACCTGCCTGAGTTCTTGAATCTGTGGCAATATATCCCCACAATATTAGGATTAGGTTTGGCTTCTTTGCTGGAGAGGACTCACAGAGTGCTGCACTGACCAGCTCTGAAGAAGGGAGCATTGCCTTGGAAAAAAGGGGAGTTGGGAACCAGCTTTCAATCATGTTCACCAGAGATGGCCAGGGCAGGATACATATAGTTCATTTACATGTGGAGAAGATGAAAACTGACAGGGAAAAGTAAAA
This sequence comes from Marmota marmota marmota, assembly GCF_001458135.2. Taxonomy (NCBI): domain Eukaryota; kingdom Metazoa; phylum Chordata; class Mammalia; order Rodentia; family Sciuridae; genus Marmota; species Marmota marmota. Next base: position 8,384,329 of record NW_026000223.1, read on the forward strand.
TGTCTGAGGAAATGGAGATGGAGATAGGCTTAATGAATGTCAGTTTCCCATGATTCACAGATGGCAGCTGGAGTCCCTGAGCTTCCTGCCCTCGGCTTATATTGTTGTCTTATGGAGACAGGTCACCTCTCAGCGGCAAGGAAATGCCTGCATCCAGTGGCTCTGGGTTCATAGTGTCTGAGGATGGGCTCATTGTTACCAATGCTCATGTCCTCACTAACCAGCATCGGATCCAGGTGGAGCTTCAAAGTGGGGTCCAGTATGAAGCCACTGTCAAAGACATTGACCATAAGTTGGATCTTGCACTGATTAAGATTGAGCCAAATGTAAGTATTTAGAAGCCAAGTCAGAGTCTGCGTATTTTCTTCTATTTGCTGATATATTGTTTCCCTCGCTCCCATACTACATTCTTTTTTATCTAGTATATGCTTTTTTTCCTGTTTTTCACTCCCTCTTTTTTAAAATTTTCTTTCATACCTGTATGTACATCTCTTTTTTTAAAAAATTTTTTATTGTTGGTTGTTCAAAACATTACATAGTTCTTGACATATCATATTTCACACTTTGATTCAAGTGGGTTATGAACTCCCATTTTTACCCCGTATACAGATTGCAGAATCATATCAGTTACACATCCATTGATTTACATGTTGCCATACTAGTGTCTGTTGTATTCTGCTGCCTTTCCTATCCTCTACTATCCCCCCTCCCCTCCCCTCCCCTCCCCTCTTCTCTCTCTACCCCCTCTACTGTCATTCATTTCTCCCCCTTGTATTATTTTTCCCTTTCCCCTCACTTCCTCTTGTATGTAATTTTGTATAACCCTGAGGGTCTCCTTCCATTTCCATGCAATTTCCCTTCTCTCTCCCTTTCCCTCCCACCTCTCATCCCTGTTTAATGTTAATCTTCTTCTCAAATTCCAGCTCCAATACATCTCTGATAATCTATATTAATTAGCTCTCACTCTCCTGTGATTTTTCTTCAGCAGATGCTGATTCTGAGAAAATAATTTTTCTGTTTAAGATACCAGAAATTATTGCAATTGGCTCAAAGCTGCTAAGGCAGACTTTGAGGTCCTTGCTACACAAAGAGTGGTGTATATCCTAAAAGCATCAACATGTCATCTGAGAACATTTAAACTTTAAAAAAAAATTAACTTTGAGACAGGGTCTTGCTAAATTGCTGAGGCTGACATCCAACTCGCAATCCTCTTGCCTTAGCCTCCCGGATAGCTAGGATTACAGGCATGGGTCCCTGTGCCTGGCCAGAAATGCGTTTGATAAGATCCCCAGGTGTTTCATGTGCATATTACAGTTTGAGAATTGCTGTTCTGGGTGATCTCCTTCTTGTTGGTGGCTTAGTCACTGTATACAGTTGAGCTGGAACGGTGCTAAGTGCATTGTTAATGTCCGTTCATGTCCATCAGTTGCTTCGCTGGTGGTTTACTAATTGTGATTTCTATGAAATAATAATCTTAGAGATGATCCTGATCATCTTAACAAATAAGAGCTTGGTGGTTGTTGGACTTTGAGAAAGAAGGCAATCAAAAAAATTTGTATGAGAGGGTACTTCTTAGATAAGGGCCAAAATGACAGAGATGGTGTCATTGGTGTGCTATATGCAAACATTGGTTGATTCTGGTTTGGATTTATTCTTTACCCTTTCTGTCCTCCTCGGCCTTCCTCACCTATGTGCAGACTGACCTCCCTGTGTTGCTGCTGGGAAGATCATCTGACCTTCGGGCTGGAGAATTTGTGGTGGCCTTGGGCAGCCCATTTTCTCTACAGAACACGGTGACTGCAGGGATTGTCAGCACTACACAGCGAGGGGGCAAAGAGCTGGGGCTGAAGGACTCAGACATGGACTACATACAGACTGATGCCATCATTAATGTAAGTCACGTAGGAAGTCTAGTCTCAGCGCAAAAGACACTGGTAGTATATAGTGAGAAGACTTCAGAGCAACCTCTTTTCCCTTTGGCCTTTTGGTATGCTAAGAGGTCAGTTAGACCCTAGGAGAGGAATGGAATGCTTGTGTAGTTAGAGTTGAGCCTGTTGGATGTGATAATTAGCATTCATACTATCAGATGGTCTCTCAGGGTTGGACATAAAGGCCATCACTACTAGTGTGTGGGGTCCTTTAGCTATTGGTCTTCACCTATACTGACTTCAGTATTGGGGATGATAGGTGACACGATTTTGCCTGCCTTGGTAGAACAGGAGCTCACTAGAGCAGGCTGCTTCTGATAAGCTTCATTAGGAACTATGTATAAATGACATGGAGAACTATATTCATTGGCTTTACTGATGGTTTTTTCAACTTCTGTCTTTAGCATGGAAACTCTGGGGGGCCTTTGGTGAACTTGGTAAGTGGCCATTTTTCTTGCTGCTTCATATTTCTTCCTAACTTTCAAAAACTTTCCAAATTCTATGATGCAAATTTGGGAGCTACTCTTGTGTAGAGAGTTGTGGAAAAATGCTTTTCTATTCTTGGATTTAAGTAAATGGTTAGGAAAACATTCAATATCTATGATGGATTTATCATCCTGGTGTGTGATCTCATCCCACCACAAGCACCAGGGTTTTGGCTGTGCTTACTTTGAAGGTTTCCTCTTCCACATGCTTTCTGTTTTCATTAGATAGTTACCAAAAAGCCTGGATTTAAACCAAAGGATCAACCGTGCTATGTAATGTGTATTCTTCAAGACTCACCTGGTGCATATGAAGAGCTGTTCCTCATCTAGAAATGCTAATTATAAAATGTGCTCTGTCCAGGTGTTTAGTCTTGACCTGCTTATTGATGACAAAAAAGTACCAACCAGAATCCATTGTTCTGTTATGAATTTCTTTCTTAAATTTTATGGAGTGTCTCTAGTGGAAATGCCAGGGTTTTTAATTGCTCAAGTACATGTGAAAATATAACTGAATACAATGCAGTTTGACTCATGCTTTCTAAGTCCCTTGGAACTGATTGCTTTTGCTTATTCTTTACATATTACATTTGCTTTAAAAAAATTAATTGTATGTGAAATGGTTGGGCACTGGTTACTTATAACATTGTAATTTTGGGGGCCTGCCTTCTCCGTTAAACAAAGAGTTCACTAGGCTAAGGATGAAATACACTGGCCATACTCCAGACCTATTGAATTATAATCTGTATGTTCCTACAATCAAAAATCTCTTTTTTATCTTTGCCATTACAAACAAGGGCTAAAGGATGAGAAAGTGAATGAAGAGGAAAGTAGTTTCTTCTTTTCATTTCTTTTTGGTACTGGGAATTAAACCCAGGATGCTTTACCACTGAGCTAAATCCCTAGTCATTTTTACTTTTTATTCTGAGACAGGGTCTCACTAAATTGCTGAGGGTTTCACTAAGTTGCTGAGGCTGGCCTTGAATTTGCAATCCTCCTGCCTCAACCTCCCAAGCTGCCAGATTTACATGCATGTTCCATGGGGCCCAGCAAGAGGAAAATATTTTCTTTTTTAAATATTTTTTTTAGTTGTTGATTGACCTTTATTTATTTATACATGATGCTGAGAATCGAACCCAGTGCTTCACACTTGCCAGGCAAGTGCACTACCACTGAGCCGCAGCTCTAGCCCGAAAGTATTTTCTACTTCATAACTTTGGTTGAGCAGACATTTGTTCACTAAGATCAGTTTTGCTAATTCTTCTGAATGTTTCTGAATATCCAACAGCTTTTTGTCTTTTTCCATGTTTATTTTTAGTTTCACTTAAGTAATAAAAAGGCAAAATATTCCTTGTCCTCTTGTGTCAAAATCCAAAGTGTGGCTCACTTTTAAGAATCAATGTAATTTACTGAAGAAAAAAATGAGCTCAAGATAAATAGAGAAAAGAAGTCATCAGCAGCTTTGACACTTTGATCAGGAAGCAGTAACTTTTACCCCAGTACACCTCCCCTCTCTTCCCTGTCCTATTGCACTAATTGCCATGTAAAGTAACATACTCTCTATTGAAGACATGCAAATTTCCTCTCAACTTTGTTTTTGATCCTAAGTGACTACTTCTCCCGCCCCACACACATGCGCTTTCCTGATTTTTGCACTGTTCAGTTTGCAAAGCTTCATGACTGAATGATGTTCCCTTCCTTGCCAGGATGGTGATGTGATTGGCATAAACACCCTGAAAGTGACTGCAGGAATCTCTTTTGCGATTCCCTCAGATCGAATCAGACAGTTCTTGGCAGACTATCACGAGCGCCAGTTGAAAGGTGAAGGTAGTTGGGCTTTTTTGTTCCCTCTTGTTTTTTAGGAACTGACTCAGTCTCTAATGGAGATTGCCATTTGAGTTCTACATGCTGGATCATCAGTTCTCAGAGCTTATAATGGTGGGTTGGGTGGCCGTATTGGGGGACTAGGCACAAAACCAAGCGTGAGGTGTACCCAGAGGCACTTGAATTGAAACCCATGGGCTGGAGGTGGGGAGGGGAAACGTTCTCTGAAGCATGTATTTCACAGCAGGCAGTGTGCAAGGGCAGCTATAATAGCAGAAATTCTGGGATTTGTGTGTCTTTAAGCTCTGCCAAAAGAAAAGAAGTTTGTTAGTCACACATTACAATTTTCCTTTCTAGGAAAAGCTCCTTTGCAGAAGAAATATCTGGGTCTGCGAATGCTGCCCCTCACTCTGAAGTAAGCATGAGTTTGACCACATCTGGGTTATTTCTCAGAGGCAAAAGCCATAGCTGGAAAGTCTTAATAGGAAAGTGAAAACATTTGGACTTCAGTGAGTGTACTCCTGTGACCAGAGGGTCTATTTGTCATAGGGTATGTGTCTGCCTCATCGTGCATCAGCATTCACTGTTCTCTCCCTGGGGCTGTATTAGATCATACTCAGTGATTCTAGGCTTTAGCATGGAGGATTGGACAGCACCCAGGGGAGAATGATCATGATTGGCAGGGATTCTCATGGGTGCCTGTGAACCTTAAGCAGACAGAGTACCTACTAAGAGTTCCAGGTTTGTATCAGGGCTCAGCAGATGACATCATTGTTTGCTAACCTTGTCACTTCTAGCTTTCTTCAAGAAATGAAAAGGCAAAATCCAGATTTCCCTGATGTGAGTTCTGGGGTTTTTGTGTACGAAGTAATTCAAGGAACAGCTGCTGAAAGGTAAGCAAATTGCAGGCCTTTGGTTTTTTTTTTTTTTTTTTTGGTGGTGCTGAGGGATTGAACCCAGGGACTTGTACATGCAAGGCAAGCACTCTATCAACAGCTATATCCTCAGCCCTTGCATGTTATATTTAGATGTGTGCCATGGCAAAGGCATGTGAGATTTTAGACTTGCTCTAATACTGTGGCCACAACCTACACATGGTGTGTGTTGAACATCTGAAATGTGGCCACTGTGAATCAGGAACTAAATTTAAAATTTATTTAATTTTAATTGACATGAAAAGTGAAAAATCCCAGAAGCAGTGTAATACACACACACACACACATACACGTGTATTATATATGTTTTAGAAAGACAGTATTTCATTTTATTTAGTATGTTCTGTAAGATATTATTATCCTATAATGGCATATTGAGCATGTGTTGTTTGGGCGGATTTAAAAAATTTTCCTGTAACTCAGTGTGTAGAATACCTATCAAAAATTTAAAAGTATTTATTACATGTTAAAATGATAATTTTTTAGGTGTACTGAGTTAAATAGGAGACACCATTAAAATTAATTATATTTGCTTAAACCTTTTTTTTTAAATGTAGCTACTAGAAAATATAAAATGACATGTGGTTTGCATTATGTTCTATTGGAAAGTGCTATTATGAGTTAATGACCTATGTTTAAATTAATTTTGCTAGGAATTATCAAATCAAATCTTCTGTTTTTTTTCCCCGGTGCTAGGCAAGAATTCTACCACTGAGCTACATTCCCGGCCCTCAAATCTACTCTTTCAATGTCAATAGTTACGGGGCTGGAGTTGTAGCTCAGTGGTAGAGTGCCTGCCTAGCATGACTGGAGGCACTGGGTTTGATCCTCAGCACCACATAAATATAAATAAATAAAAATAAAGATATTGTGCCCATCTACAACTAAAAAAAGTTTAAAAAAATCAATATTTATGGGCAGGTGTTGTGGTTCAGCGGTAGAGTGCTTGCCTAGTAATTGCAAAGCGCTGGTTCCATCCTCAGCACCACATAAAAATAAATAAATAAAATGAAGGTATTGTGTCCAATCACAACTAAAAAAAATTTTAAAAATCAATATTAATTAATAACAATGAACTCTTATAGTATTAAGTAATTAATAAGTATTAGGTATTTGTGACAATCAACTAATGGTAATTAAATAGTTTAAATAGTTAAATAATTAACTATCAGTTGATAAGAACGGGAAGAATCCAGAGTGTTAAAGGTTCTTCGTACATATCATAGGTTTTTAAAAAAACACCTTTTTGTTTGGACTCTAGATGGCAGTATGAGAGGCCAGTGCTGAAATCTGCATCTCAAATCAAGGGTTAGAACAGTGACCCAAAGAAGGTTCTCCAGCTGGTTTCATTGTGGGACTATTAATATTAGGAAAGAGGTAGCTTTTCCTACAAGTATTATTCTCCTGGTTTAGCACGTCTACATTACCTCTTCCTCACTGTTTTTATTTATTTATTTATTTTAATATTTATTTTTTAGTTTTCGGTGGACACAACACCTTTATTTTATGTGGTTCTGAGGATCGAACCCAGAGCCGCGCGCGCGCGCTACCCCTTGAGCAACATCCCCAGCCTGTTTTTATTTTTTAAGCGCTCAGAAATTTGTTTAGACTATCAACTCTTTTATAGGGGGAAAATTCATCCATACTAACCTTCAGCATGGCTAAATGCTAGGTCATATGTTACTAAATCTGGTTTGTCACAGGCCTTAATAGACTTTCCTCATTCCTGCTCTGCTCTCACTTCCTTATTTTAAACTTCTAGTCCAGGGCCAAAGAGTCTCCTTTTAGCTTTCTAAGTTGTTGCTACTCAAATGTGGTCTGATCATTACCCTAAGTACATAGAATGGTGTGACTATACTTTGTGTATAACCAGAGATATGAAAAACTGTGTTCTATATGTGTAATATGAATTGCAATGCATTCTGCTGCCATATACAACAAATTAGAATAAAAAATATGGTCTGAAACCAGTGGCAATTAGAATCAGCTGGAGCCAGTAAGAAAGGAATAATCACAGCTGCACACTCCAGCCACTGAACCTCCTGCATTTTCTCTCTTTCACCTCTTCCTTCTTTCTCCTCCCACCCCGGGTTCCCTGCTGAAAATCAAATCTAGGGTCTTTAGCAAGCCAAGAACATACTATTTTACAGCCAGAATCTGCATTTTAAACCTGCATTTTAATCCCTAGATGGTTTGTATGTATGTTAGAAGTAAGAATTACTGCTAGAAATCCCTGATAAATGGAAATCCGTCCTTTCTGGCTTTCCCCTACTTATACCTAATAATAATAATAATAATAATAGTTACAGTAATAACAGCTGGCACTTAGGAAGCATTTACTACATCTCATTCACTTTAGTATGTTTTGTGTGTGCATATATATATTGTGTGCGCATATATTTATTTAAAGTGTTTTGTGTATGCATATATATATATTATTTATTTATATATTTATTTATTTATTTTGAGATGGAGTAGAGTCTCACTATGTTGCCCAGCCTGGACTCAAACTGCTGGGTTCTGATGATCCTCCCACATCAGCCTCCTGAATGGCTGTGACTATAGGTGCATACCATTGTGCCCAGCTTAAAGTGTTTTTTACATACTTGTTTGATATGGGTATTATTTTACAGGGAAGTAAGTAGCTGTGGTACATAGATGTTGATTAACAGTTAAACAATAGGTCAGAGAGCTGGGAGGTGGACTCTGGCTTAACCCCTTTATTATACTGTTTTTGTGGCTGCTATTCTCTTTCTTGAGTGATGTAGTGGCAAGAAGATAGCTTTTTCAAGTCTGAAAGACCCAGGATCAAATCCTACTTTAGACTCTTAGAAGTTGTGTGATATGGGGAAGGCCATTTATCCTGTTTTTGAGCTTAGTTCTTCACATTTGGTGCATAATAGACACTATAATAACTCACAGGTTTCTTTCTTCTTTTCTCACTCACAGAACTTTTATGAATTAAGTTCCTCTTTTTTTGTGCACGTGGCCCAAGTTATTCCCCTAAACTGTTCTTGCTCTTAAGGTTTAAAGCGTTTCTTCAAATCCTCATGCTTTAAATTTCCTCTTTTCTTCTTCTTCTTCTTCTTTTTTTTTTGGTATTAGGAATTGAATCCAGGGCCATGCAGATCCTAAGCACATAATTTACCACTGACCTATATCCCCAGCCCCCAGCCCTTCCTATTTTCTTTTTAAGTTTCACATATTTTGGTAATCTTTCTACATTGTCATTTTATCTTGTGCTCCCCATTAATTCTTTAATCGCCATTCTCTTAGATATGTCTTCAGGAGTCATTTGATGTCCCTCTTTCAGTTTATTTTAACCTTTAAGGCAGATCACAAGCCTGGCTACATATTTACTGCAGTTTTGTATTGGGAGCTGTTCTTTATTTCTAGTATATATTCTGTGTGAAGCATATATGTTGGAAACTGAATACAATCACAGCTTTGGGGAAAAGGAGCTTAGACCCCAAAGTTTAATATTTAGACTTGGAAGTTTGACTGCCTTTTGATTTACTGAAGCAGAACTTCTATAAGGCAGCTCAGCATACTCTCCAGTTCCATAAACTGTGAGCTGTTCAAATCGAACTGATTGGAGTACAACTGTGGTGAAAATTGTGTTGCCTGGTCTTTGCACTTTTGCTAGTGAGAGTAGGAATGTGCTTGAGGTGAAAAGAAGTCAAGAAATGCATAGAAATTAAAAGCTAAACTCTCCATTCCAAATCAAATTTGATATATGAGAGTAGCAAACTTACTACCCTGTTTCTGATGGACTATTAATTTTCTAAAGGTAAATGGGATTGTTGTCTTCCAAGTGATTTTGCAAGACATGTCACAGAAGTTCCTTCATATTTGGAAGGATTAAGTTATTTCTAGTTTCCTGGTTTATATGTTTAGTGTAAGCAAAACTGTACTGCTGTAAGAGAGACATTACATTCTAGATGGAGACAAGTAAAACTCATATTTTCACGCTTTTTTTCTTTCTTTTTTCCCAGCTCGGGGTTGAGAGACCATGATATAATTGTCAGCATAAATGGGCAACCTGTTACAACCACAGCGGATGTCATAGAAGCTGTTAAGGACAATGATTCCCTTTCCATCATTGTGCGTCGGGGAAGTCAAACCTTATTCTTGACAGTAACACCTGAAATAATCAATTAAGTTTCTTGCTTTAAAGAGGGATTATTTAACAAAACCTATATTTTATTACCCAAAGAAGTGCTAAAAATGGCAGGGGATTTTAGGATCTCTTTCTTATAAAGAAAAATGGATACTTTAAACACACACACACACAGTCTGAGATCATTAGGTTGGGGGTGCTGTTCTGCTACAAAGGCTTCCTAAGCCAAGTGGAAGGTGGCTATTGTGCCAGGAAATCTGGGGAGCTAGTGGGAATGGTAGGAAACAACTAAAAATAGGCAGTTTCTAATAAACCTTGGTGCAGGGACACTTATTGGCCATGGCTTATGGATAAAGGAGGGGCATTACTTAGAAGTCAAATTGAAACTGATTATGGCAGATTATCACACAGAATATTACTAATGACTCTCAAATTATCACTCTAGCAGTACAAATAACTTTGGTCTCCAATAGCATTTCTGACTCTGAGAAGAGCTTCTTTTATGAAATAGCTTCTTCAATAATTTGCAGACTTAGTTTTTTATTCAAGTTCTTCCTTGCCACATTAATGGTTTCTAGTCTTAGCATTGCAAATATTAAAAAAAAAAATAAAGTGTGAGATGAGGTAGGACGTAAGTCTTAAAGTGACATCTTCTTTTGGGTAATATTTTCAGATTTCCCTGAAAATGATTTTTTTTTTTTTTTTTGGTGTGTGATGCTGAAGATTTAACCCAGGGATTCATGCATGCTAGGCAATTAAGCTAAACCCTGAGCCCAGAAATTATATTTTGAATATGGCATCCTTAAATTTTATGCAAAATTTTACATGTATCTGTGTTCTTTTGAGGATGGGTCCAGTTTCTTCAAGATCCACAATTAAAAAAATACTGCCTTAGGGTACAGAGATTATGAATTGAGGGTATGCAAATTATTACTATTGTAAGCAAAGTTAAGGCAGTGTGACACAGAACATTAGACAACAAAATAATCTGTTTGAATATTTTTACAATGGCCACCTTTGGTAATATAAGGACAGTAATCATATTAATCAGGATTAAGAAAGCAGAAAACTTTAGGAAAACTGCTACAAAATGAAGAAATTTCCAGGGAAGTTATTTTAACTGTGATTCTTGGTCTTAAAGTCAATTTATTATGAGAGTAAACTTTGAGTAGTTCTATCTTGATGGTTTCTAGAATTTGTAAGCTACTCTGAAGAGCAGGCACTTGCCCACACAGTTCTCCCTTTATTTTCTATTTAAATTGCAAAGGATGGGAACTGAGTTTTGAAAACCATTTGTAGGTCAGAGCATTTCTTTTATTCCTAGTGGCTTATGAATGCAAAAGCTTGACTGTATCTCTTTTTGATTGCTATAGCTTACTGTGAAAGCTTTTACTATCATGTTTATTTTGAGAGAATATGTTCAGATTTCCTTGTCTCCATAAATCATGTCCTAATTCTACCCCAGTGTTCAATATCCTTTAAGTAGGATTATGTTTTTCTTTTCAAGGGTGTGGGGCTCCTCGTTTTATCTTACCTAACTGTGAAGCATTTTATAGTTACTTATGTGAAGTCTTTTTTATCAGTCTACAACAAGGTTTCCTTAAACTGACAAAAATTAATTTTTTACATAGGGCAATTCTGCCAAGAAGAGCTCAACTCATACATGTCTGATACTGTTGGCTTTGAAAACATAATTAGAATGAAGAAATTATTGTACTGCATATACTGCTTCCAGAACATAATAATGGTACACAATAGGACTTATTCACAGGGTAATTAATTAATTTCATATGCTTAGCTTTCAGCAAAATAAAAATTTAAGTTTCACACTCTCTACTGAAAATACTCATATAGCACGTCCATGTTGGCAAAATTTATTCTGTATTTTAAATTCAGAAGGTACGGATTTCATTTGAGTATTAAGATCCATAGCCATTTCTACTTCTCCTCAAGATTTTCATTGGCTCAGCTTTGGATCTTCTCTGCAAGAAGATTCAGGGTCACAAAAGGCACACAGATAAAAATATTCATTTTGCTCATCCCTTTGGGTCCACCTGCTTCAAAGAACTGAAGACATAGCAACGTACAGAAATAAAGAGTAGAGAAAACCATCTGTAGTTCATAAGTTAGACACTATCCTTTATATTTTGTACATGAGGAAAGGTACAAATTTGATTCCCACAATACTGCTTGTCATTTCTAGTCTGCAAGGTAAGATTTAAGGTTGAAAGTCCACAGAATCCTTCTTCACCAAACCCATTCCCTCCAAAGAGGGAAAATAATGTTCAGGTGTTATATCAAAGAAGAATTCTTGAGCCTGTAGAGATGAATTCAGAAGACAGAGCATTCACTTGACTCCCTGGGCAGTAATAGCAGCTCTTTTTAGTAAATAGTGCACCAGTTGCTGCCATCACTTGGCATCAGCCCTCCGGTGATGAGCAAAATAAGGTCAACAAACCACCAAATCCCAAGTCCTCCAAGTGTCAGCAGCTTCCCAACCGCTGTGCCCGTGTGTCCCAAACAGAAACGATCTACTCCGAAACATCCCAGGAAGAAGGAGTAGAGTAAAGTGGTTATGAAGTAGTGGCCAGTGTACCTAGACACAAGATATAAGAAGAAAGATGTTTTACTATGTGAAAGTTAAAATACTTAAAGATTAATGAATTTAACATAAAATGGTATAGAGTCCCTCTGTGGTCTTTTACCCTCTGTTTTGAATTCTTTTCTGATGTGGTCAGGCTGGTATGGCCATAAAGGGAGACATGAAAGAGATTCAGAAAAAAAACAGCTATGATTCTCATAGGTCCTAGAGATAGGAGGCAATGGCCCACTATGCAGGGACACATGGGAGGGACCCCAGGACTGTCAGAAGACAGGAGTTAGCGCTAGGTTAAGGCCTCTTTTTTTGGAGTTTGTGCAGGAATGCCAAGGCAGGGTAAGATAGGCAGTTTAGGATGGGCTAGTTTGAACAATTTTAGTGTACTCCAGGCTATAGGATGGTCCTTCATGGCCTGATACCTGGCCCCGGAAAGATTAAAGGCAGGGAATAAATACTGCCTCTTCAGGGTGTTCAGGCCAGATACAGGAGTATGGCTGTAGATTGGTTAGTTTGTATATCAAGGACATGTTCCTTTTGTGGCCCATTTCTATTTCTAATATACTAGCCTTGGGAGGAGCAGTCTCTTCCAACAAGATTTTTTTTTTTTTTAAAGAAGTCAAAAACATCCTAATGAATAAAAAATTCAGTAAAAAATGTCTTACAATTCTCTTATCTCCCCCTACCAAAACTCAAGTACTTGCTCAGATACAGAGCACCTCTAAGAACAAATGTTAACTTTTGCAGAGTAGGATTTTTAAACACATCTGCATAATAGATGTGATTCGTAGTACTGATTTTGGGGTCCCAACCTCCCCTCAACTGGCTCCTTTCCTTAGGCTCAGTTGGCTTCCTTTGAGTGTCCTTTGCTAAGGGAGCACTGTCCTTCCTTGTCTCCATAAACCTTTCCTGCTTTTTTGTCAGCTAAAAGTGAGGACTTCTGTAGGCTTCTGTCCTTATGTACTGTGAAGACATTTAACCAAAGTTGCTAATATTAACATAAACACAGCCACAGACTCTTTGCATTAGCTAGTGGTGTAAGTAAATTCTGTGCCTTCAAGCAGAATTTACAGAAAAGACCCCAATCCTTTAACTTAAGATCAATTGATATTTAGAGAGAGGACTCCCAATCCCCACTTTTTATAAAAAACCCTTTATTCCATGAAATACTAAGGATTTTCACAGGATTTAAGCTTATCATGAGTTCTGAAGCTAGATCAGGTGGTTCAAATTCTTCATTCAGAGGATGAGGGAATAGACTCTTGAGTGCTCAGAGGCACTCAGCTGTTTAGTGAAAGAGATATTTAGAACTTACAACTTCTTGTCTCAATTCCAGTGTCCCCTACTATAAGCAAAATGCTTCTGTCACAGAGTAATAGGATTCCCTATTTAAAACTTGGAAGAAAAAGTCAGACCAAAAAATGACAATAAAAATATAATTCTCCTTCCATCCAACCAAGTACCAACTACTTCATTCTTTTTTTTTTTTGGCGGGGGGCGGGGTGGGGGCATCTTTTACTGTTCATTTTGTGAATTCTAGAAAACCCATTTAATTTTCAAACCCATAATGAAACATTCAACTTCAAATGTATCTGGTACCTCAATTTCTGACAGTTTTACAAAGTGAATCATATGTCTTTTGTCTCTTCCCTCAAGGAGCAATTATGTTTTATGATTTTCTAGTCTGCTAAATCAGTTATTACATCTACCTGTTTATTCAAAATTTTTGTTTACAGCTCTTGTTTGAGGTTTCTCTTGTCTAATTTTCTATATACTTTTAAAATGTTTTACAGACTTTGTTATAAACTTGTAATTTTACTAGGATTTCAAGAAAGAAAGATATACATATAAAATATTTTAGTTATCAAATGTATGTGGAAATTTTTACAAAAATAAGAGAAATCAAAACAACACAATTTCTTAAAACACAGATATTGCAAACAGCAAGCACATCTGTAAATTATTTTTCTGTGGAAGAATAATTTAATAGTGAAAATTTTTTTATTTACATGACAGAAGAATGCATTACAATTCTTATTACATATATAGAGCATAATTTTTCATATCTCTGGTTGTATACAATGTATATTCACACCAATTCGTGTCTTCATACATGTACTTTGGTTAATAACGATCATCACATTCCACCATCATTTATAACCCCATGCCCCCTTCCTTCCCCTCCAACCCCTCTGCCCTATCTAGAGTTCGTCTATTCCTCCCATACTCCCTCTCCCTATCCTAATATGAATCAGCCTCCTTATATCAAAGAAAACATTCGGTATTTGTTTTTTTGGGATTGGCTAACTTCACTGAGCATTATCTTCTCTAACCCCATCCATTTACCTGCAAATGCCATGATTTTATTCTCTTTTATTGCTGAGTAATATTTCATTGTGTATATATGCCACATTTTCTTTTTTTATCCATTCATCTATTGAAGGGCATCTAGGTTAGTTCCACAGTTTAGCTATTGTGAATTGTGCTCCTATAAACATCGATGTGGCTGTGTCCCTGTAGTATGCTGTTTTTAAGTCCTCTGGGTATAGACCGAGGAGAGGGATAGCTGGGTCAAATGGTGAGTGAAGCAAGAGGCATCACTATACCAGACCTTAAACTACACTACAGAGCAATAGTAACAAAAACAGCATGGTATTGGCACCAAAACAGACTGGTAGACCAATGTTACAGAATAGAGACACAGAGACTAACCCACAAAATTACAATTATCTTATACTAGACAAAGGTGCCAAAAATATGCATTGGAGAAAAGATAGCCTCTTCAACAAATGGTGCTGGGAAAACTGGAAATCCATAAGCAACAAAATGAAATTAAACCCCTATCTCTCACCACGCATAAAACTCAACTCAAAATCGATCAAGGACTTAGGAATAAAACCAGAGACCCTGCGTCTAATAGAAGGAAAAAGTAGGCCCTAATCTCCATCACGTGGGATTAGGCTCCAACTTCCTTAATAAGACTCCTTTGGCGCAAGAATTAAAATCAAGAATTAAATGGGATGGACTCAAACTAAAAGGTTTCTTCTCAGCAAAAGAAATAATCTGTGAGATGAATAGAGAGCCTACATCTTGGAACCAACTACCCCATTCAAAATAACACTTTGTGCTGGGGTGTAGCTCAGTTGAAGAGGACATACTTAGCATGCTTGGGTTTAATCCCCAGCACCGCAAAAGAAAAGAAAACAAATACTTACTTTATACAAGGCTTATTGTCCCGCAGGAAGGTCCTAGGACTGGCACACTCAATTCCATCTAGGGCCCGGCACTGGACTGAAGTATGCTCCACATCACTGTATGCCTGACCTCCAAACTATGGAATAGCAGCCAAAGCCAAAAGAAAAAAACAAACTCACCAAAACAAGTAATAGAAAAATATATCCTTTTTTTTTCCATCAATAAAAACTGCCTCAGTACTATAATTATTCTAACAAAGTTGGGGTAAAGCTGAATTCCATACTTAAAAGCATGTAAACATATTTAAAATGATAGATTAGTCCATCCTAAATATACATTGTTCAAATAAACCTTTTTTTTCCTTTCATGATTGGTTTCAATAATGTAGTAAAAAATTACAATCAATTTAATTAAATGTCATTTAGGAGAAATGAACACAATACTTACAGGAAAAAGTACAAATTGGAGCATTGGAGAATAGGTATTAAAAATCATGTGTATTAGAGGTTTCTTTTATATCTACTATAAATTAACAGAATTATAAAATAAAATAACTCAGAATATCATTTGACTTAGGACTTTATTTAGGTCACGAATGGGTGATTATCAGGTTTCTGCAGTCCAAATTCTAGTAAAAAATTTTGGAATGGGGCCTCTTTTTACTTAACTAAAAGCCAGCAGAGAAAGCATACCTGTACATTTTTTACTGGAACATTATTAGTGCTGTATACTATTTTTATTGGAGTGTTCCTCAAAGAGAAAATACTGGAAAAGAGGATGCTTGCCTTTCTGGTCTTATTCTTGTCAAGCTTATTCCTTTGTGTTTGATTTAGCACAAAAAGTTTTTTTGTTCTTTTTCTTTTTGTGCTATAATAATCCTCTTAACATCTTTTAAAATCTTGCATAATATAATGTTGATTCCATGGTGTGGAAAAGATACATGAACTTTTTGAGAGACTGACTAGGAAATGTACATACACCCAGCTTTAGGGATATTATTAATGGATTTGATTGACTCTTTCCATTCTAAGCGGCTATTGTTACCAAAGACTTCCCCTAGAATACTTTTCATTTTTTTTTGGTACTGGAGACTGAACCCAAGGGTGCTTTATCACTGGACTATATCCCCAGTCCTATTTTGAGACAGGGTCTTGCTAAATTGCTTAGGGCTTTGCTAAGTTGTTGAGACTGGCCTTGAATCTGCAATCTTCCTGCCTCAGCCTACCCAGTCGGTGGGATTACACGTGCTATTGCACTCAGCTTCCCCATGAAATAATTTTTACTACCTATGAAAACAAACTGATAAACCCTATCTATTTCCTAAGGACATGGTAGAACCTGCTTACCTGGTTTACCCCAAATGTGTGTGAAACAGAAACTGCCCAATTCATCTTTGGTTTTAGAAAGTGCAAAGCCTTTTTTTTTTTTCCTTCTCTTTCAGGAGAGGGCCTGCCTTGAAGGGTAGGTGACATTTAAGCTTCAAATCTGTCAGTCTTAATGGTCAATGGCCAAAGGAACCAGACAGGTCTTTGCACCTGGATGCTTTAGGTACTGAAACTGTTCCTTCCTGAAGAAACCAAATGTCATGTTCAGTCACTGACCTTAGCCTTGCTGGAAATTTCCAGTAACAGCCATTTGGATGAACTTCTATAAAAATGTAACTTCATATATCCTTATATTTTTCTGTAACAATATTTAGTTAGTACTTTTTCTATAGGGAAGCATTTGCTAATACAACAAAACAAAAAGTCACCTTTAGACAACCATAACCAAGTTCCTGGGATGCAGTTGTATTTCCAACATGATCCACTGGGTCTTCACATTCTATAAATTCATCAGGTCTGCAAATCACCAGTAAGATCATGATCATAATCATTCCTTTTGCAAGTTGCTGTTTAGATGAATATAATCAAAATAAACATCAAACATTTATTTGTTAAGTTTTTTCGGGGGCTCACACTTTGTAGATAACTTTTCCAAGCCAAATGGTGGTGTCAATTAAACAGAAGCACAGCAGGTCAAAATTGACAGCTACTCAAATGACCCTTTTATTGGGGAGGTGCTTCTGGTCCTGTTTTTACATGGATTCTACTTCTGCCATGGCTTCATCTCTTCCTTAGGCAAACAACCATAACGCACTGGGGCAAATAATAAGACAAAAGATGCTCAGGTCTCTTTGCATTTCCCAAACGTCTTACTTGCTTAAAAAGAAATATTAAAAATGGCTTGGTTCTGCAAATGGTAAGGATATTCTTTATATTTTTATTTTTAAGTGCCTTGTGCCTTATTTTTAAGTGTCATTTATTTCATTTGTACCTCATTCAGTACTAGTGGATTCTTCCTTGGCTAAAGGGTGTAGGAGGGAGAAGGCACAGCCTGGAATACTTATGCTAGAGGCTATGTCACTCCTTCTTAGTACTACTCTTTCGGGATCTTAAAGGATCTATCTCCAATACACAAGGTTTTTCTCTGCACGAGATGAGTGAGGAACCTACCTTGATAATTACCTATCACTACTATCGGGTCTTCAGCCGGAGAGGGTCTACTAACAAAAAAGGCAGCCTTTCCCTTCCCTCTACCTTCCCACATATCCCTGGCCCAGTCTCCACCTCCACCCGCCTCGACGACTGGGTAGCTTACAAGTAAGAGCAAAGGATGACTGGAGAGTGGGGGTCGCCATATTCCCAGGTTGGAGCACCCGCAGAGCCCTCTGGGTGGGTGGCACTAGCGGACGTGAGCTCGAGCTCGGCGGTAGCATTGTACGAGTGGCTCCGAGAAACACAGTGCAGCAGAAGTAGATTCCCCAGCAGCAAAGCCGCCTGGCCGCACAGAAGTAAGTAGCTCACCGGGCAGCCACCCAGCACCATCTTCCTGGGCTCAGTGGTGGAGACACGGTATCAACCACAAAACACAGGCCGGCACCGCCGACCCAAGCCCGGTCTTGTCAGGCCTCTCCGCGTAACCTCCTGCCTCGCCGCCAAACGGCCAGTGGGCGCGCAGCTCGATGCTCCACCCACACCTTTAACCAATCAGAAGAGACTGATTGGGGTGGGGCTTCGCATCAGCTTTCCAATTCCTCTTGTGGGTCTCACGCTCCTCCTCCTTTCGTTCCGGCTGCTTCGTCCAATCGGTTCCCTTGACCTCAAAAGTAGGCGTGCTCGGGCAGGGAGGGCGGGGCAGATAGTAACCGGGCTGGGCCGACTACTGAGGATTTCAGCGGCCAGTTTAGAAATCTCATTCTCCCGCCAGGGACTACATTTTTCCCTACGTCAGCGCTGCGAGAGCGATGTCGGGAGCGAGCTCGGACCAGGGGCTGAGTTGCGTCAGTGCCGCGCGCGTGCACGTCCCTGGGCGCGCGTACCCTGGCCAACCCTGGGGCCCCGGCAGGGTTGCAAAATGATGGAAGAGGCGGAGGCAGAGGCGACCGAGTGTTGAGTGGAACCTGCAGATTCTTTCGAGATGGGTTCGGGCGCGGGCTCGCCCTCTGGGACCCTCCGTTTCCAGTGGTTGCTGTTGTTTGGCCTAGTGGGCCCAGTTTTCGGTGGGGAGCGGCCAGGTGGGTGTCCGCCTCCAAGCTCCTTTGGGATTGCTGTTTCCCAGGGCTGGAACGCTCGGAGTTAACCCGTGGTGCCCGGGAGTGGAGGGACCTGGGCGGGGACTGGATTCGGGGTCGGGAGGCGCGGCCGCTGCACGTGTGAAGACCCTGCCAGACCCAAGCTCGGGGTCTCGCGTCCCAAACTCTTCCAGGTATTGGTCTGATGTCCGGTTCCACTTTTCTCCGTATCCTACTTGGAAGAGCCTTTTGCGCCGTACCCCACCCCCATCTCGAGCAAAGCTAGGTCTCCCAGGCACTCTCCAGACTGCTCTGGATCAGGGGCTGACCTCGGGGAAGTCTGCCGAGAACCCTGGAGACTGGGTGCGTGCCGAGGGTGTGTTCACGTTTAATATGCTTTGAGGAATGGAGCTTGCTTGCTCTTGCTTGTAGAGTTGATGTCATAGAGTTGAAGGTGGAACTTTTGCTTCAGGTTATCATACTTTAAGCTTTTTGGCGTTTGTTTCTTTAGCAGAGTCATCCGTGTAGATCCACAGACCTAGAGGTAGTGATGGAATAAAGGAAAGGGGGCTCATTTTTCTTGGGCCATTTTTGCTTTTGAAGTAATACTTTTTTTTTTTTTTTTTTGAAAAGAAGTGCTGCGTTTCTATAGCTATAGTCTTTTATCTGTGTTCATACTAGGTTTGCCTTGTCTTAAATATGGGCAAATAACTCCTGCTGTGTTTAACTCACAGGATTATCCTTACGAATTAAATCATTTATGTGAAATCATTTTTGAATTGTGAAGCTTCTCGTGAATGTGTAAAATATTTATATTGGAAAAGCCCAAGCATAGTGAAAAACAAATCAAACACTCTAGTTTCTTTTTGGAAACATTTTATTGATTTTGGCTTTTGTATAAATTGTTTGCTGGCTGTATTTTCTCTATCTGCGATTGGATATATAATGGAGAATGGGAGTTTTTCAAAATTGTTGCCTTGAGAGTTGTTCATAGGTAATTAATGATGGAAGATTTCAATGCAAGACTGCGGACCTTCAGCACGCTAATTGCATGTTTTCTTATCTTTGGTTTTTTCTTTTTAAATTATGTCGTTTTGCCCAAGCATGGAAATCGTGAAGCTCAAAATACTGAAAATGTTTTGAATAGGATGTTGCCAAATCATTTCTGATTAAAAAAGACTACTCCCAGTGGTGGTGTAGGTGGCAATTATCTATCAATATTTAAGGTGAAGCAGATTATACCTCTCGAGGTTTAGTGATCCCTGATTTTGTGTTTGTAAATATAAATCAGATGATATTTTTGGTTCATGTGTACATTTATTACATACCCACACTTAAATGAATGGAATATACTTAACTCTTTATCAATGTCTTATGACCAGCCTCTCACTGAAGCATAGATATACTCCCAAAATTTAGTCAACATTTATTGAACTTCCATAAATACCACCCTCAATTCTTGTGCAGAGGGTAAAGGGTGACCAAGTGTGCTAAGTGTATTTGAGGGATGTTGGAGGTTTTATGGAGAGAGTGATATTTGAATTGAGCTAAATGGGTAGATTTTTCAAGTGAAAGAGTAGGAGTACATCCTAAGCAGATTTTTTTTTTTTTCAAAAGTATGAGGGTGGGGGATAGAGGAAAATGATGATAATTTCAATATGACTTTAGGTAGTCTATATGAAAGGGAAAGATTCAGGGTAAAACTAAGGTAGGTTGGTACCAGTGGAGGGGAGCCCTCTTTGCTGAGCTAAGGGGTTCAGACTTTACCCTGTAGGAAGTTCTTTGTTAATGAAAGTTTTTAATTAGGAGTGTGACAATCAGATTTTTGATTAAAAACTGACAACACAGTGGAGGATATAATCTGGGAAGGAGTGACTGGTAGACCAGTTAGGAGGCTTTGGCAAGGAGTGTAGTGAGTCAACTTGTGTTTCCCCAGGGGAATGTTCTTCCAAAATCAGCTGACTTAAGTTTTTGCAATACAGGATGTTTAAAACATACACTGAAACATCTTCTGCTAATGAAAGAGAAAATTGAAGACTCAGTAAGTACAGCCCACACATTAGTTCAGGAGGCTTTGGTAGGATTTTTACTACAATTTATAACATTGTATCAATGAGGATATGCAGTATAATTTCCAAAATGCTGATTTACAATATTTAAAACAGCAGCAACAACAGAAACAGGCTGACAGAGGTAACTCTGTATCACTGTGAAACATAACAAAGGGAATCTGGTATGATTTTGATTTTTCCCTGAAGGGAAATATGATGCACAGTCTTAGAAAATTTTCTTTTTTAAAACACTGGCATTATAAAGAAAGTGAGTTTGAAAGCTTATTCATGTTGAATTATTATAAAATGAAGTATATAGTAAGAATATAGGTTCATTTTAATCAAAATTTTAGATGCTGACAAATTATTTGAATTTGATGTATTTGTCTTAGTTATATAGGAATATGTAATCTTTCAAATTTAAAGATGGTTTCAAAATACTGAAAATGTTTTGAATAGGATGTTGCCAAATCTTTTCTGATTAAAAAAGAAAATATGTACACAACAAGTTGCTGGGTTCTAGGACAGTTAGCACTTTTAAATTTTACCTTATCAAATTTGATTTTACATTTGCTGTTTATTAAAAATCTTGGTTTATTATAAACTCCCTCAACAGATGGGAGATCTGGGTAACTAGGAGCTTTTTTGGATACCATCCAGAAACTCAAACATATGACATAGATAACCTCATGATACTGCTTTTTTCTCTTTGATACCTCCTTCTGTATGTGTATAACCTAGAGCCTTGGAGTGATGCCAGTGTTTGAGTCAGTCTGATGAGACTACCTCATAAATGAATCTAGCCCTCCTGGTGTCATATCAACTAATCCCCTATTACCTTTGAATGGGTCCAATATGGATCCAACCAAGGTTGAATTGCACCATGTTGTTTGTGTATTGAGAGATTATTTTCCACCAATATCATGTTTTCTATCAAAATATTTTCCATTTTGTGATAGAAAATAATCTGTTTTAGTCAGATCATTTTCCCAGGGTGATTATATATGGGACACTGCGTGAGTCATGAGTGAACCTGAGAAATTAACTTATTTTGGTCAGTTTTAAACTATGCAGTTGTGTTAGATTTTAATTTAGATAAGAATTAGGGCACTAAAGCTTATGATAAGTCAAGAAAATGGTATCACAGACTAACATGTTATAATGTATTCAAAACCCATGCCCAATTATGAAGAACTCCCTTTGACACATTTTCTCTGAATGAGATTTTTCATGATTTAAGTCACTTTATTTTGATTTTCCCCCATCCCTTCCCTTTAGTAGCTCATTAGAACTCTCAGGCAAATGGACCCCTCAAGAGTCTGCCCTCATTGATAGCAGAATCCTGTTCTGAATACACACTTGGCCTACTGCTCTCATGCCAGCTTAGAGAGCAATATATGGTAATGCTATTAAAATGACAGGTGTGTGAACTTTGTGCACTCATGGAAAAGTTGACATAAAAGAAAGTAAGACTTATTTTGGTTTGTATGTGATCATTATAACCAAGAGAACTACATATGCATAGACGTAAAGATCAGAAGAGGTTGTTAACTGAACATATATTTATTTTATTGAATGCTTTCTGTATGCATGACGAAAATATATGATGACTAAGATATTGGCTTTGGTTTTAGGAACTTGAATTTCTTACTGGAATTTAAATTAATTCTTAAGAGCATTAAATCTTATAAATGGTTGGAATTTTGACAAGGGGCACTTCAAAACAAACAGCAACAAAATCATTTTCTTTTTAAATGTAAAGATTGGTAAATATAAAAAACTGTCAAAACATGTGAGAGTGTAGGATATAGCAATGGAAATCATAATTAAAAGTATGTTTGAGAGAGGTTATTAATGATACAGTATGCATTTACTTGGGATTGATCATGTGAATAGAATAAAAACGTGTGGCCCCAAATAACAATGTTTTATGGATCTAATTACAATTTCTCTTAGAGAAATACTTTGAACAACAGAATTATCTCATTCAGCCTGAATGTGAGGCCCAGGTTTATTTTCCACAGTGAAAGTACGGAAAGGTAGCTATTTGTTTAGATAATGAGCAGGAAGGAAAGGGGAAGGTTCTGTGGTTTGGCTCTGACATTTATTTGATTTGCAGTTAGGTAGAATTCTTTTAACTTATTTCCTTCTACTACAGTTGTATTATTAAAAAAAAAAAAAACATGCTTAGACTTCTTCCAAATTACAGTACATGAAAAGATCCAAGGAGTTAGAGAAAGAAAGAAGTGCAAATAACACCTTTTTCTTTTATTTACTAAGTGTAGGACTCTTAAATTTCATGTTTCGACTCTTTTATCTTCAGGCCATGATTCAAGTGATCTGATTTTTAGCCTATCAAATTCTAATATAATAGTTTGTATTCCCCAAAGAGCTGAATGTATTAAAGATTTTAACTTTCATTGTGAACTCTCTCTTGTTTTTGCCAATAGTTGTTCACTAGAAGGCATGTGGGGGATTTTTAGTTGTCACAACAAGGGAATGCTATTGGCATCTGGTTAATTGAGATCAGGGACGATACTAAACATCTTACATGGGATGACCCCTATTCCAGCCTAATATGTCCATGCTACTGAAATAAAAGTTTTATTCAAATAATGTTAATGAGCTTTCTGTATAGTAATATAGGAAAAATACTATTTTGGTTCCCAAGAGAAGGAAAATATCCCCGCCCCCCGCAAAAAAAAAAAAAAAAAAAGGGAAAAATCTGTGCACTAAGTAAACAGAAGAGAAGGAAAAAAGAAATTGGAATTAAAAATAGGAAAGGAATTTTGAAAAAAATATAGGAGTAAGAATTTTAACACAATTAGTATGTATTATTTTTGAGTGGCATTTTCCAAACTTGTACATCTGTCATGATGTTTTTGAATTCTTTATGGCATAGCTTCAGAAAGTGGATTCTTGCTTTCAAAAGGACTCAGTGTCAAAGTTAACAGCTCTTACATACAGAAGTTTTTATGGTGGTATAATTTTGAAAGCCTTTTAAAAAATAAATGCCTAATTATGACATTTTGGTTTTTAAATATAGAAGGAAAGAAAGTTGTATCTTATATATATATATTTTAAAAATATTTTATTTAGTTGTAGATGGACACAATACCTAGGTTTATTTATTTATTTTTATATGGTGCTGAGGATTGAACCCAGTGCCTCACACATGCTAGCTCTACTACTTAGTTATATGTATTTTGGGACTGGGGATTAAACCCAGAGGCACTCAACCACTGAGCCACATCCCCAGCCCAATTTTGTATTTTATTAGAGACAGGGTCTCACTAAGTTGCTTAGCGCCTTGCCATTGCTGAGGCTGCCTTTGAACTTACGATCCTCCTGCCTCAGCCTCCCTAGCTGCTGGGATTACAGGCTATGCCACTGGGTCCGGCTGTATTTTATCTCTCTCTCTCTCTCTCTATCTATCTATCTATATATCTTTATATATACATTTTATATATATATTAGTATTTTAGTTATAGATGGACACATTACCTTTGTTTTTTGTTTGTTTATTTTTATATGGTGCTGAGGATTGAACCCAGTGCCTCACACATGCAAGGCAAGCCCGTGTATCGTATATTTTTATGTCTGTTTTTTATTCTTCTTTGCTGGCAATATGGGTAACAGGTCCATAGAAGACAGAAGACTTGATTTCTAATCCTGGCCTGAAAGTAGGTATATAGCCTTATTAAAAGTATTTTTAGGAATATGAAAAAACTGAAAGTTATTGAAAAATTTATTTTGGGGAGGAAATAGTCCCATATTTCAGGTTTTTTTTAAAGGATTATGGGTATTTTTGCTTAGTGATTTATGTATATTCTTAAGGTCAAGGATTTCTTTTGACATGGTTCCCAACTGGCAGCTCCAAATATCTGTATGTATATATTTAAACATGACATGTTATAAATATGCCTTGAATCAGCCTATGGGTGCTTTTGTGAGTATTGTAGTCCATTTCTAGTATTTTTAATGTAATGATGTGAAACCATATTTAGATAGTATAATAGGGTTTGATGGGTAAAGAGTTTGAAAACTGTTAGTATGACATGTATTGTATATAACATAATTTAATTTTCCTGTTTGTATCTTTTTTTTTTTAATTTTTTATTGTGGGTTGTTCAAAACATTACAAATTTCTTGACATATTATATTCGACACTTTGATTCAAGTGGGTTATGAACTCCCACCTTCACCCCATACACAGATTGCAGAATCACATCAGTTACACATCCATTGATTTACAAATTGCCATACTAGTGTCTGTTGTGCTCCGCTGCCTTTCCCATCCTCCACCCTCCCCCCTCCCCACCTCTCCCCTCCCCTCCCCTCCTCTCTCTCTACCTCCTCCACTGTATAACCCTGAGGGTCTCCTTCCATTACCATGCAATTTCCCTTCTCTCTCCCTTTCCCTCCCACCTCTCATCCCTGTTAAATGTTAATCTTCTTCTCCTGCTCTTCGTCCCTACTCTGTTCTGTTTGTATCTTTTAAATCCCAGATCAAGCCAAGAGCCCATAGTATTGCTAAGGTTCATTTGATATTACCTCCATGTAAATTTTCTAATCAGCCAGGCAAGATTATAAACATTTTTATATACAGTGTTATCTTGGGAAAAGTTAGATGTAAATACTTCAGCTTCATCTGTACTTGAGAAATCTGAGGGACATAAGCATTAAAGAGGGAATGAACATGAAGATTATCTTGAAAGAGGATAGCGTGGGCATGGGGAGCCCAGGTGTAAAAGTATCCTGTACTCTAGATGTGAAGTTACTAGGCTGATGGAGGCCTAGGGATATGGCTGGGTGGAGAGTGCTTACCTGGTATGTTTTGAGTCCCTGGGTTTGATCCCTAGCATTACCTAAACCAAACCAAACCAAAACAAATGGGAATGGAAAGGAAAGACCATTGAAAAGAGATGCTAGATAATCAGTACTTTTAAAGGAATTTATGTATTTTTATTGAAAATATGTTTTTTGTTTTCCTTTTAATTTTAGAAGTAATACAATAGTGGCAAAATTTATATCTTTGTAAAAACAAGTTTGAATTATACAGAAATACAAAAGTGTTGGAAATGTACTTTTTTCTCATTACTTGCTAGTTCTGCTCCATTATGGTAATGACTTTAAATAGTTGGTCCATTTACATGTTTACTTATGACATTTTATAGTCATACTTCATTTTATATGACTTAATTATAGTGTTTCATAGTTACTGTAATATAGGATTGTATAAAGTAAGAAGTAAAAGGCCCTTATCCCATGCCCTATAGGTAATCACTTAAAAATTATTTTGTTATAAAAGTTTTTAAACATACACAAGAAAAAGGAGAATAGTAATGAACTCCTATGTGCCCATAATCCAGCTTTAATCTTATGTGTATCCATTTCCTCAAACATACTACATAATTTTTAATGCATACCTTAGACATCGTGTTATTTTGTCACTGAATGTTCAGAATGAATCTTTAAGACAGGACATAAATCCTTACCCACAAGGTGCTTATTACACTGAAAAATTGATAATAATTCTTCAAGATCATCTGATAGCTATTCTGTCAACAGTTCCCAGATTATCTCAGATATTTTTCAGTTGATTTATTTTTACTAAGATCTAACAGATCCATATACTGCATTTGGTTATAAAGGCTTTTTTAATTTATGAAAGTCCCATCTTTCCCCCTCTTGTAGGAGAAACTGAGTGGAAGATGTGACTCTGGTCTTCCCCCAGTCTTAAGATTCTGCATGTTGAATGTGGTTCTGGTGGATAGGGCTACATAGAGAGATTTTTCATCTGTGGTCCTTAGATGGTGACCAAATATTTCATCAAGTTCACTGAAAGAATTGTTATGCCACTGCTAATGATGCTGGAAGAAAAGAGATTGTGTTGAACTTATCAAGAGACTGTAGGTTGGAATCCTCTATGTGGGCAGTTTTCATTATACTCAGTTTTTACTAAATTGATGAGTTTAGAATCCAAATCCTGCTTAAGATGTGATTTTCATCTGTGATAGAACTAAACAGGATTGGAATTGGAAGTGTCTACATGACTGTTTTGAGTTCTTAACAGTTAATATATTTGGTGTCAAGTTTTTGTTTTATGAGGGATTAGGGCAGTCATTTTATTTGAGATAGTTGCTACATTGTTGATTATGTATTTATTGAGAGTTAACCCATTAAATGCTGGAAGTAACTTTTCCTTCTTATCATGCCTTCCATTTATTAAGTATTTAGTAGCTACCATCTCAGAGGATGCCATTTATGCTGGATAAAATGGGAATTGGGAGATAAGTAAATGGAACTAAATTCTAGGATGCTCCCTTCCCATTACCCCACTAAAGAAGTCTTTTCTTCTTCTTCCTCTCTGTTGACTCCCATTCTCCCTGTCTCTCTTGTTTTTATAATTTAAGATTTCTTTTGAGAAAAGATTTATGGTATATAGCTAAAAAATGTTTGAAAATGATTGCTACACATATAATGTTTGGAAAAGGTTAACATCCTTTTAAATGAAATATTTCCCTTCATACTTATCTAGTAAATTGCTATTTAAGGAAAAACTATTTTTTGGGAAAAAAAAGTATATATATATATGTTTTCGGTGGTGCTGGGGATTGAACCCAGGGCTTTGTACATGGGAGGCAAGCACTCTACCAACTGAGCTATATCCCCTTGATTATATTTTAATATGAGAATGTCATATAATTTTTCAGTGATTTGAAATTCATCTTTTGATTGCCATTATATTTTGTTACCATGTGGTTTTTCAGGTTACCTTTGTTATATTTGTTATTCCCTTTTTGATAGGCTTTCGACAGACCTCACATCTTTCTTCTTATGAAATTATAACTCCTTGGAGATTAACTAGAGAACGAAGAGAAGCTCCTAGGCCCTATTCAAAACAGGTACATTATTTCCTGAGAAATCTGTATATGTTAAGATTTTGCTTTGTTTCCTTTTTTTAACCAAAGGTGATATTTCTAAAGTGATTGGTCCAGAGAGTAATTAATTGGTCATTAATTAGTACTGCAGTGTGTGGTACTGATGTCCATCAAACAACATTTTTGTGAAAGTGACGTATCAAGTCTTAGTATATATAGTTAAAGACAAAATGATCAACTCAAAACATAACAGAATGAAAAAAATAGAATTCTATGACCAGATTAGGATGCTGACTATATAGATTTCTAACCCTTAAATACTGTTACCACTGCCATTCAGTTTAAGGGTTAGAAATCTATATAGTCAGCATTCTAATCTGGTCATAGAATTGAACCCATATATGTATATATGAATTAACCTCACTTAATTTGTAATAGGCAGAATATTGCATACTGTATCTTCACTGGAGAATAGTAATGTATTTTTCATTTCCAGGGATATTTAGTAAACAATGAGTTTTATTTCCATATTGGAGGAAAACTATTGTGCTGTTAATGTGGTAACCAATGCACAAAAATTATTTTTTTCTGTTATATTCTTATTACAGAGTTTGTTCAGAAATAATATTTATTCTTCAACTGTATAGAAGTATTATATAACTTCATTATAATTTTACTCCAATAGATAATAAAGGATTCAATATAGCTTATTACTTCTGAATTTCTGTTACACTCACAGCTGTAAAGCAGTTTGCATGTTGTTTAGAGACTGGGCATAGTAAAAAGAACACTGGAGTTCAAAATCAAGAGCTTTTAGTTTTAATCATTCCTCTGGGTACTACCATTAGTTGGGTTGATCATTCGACCCCATTTACTGTTCTATAAGTGAGGACTAAGTGACTTTAAGATCTCCCTTGAGTAGAACAGCTTATAATTTTCTCTTGTTTTTGGTCTGAACTGTATACTCTATGTTTTGATTTTGTTTTTTCTTATAATAGAATTATACCCTGCTTACTTAGTTGTTTTTCTCCTTGTTTTCACTATATTATAGACTTTTTACCAAAAGGAGACTTTTCTCCTTTATTGTGTTTCTGATGGCATCTTCATCAGTACTCCACATGGCTGTGATTATAATAATGATAGTGATGTTTTACACTCTACCACTGGCCAAGAACAGATAGAAAGGCACGTGTCAAAACTGTGGGGAGAGGAGCTTGATATTTTTGATGTCTCTGTGGAGACTGAGGTAGACAACAGAGTTCTCAGATTGCCATGTAGGAAGAATAGTGCCTGGATCCAGAAGTTGGTCTAGTTCTTGGAAGTCACCGGTTGATGTGAAGGGTTCATGCTATTTCCTGGCAAAATGTTAACTTACAGCTGGAAACATGTAGAGAAAATTAAATAGATGCTTCTGATAAAATTATTTGTTGAGTCCTTTTATGACTGTCATTTTTATTAAAGAGTAAGGCAAAGTTGTAGAGGTCACATTGAGCACTTTTGGCTAATGCAAGGTGAGTTTCTGGGTGTGTTAGCTTTCCATCACTATAATAAAATACTTGAGGTAACTTATAAAGGGTTAAAGTTTTATTTTGGCTCATAGTTTTTGAGGTTCTAGTCCTTCACTGGTTAGTCCCTTGGCTTTGGGCCTGTGGTGAGGCAGCACGGCAGGAGCACATACTGGTGCAAAACAGGGAGCAACGAGAAAGAGGAAGAGCACAGGGTTTCACAGTCCCTTTCAAATGCATACCTCCAGTCCCTTAAGACCTTCTTCAAGACCTCACCTTCTAAGGGTCCATTGCATACCCCAGTAGTGCTGCCCTTGGCACCAAACCTTTACACATGCACCTTTGGGGGGGGGGCATTAAATATGCAAACTATAGCACTAGGGAAGTTGTTTCATAGATGTTTGAGGTTGATAGGAGGATCCCAGGAGCTTGAAGATGTGGAAGTGGAAGGTTCCTTATCTTAATTCATTGACTCTAAGAAGACTTTAATTGTAAGACATGGCTATATTATTTTGTGTTCCACTAATAAAGACGCAGAAATGTTGCCATTTAGACAGCTGTGACTTTTTATGATGGATTCTCATTCTAGAGGGCAAGTATGTTTTAGAATGATGAAATTAGGTAAGCCATGTAGAGATTTAGTCATAAAAATCAGCATTTCTTTTCAACTTTGAATGATTAAAACTAGGGATAATCTCTTGAACCCAAGAAGTTTATTTCATTTAAACAAAAGGAAGAATTACTTTGTACTGTAGATAATTTATAGATGGATTTAATCCCTGAAGTTATACATGAATTATAAATGAATTTAAGAGAAATTTAGATAAACGTGGGTGTGATTTTCCACAGTCGGTTATTAAAGGGAAGTAGGGATGATCAGATTACATTTTTATTATTTTAGAATAGATATGAAGTTCTATAAATCAAATGCAATTGTACCAAGTTATTTTAATTCAGGAGGGACTTTCCTGTGTCTTATAAATGATGTTTTGTTTAAAAGTAATTTATAAGGTGGTGCTTATTATTTATTTTCCTCCTTCTCTGTGCATTTAGGTATCTTATGTCATTCAGACTCAAGGAAAAGAGCACATTATTCACTTGGAAAGGAACACGTAAGAAATTTAAATTACTTTGACTTTTAAATAATGATTTCTTCTGTAGTATATTAATTTCATTTCCAGGTAGATGTTGTTTAGTAGATACTGAACCTGATTTTGGTAGGTTTAGCCACTTAGGTCACTGCTACACAGTGGTTGGCCTGCTTCTGAAGAAGCACAGGAATTTGTGCTTCGGCTGGGCACTGTGACTTCCAAGAGGAAAGAAGGCTGAGCAAAGTCAAGAAACTCCAATTTGTTGTTTGAAATTCACCACTAGAGGCAGAAGGGGGAAGTGGGGAGAAGGAGAGACTTGAGATGACTGAACAGGGACTGTTTATTGAGAGGACTCAAGATTCTATAGCCTCCTTCCAAGTCCACTCACACAGACTTCAGTAAAGGCAAAGGAGTAGTACACCAGGATGAAGAAAGCTCGCAGTCCGTGAGGAGTGTGAAAACTTGCAGGCATGGCCCCTCTGTGTCCTTTCTCAGTTGCAGGGATATGCTTTGTCTTCAGATTTCCAGCCACTTTAATGTGTGTGACAGCCTAGCACAGGTTTACTGAAAGGGTCTTTATATGCTACGTTAGTCATGTAGCTAAGGTTAGGCTTTGTAACTGATTAAACCGGTTGAAAACCATCAGTTTATCCATGTCTAACCACAATAGATGAGTTGGTTCTAGGTATCTCCAGGAGAGTTTTGAATTTATTTAACTTACTTATTTATATGTTTTTGAGATAGGTTCTCTCTAAGGTGCCCAAGCTGGCCTTGAACTCCTGATCCTTCTGCCACAGTCTCCTGAGTAGCTGGAATTACTGGTGTGCACCATTTAGTCAGGCTTAAGAGTTCTTCATTTTTCTGCAGCTACATCTCCAACCTGAGTTTTGAATTTGAAATGGCACATTATAAATTGTTTTGTTGCACACTGCATCCTGACTTGTCTATAAGGCCTGGGGATAAGCGTATAACTACTCTGGCCCTGCTGGAAAGAACCCTATCCTTACACATGTGGTTTTACTACTGAGCTTCCTTAACATGGAAAGAAGCTTTGAGAATTAGGAATAACTGTTTCCTCCAACAACTGACTACAGAATTTTTCAATCATGCTTAGGAGGTTAAGGCAATGAATGATTCTTGCTTATAAATAGAACTTTAATTTTTTTTTTTTTTTTTTAGTTGTAGTTGGACACAATAACTTTATTTATTTATTTATTTTATGTGGTGCCGAGAATCAAACCCAGCCCCTCACACATGCTAGGCGAGGTCTACCACTCAGCCACCACCCCAGTCTTATATATAAAACTTTTAAAAGAGAGTATAAAAATATTTATTTTCTCCTACAAATATGATGTAAGTTATTCTTTTCCTGTGAGTTGTATCAGAAAATTTTAAGGACTTTTAAAAATATTTTGTTTATTTTTTGCAACCAGAATTTCATGCCAATAGAACAAATTGTAGCTTAACATTACTTTTGTGTAAGTAACACGTACTATTTTAGATGCAAGTCTGTTTATGACCTTTTAGTTTTATGGTAGTACATTTCAGGTAAATTTTTTAAATTTATTTTTTCTCCTCTCTTCTGAGTGTAATGCTTTAATCAGTTTGTTCTTAGTTGTTGATAGTTAAAGTAAACTTAAATGGTGTGTTTACTCTTTTTCCAGAGACCTTTTGTCTAAAGATTTTGTAGTTTATTCCTACAATGAGGAAGGGACTCTGATCTCTGACTATCCCAATGTACAGGTAATATATTTTTCTCTTGATCCTATAGTAAAATTTAAAAATAATTATAATTTAAAATTGAGTTCTGGGTAAGTAATTGTCACTTCCCACAACCCCATGGGGACACTTTTAATATTATAATAGATGCATGGCCTGGAGGAGATGGGCACATTTATACAGACTAATGGACTTGACAGCCCTCCAGGTTCTTTGTTAAGATTTTTTGTTTTAAAGGCAGGAAAAGAATATATTTAATGGTAATTCTTACTTGTTATGAAGGGGAAAAGTTTGATGTTTTAAAAATATAAGTGATTTATTTTGTTGAAAGTCATTAAAAGCAGATTTCATTCTCTTATTAAACCATTTATTCATCATTAGTGTTTAGTAAAGAAAAACGTTTGTTGTTATATATTATATACATTATATATTTAATAATGTTTAGGTAGGTGTGAAATATGAATTAAAACTTTGATACTTTTTAAAATTTCTGTGTGGTTAGTTTGTTGTTGTCATATTCAAATGTTCAATTATTATTATTATGCTATTATTCAAAAGAGGTGTGGTTCTCTCTGCGTCACATTAGAATACTCTCGGGGACAGAACTGGCCAGGAATACTCAAAATAATTGGCAGATGTTGAACTTGGCTTTGTGTGGTTTTTACTTAGAGCATAAACATTTTTAGTTTGGTTCAGGAAATGTTTTACAGTCCTTTTTTGGTGACTATGTATTTTTTCTTTTGCAGTAATTTTCATGAGACGTCATTGTTTCCTTTAAACATATTATTATTCCCCTGAACTTTGTAATGCTTCGCTAATTGTTTATGTTAGACACTTTTGAAGCATTCTTCAAATAAATAGAAGGCAAAAATCTTTATTTTAGATTAATTATTAGTACTTAAAAAAATGAGGAAATGCTGACTTTGCCCTATCCTTTCTTTGTTTTACTATTTGATTGCTTTATCTTAGTGCACTACTGGTCTATTTATTAGAAAATTAGTAGAGGAGATTAGATTTACATTATAGCATAAACCAGATAAAAAATAGTCCATCCATTTTTTCATCCATCTGAAGATTACTATGGCAGGAGGCCAAAGACCACATAATT
Organism: Marmota marmota marmota; assembly: GCF_001458135.2. Classification (NCBI taxonomy): domain Eukaryota; kingdom Metazoa; phylum Chordata; class Mammalia; order Rodentia; family Sciuridae; genus Marmota; species Marmota marmota. The sequence goes on from NW_026000223.1 coordinate 8,417,320, forward strand.
TATGCACTTTAGCAAAAGCAATAATCTTAAAAGGCACTTTTTTTTTTTTCTTGTAAGGGTTGCTTGGCATACTTGCTTGAGATATACACTGATTGGACTTAAATTCTGGCTCTGTCACTTCCTGATGAAGTTAATGTCATCACTTTAAATGGAATGCAGTTACTATTTCATAGAATTATTAGGATGCTTGAATGAGTAAGATGAGTAAGATATTTGTAAGATGCTTAGAAAAGGCAGTCTGACATTTTTTTAGCTCAAATATAGTTATTCTTGAAAGAATATGTACTTAAAACTTTTAAAAATAGATTTCAACTATATAGAAACTTACATAAGTTATATTAAAGATTTATAGAATTGTTACATTTTCCTGGGTGTTTGAAAAATATCGATTAAGACAACATAGAGTCTTTTACTTATTTCTTGGTTATTTAATAATGTTTAGGTAAATGTGAAATATGAATTAAAACTTCGATACTGGGTTTAAAAAAAAATTTCAGTGTGGCTAGATTGTCAAATATTATAATGACATATACTTTGCCCATACAATGCAGTTAAAGTAATATTGAGAACATGTACATGCTTTCCTTTACAATTCTGTTGCTTAAGATTGAAATAATTTGTAAAGCTTTTTTTTTTTTCTAGTTTTCATCATTAATGTCCTTCAGAAGACCATTTCTTATAAGAAACAAAAGTTTTAGAAAAGTCACTCAAAATGAGTTGCTGTGTGAAGTGTAAAATTCCCTGTTACTGTGTCTTAGGACTTTGGGGTATCTTGTAAAAAAACCTGTAAATTTTGTTGACTATTTCCCCCAGTTAATTGATGCTCTTTATTTCCTCTGAAGATCCATCCATTGCCCTAGGCTCCCTGGACCTTTACCAGGCTGTTTTTCAATAGTTCTGTGTACCTCTAGCTAACCTTTGCATTTATAGTTTGTGTGTTTCAAAATTGTCTGTGCTACTTGTACCTTTATTGTTATTTTTCAATTTAATTAGATGTTTTGTAAACTTACAAAGTATAATATGTTGTGCTTCTGAGAACTGTAAGAGCTAATGGAAATTTCCCCTCTGCCCTCTGAAGGTTTGCTGGGATATTTTAACAGACAAAGACATTACACAGGAGAAAAGGCATGAAATTTGTTAACATACAAAAGGAAAAGTCACAGCACAGAAGAAAATCACAGGCACATGATTACCCACTAACCCAACATAATTTAAAAACTTATGTAATCTTTTTTTTTTATTTTTATTTTTTAGTTTTAGGTGGACACAATATCTTTATTTTATATTTATTTGGTGCTGAGGATCGAACCCAGTGCCTCGTGCATGCTAGGCAAGCCCTCTACCACTGAGCCACAATCCCAGCCCTTATGTACTCTTTTCTATAGAGGAGGAGGAGTTTGGGGAGTGTTTGGAACTGTAAATGATTTGTTTTAGGGGAATTTGATGGGTTTGGAGAACATAAAATGGCCTAGGACAAAGCCCATTTCGCCCACAGAACAGAATATGGTTTGTCAATGTTTTTTCTGTTGAATGGAAATAGAAAACAGTGATATGTAGCAAAAGTTTGTCCAAGTTTGTTGGACAAATTTTGGTCTTTCTTCCTGAGATTAGTTTAGTCTTCTCTGGTTAATGAAATTTTCATAAGAAGACTGAAGGTAATTGTATTCTTGGGAGATCCTTTTAGGTAGATAAGGGAACTTTACTACAGAACTAAATTGAAAGCTGTGGAAATATTTAATAAGAGCAAGTTATTAAACAAATACCATCAAGTTGATAGGTTAAGGGTTCACCTGCTGGATGTCAGTCAGCTCAGTTCTCTGTGTGTCATGTCAGTGAGCCTGTGCTGTCTCTTGACAGTATTAATACAGATCACTTAGTTGGGTAAGGAGTGGTCTGCCAGGTTTTTATCTGTGAAGTTACTGTTTTTGTCTTTTAAATTAATGTGATGGTTAGATACTTGGAGACTGTAAATATCTTCAAATTTTTTACCTAGTGTTTTCAGTATTTAGTATTTGTCTAAATCAGTTATTAACAGTTGTCAAAATGGTGATTCTCTAATTTCATTAGTGCCTCTGTTGGGGTGCTTTCTCCTGTGAGGAAGTCTTATTTGTTGATATCAATGTGGACTCATGGATTCTTTCTTTCTTTTTTTAATAATATCTTTATTTTGTTTGTTTATTTATTTTATATAGTGCTAAGAATCAAACCCAGTGCCTTACATATGCTTGGTAGGCGCTCTACCACTGAGCCACAACTATAGCCCCAGGGATTCTTTTTTGTCATGAGTGAGATTGAAAATCTTTTTATATATGTAAGAACATTTTTAGATCTTTTGTGAATTGTCTGTTCTTGTATTTTCCCAATTTTCTTTTGGACTTTTAATCTTTTCCTCTCAATATTTAAGAGCTCTTTATATTTAGGAATATTAACTCTTTACCTATCATGTAAGTTTTGAAGATTTTCTTCTAGTGTGTCAGTTGTCTTTTGAGTCTTTTGGTATTTCCTCTTAAGAAGCAGCTTAAAAAATAAATACTCTTTTTATATAAGAAAAATTATCAGTTTTTATCATATCTAGATTTTATGTAATAATTAGAACATCTTTCTCTACACCCAGGTTAAAGAAGAATTCTCTTATTTTTTTGTAGATCCTATGTTTTTATTTGTTATGTTTAGACTCTTGACCATTTAGAATATATTCTTATGAATAGTGTGAATCGTGGATCTAATTTTCTTCCTTTTCAAGTGTCTAACTAATAGACCAAGCCACATTTGTTGAATAGCACATTGTTGCCCCAGTGATTTGAAGAGCTACTTTTATCTTATGAAGTTCTACATGTACTTTGGTCTGTTTAGAGGCTTTTTTTTCTCTTTTGCTGGTTGGTCTCTCTGCTAATGCACCAGGACCATATTGTTCTAATAATTAAGGTCTTGCATATGTCTCAATGTCTGGTAGGACTTTTCTATTTTATTGCTTTTTAATTGTTTAAAAGATGAGAAAAAAATCTCATTAGGTACTAACTACTAAGCAATATTTTTGCATTTCTACTAGTTAATTTCTGGCTCAAAATTTAGGGTAAAGACTCAAGTTTTTGAAGATGGCTGAATTTATAAGTAATAACAGCATAAAAAATATAGAAAGAAAAGAAAATCATCTGATCAAAATACCCTTTTCCCCTTCATGCTGAATGTTTTTTCCCTTGGGCCTTATTAACTTCTCATAAGGTCCTGTCCTGTATTAGATGTCAACTGGCTGGTGCTTCTTGGATTGACTGTGACTTAAATGTTCAACATGACATAACACTGTCCTGTTCTGGTTCTAGGATGAGAGGTCATTGGGGCAGAGTTGTTTGTGCCTGGTATCCTCTGGCATTCTGCCTAGAAATTTGTGTCCCTGGAGGGTGGTGGTAGATAGTCGGCAGATACTCTGAAGAATGCCATGTGATGTTTTGAAATGCCAAGAATATAAATAATTTTTTTCAGTTTTCTGGATGCAAGTAATTTTGTTAGCTCTGCAGTTTCTAGGATGATTTTCGGCTATGTAGCAGTATTTGGAGGTAATATAGTATTTTTTCATTTAGAATCATTGTCATTATCGGGGCTATGTGGAGGGAGTTTATAAGTCATCCGTTGCTCTTAGTGACTGTTTTGGACTCAGGTAAGACATTTTCTGTATTTTTTATCTTTTCTTCTCTGTCTCTAAACCCAGTCATTTTGGGGACTTAACAGAATTAAATTTTACTTTGATGTTACTAAGGTCTTTACAGCTGTGTTTCAGATATTCTTGGCATGTTTATTTAGGAAAATCTTATAGTTGATGATTTTTAATATTTAAATGGAAAATTTCATTTTTCTGAGAACACTAAATAATTTTAGGTATTTAAAATAACATATGCTTTAAATTTTGGTAGTGGTTGGTTTACAAAATTTTTACCTGCATACTCATTGAAGTTTCACAATATCTGAAAAAGAGCTTATTAACATCATATTTAGGTGAGCAAACTGAGGTTCAGAGAAATTGTATGACATACCCAATGAAGCTATAATAATGTTAAAGTTACTTGTATTGAAGACCTGGCCATATGGCACTGTGTTAATTAGTTGCCTTCATGGGTACATGATTGATTGATGTAATAAATATTACTTTTAATTCTCAAACCAGCTATATAAAATGGCTATGATTATTCTCATTTAAGGAACAACATTTACTGAATAGTTATTGTGTGCCAGGGAATATTCTAAGTATTTTATGCATATTAAATAATTTATTTATCTGAACAATACTATGCAGAATGTAAACTGAAGTTAAATGACTTGCTTGGATCCCTCACTAGAAGAAAGCAGATTTGGGTTTGAGCTCTGGTCCTGCAGCTCCAGACCCCTCTTTCTCAGCTGATACTTTGCAGTGCCTTCCATTGTAGAGCAACCATTCAAGAAGGTTAAATAGCTTAAAGGCAGTGATACTAGTAGGCAGCAGTAAAGTCTGTTTAACTCTAAAGCCTCTATTTTTTCCTATCTTGTGGTATCTTTACATGTGTTGAGAATTAGGACTTGAACTTAGGGTTTCTGATGCCTTTTTCTGTGTATTTTTTCTTAAAAATGGCATATGTGTAATGCAACATATAGAGGATTGCTACATTTAGAGAATGCCAGTTATGGGATTGAACCCCTGCACAACAGCTCTCGCTTTGAGCACATGTTATATCGAATGGATGATGTCCACAAAGAGCCTCTGAAATGTGGAGTTTCTAACAAGGATGTAGAGGAGGAAACCACAGAGGATAGAGAGGAAGATCATCCCAGCATGACTCAGCTGCTTCGAGTAAGGAAATATAATTATTCATGACTTGGATTCATATTTTTTAAAAAATCATTTATTTGTTCATTAAATCAGTACTTAAAAGGATGAGCAGTATGTAGTCCCTGCTGCCAAGTTGAGGACAGTTTAGATTCTGTGGGTTTTAGAGATTAGGGTTTAAATTTTAAACAGGAATCATATTTAGTATTGCTGTGTAATAGTCCATTACACTGTCTTTCAGTGGAGGTTTTATGTAGATTGAAATAATGGGAATGGCCATTATTTTATTTATTTTTGAGAGAGAGAGAGAGAGAGAGAGAGAGAGAGAGAGAGAGAGAGAGAGAAATTTTTTTAAATATTTATTTTTTAGTTTTTGGTGGACACAACATCTTTGTTTGTATGTGGTGCTGAGGATCGAACCTGGGCCGCACGCATGCTAGGCGAGCACGCTACCGCTTGAGCCACATCCCCAGCCCAGGAATGGCCATTATTGATCCATGGAGAAACACACATACACATACACATACACACAACCCCCCCCCACACACACACACACGGGTGGGGGAGCATGCAGGAGAGAGAGATTTGGCTTTAGCATACTAATCACTTCAGATGGCTTTCAAGGCTGCTTATATTCCCAGTTGTGACACTTGAAGACTCTTTGATATGAGTCACTTGGACTGAACTGGTTCTAGGATGGGATTAACTTCAGCTTTAGGGATTATACCTTTTTACATGTGAGATGGTGTTGCTGTTTTGGAAGAGGCCTTTTTTTTTTTTCCTTTTCTTTTTGTTTAGGCATATAGGGACTCTATGTGTTGCCCAGGCTCAAACTCCTAGGTTTAGGTCATCTTCCTATGCATACCACTATGTCCAGTTTAGAGCCTAATTTTAGTTATTAAGACTAGTTTATGGCATTGCCTCTCCTGCCATCCACTCTTTTGACTTTTGGACTATTTTTTTTTTTTTGTAATTGAAACATTGAAAGACACATTTTTGCTTATTCTATTCTGTAAAGTGACAAAACTAATTTTGTTGTTGTTGTTGTTATTGGGGATTGAACTCAGAGGCACTTGACCACTGAGCCACATCCCCTGCCCTCAGTGAGACAGGGTCTCATTGAGTTGCTTAGTGCCTCATTGTTGCTGAGGCTGGCTTTGAACTTGTGATCTTCCTGTCTTATTCTCCCAAGCTGCTGTGATTAAAGGCACACACCACCATGCCTGGTAAATCTAGTTATTTTTTAAAGTGGTAGTGTGTGCCCCAGCTTCTGCTTTTAAATTTTAGTAGACATTCTTTCATTTTGGTAATGGGTTTTCTCTTTAAAGTGTTTGTGTGTATGTAGTTTTGATTTTAAAAATCATTCTTTAAAATATCTGCTTCATGAATAACTCATTTTATCTTTAGCTGGAGTTTTTCCCTCAGATCAATACAGATAGCAGATAACATTTTTTTTTTTAATTGTGTTTTAATTCAACATGGTGGTGCAGGCTTGTAATCCTAGTGACTTGGAGGCTGAAACAGGAGGATTGCAAGTTTGAGGCTAGCCTTATCAAGTTAGCAAGTCCCTGTCTCAAAATAAAAAAGAACTTGGGATGGAGCTCTGAGTCCTCGGTCCTGCAAAAAAACAAAAACAAAAATGAAAACCAGTAAAAACCCAAAACATATCTTTTGCTTTATTGATCTAAAATACATTAAGTAAAGTTTAACAATACTCTTAGCAGACATGAAATACGTGATTAGAGTATGATCTTTACATAGAAAAAATGTGTAGTCTGATACTTTTTATTTTGCCCTTATGATGTTCGTGTTTTCAACAGAGAAGGAGAGCTGTCCTGCCACAGACCCGATATGTGGAGCTGTTCATTGTTGTAGACAAGGAAAGGGTAAGGATGGCAACAGTTTTTCTTCTTTTTTATGAAAAGCACACGAGAAGTGGGCATTCCATGAAGGAAATATAAACTGTGACATATGTTTGTATTGATTTTTCTTAAATAAGTATTTAGAAAGTAAAATGCTTTTTTTCTTTAAACCTTAATACCACAATATACCACTAGAAGCTGAAGTAGCAGATGAGACCACTTTTGACTTAATTTTTTACTAGCGATTCCCCGCATCTGCCTGCCCTGTTCTTTTTGTTAAAATCATTTTTATTAGTGCATTATAGTTATACATAATATAGGGGTTCATTTTTATATTGTTATACATGCATGGAATATAATTTTCTCCATTTTATTACCTAGTCTTTCCTCTCTCCTTCTCCTCTTCCCTCTCCTGGTCTCCTTCATCTCCTCTACGGGTCTTTTTTCTATTTATTTATTGCTTTGTAATTGGTGCTTTATAGATACATAAAGGTAGAATTAACTGTGCTGTTTTCATATGTGTATGTAGCGTAATTTGTTTAATTCCATTCTGCAATTCCTCCCTTTGTCTGTCCCTTCTTCCTCTTCCTCTGTCGACTCCCTGATGTCCCTTCTATTTCATGGGATCCATCACCCCCTTTCTTATTTTGCTTCTGAATATAGTGAACACACTGTCCTCATGACTGAGTCTTATTTTGCTTAGCATGATGTTAATTTACCAGTAAATGCCATAATTTCATTCCTCTTTATCATCCCTCTTCTTTCTAGTGATTTGCTTATGCTGCATTTCTTGAATGAAACTGTGCTATCGGGGGCTTGAGAACTTTTCAGATTACTTTAATAGACTGTGGCTTAAACTAACTTAGTCAGGTGACTAATAAAATTGCTTTGCTTTCTAGAATTTCAGTTAACCTATAATTCACTTTAAGAGTAGAAGACTTCCAGGGCTTGGCATGCTTTAGTAAGGAAACAGTATTGATTTCAAAGTACAGGACAATACTAGGGCATTTTCCTTGTTTTTACTTAAGAAACTGAACTAATTGTTTTATTTAACTGAGAGAAGTAATGTGTCCTTTCCAACATATATAAGATATATATGATTATTAAATAGAGCTGCTATATAACTTAAAATATAGATTATTTGAAATGTTTTGGCTGACATTTATTTCTAATTTTGTTGTTACATTAATAGTTATTTTTGGAATCTTTATATGACTGGCAGTTCTTTTCTTGTAAGCTGCAGGGGTAGGCTTGAGGATTTTTATGGTTTAAAAAACGCTTTATTGTTGTAGGTAGGAAAAAATAAGCCCTAGTGATTAAGAGATGGAAGCTTGCTCACATTCGTTTAGTATAGGTTTATTACCTGCAAACAGTGGGAAGAAAAGCATAGAGAATGTAAGTTAGTGTGAACTGTGCCCCAAATGATGGGTAAAATGTTTCTGTAGAATGTTTTGGGCAAAACACACAAAGAGAAATTTAAAAGTATTTTTCTTTATTGCTGTCTCCAGATAGATTTGTTTTATATGTATAGAAAATGGTTCAAAATAAAAATGGAACCATTTCCACAAAGCCCTATTAAAGTTATTAAAACTTTTGTTCTTTTTTAGGAGAATTGTGATAAATTGCTTAACTGATAAAATCATATATTTTGATTTTAAGGCCTTTATCATAGAGCAAAGTCATAAACTTTTTAAAATTTTCTTTTGGTTAGTAAGTTGGTTGTATAAAATAATGTTAAAATAGACATTTGGATAGAACCACCTCCTATAGAAAAGAATCAGTTATATGATTTATTAGACTTATACTAGTTATACTAATTAGAAGAAAGGAAAACTTTGGTATATTTTCATTAGTATCATTGTACTTGTTTTTCTTTTATTTCTATTTATCACTAAAGTGTACACTTTAGATGTATTAATTTGAAATGTTGGAAAATGTCTTAATGCCTTAGTTTTAGTTTAGAGAAAATATTTGGATTCTTCATTGTAACAGGTTAAAGACATTTTCATTCTTAAGTTACTTAGGTGATAATGACAATGATTTTCCTTTGCTTTTCCAGTATGACATGATGGGGAAAAATCAGACTGCTGTGAGAGAAGAGATGATTCGTTTAGCAAACTACTTGGATAGTGTAAGTTGTCTTTTCTGTCAACTAGGATTATTCTGTCCTGCCCTTTCATGGTCTCAGCAGAATTTAAAATCTCATTTTGAGCTTTGATTATCATAGGCCTAAATGAATCTGCTTTCTAGTTTATTCTGTATTTTTCAAGGTCTCAAAGAAAAGTTTAAGTGTAGAAAAGACTTTGAGAGGTCTGGAGTTGTGGCTCAGCGGTAGAGTGCTCACCTAGCACGTGTGAAGCCCTGGGTTCTATCATCAGCACCATATAAAAATAAATAAATAAAACATAGATATTGTGTCCAACTAAGAAATAAATATAAAATAGAAAAGAAAAGACTTTGAGAAGAGCCAGAGATTTCAGATTAGCATTTGACTTACCTTCAGAGTAGATTGGCTAAAGTACTTTTTTTATATAAAGAGATCTTTGAATTTTTGTTGACAGAATCTTATTTGAATAAGTCTGCTTCCTACCTTGAAACTGTGACATATGCCAATGTTTACTTTGTGCATGTGTGTAATTTGGAGTTCACTAAAGAATTAGATATATATTCTTATAGGATAATTTTGTTTGTAAGGCATTCATTCCCCTGATACAACAATGATGATGGTGATGATCATAATGATATCATTCTGTTAGGTGTTAACAATGTGTTATAATCTAAGTGCATTATATTTATTAATCATTTAATTTTCACAGAATCTCTATGAAATAGTTATGAGTTCTAGAATCCTTGATCTGTAAACTTTGGGGTCCCTGTGATTAGAATTTTAGGTAAGCATTTAGAAAGGTATTATGGTTTACTGTGTATTACATAATACCTCCAACATGATCTTGGGATAGTACCTTTTGATCAATTTCATTGATATTTCTGCAGTGAAATGTATGAATTATGTTAAGTGTTATGTGAATCAGTTTTTCATTACTATAACAAAATACTATGATAATCAACTTATAAAGAGAAAAGTTTTGTTTTATAGTTTTAGAAGTTTAAGACTGTGATTAGTTGACCCTGTTGTTTTGGACCTGTAGCAAGGTGGTACACCATGGTGGGAGCCTGTGGCAGAGCAAAACTGTTCACCTCATGTTCAAGAAGCAAAAGAGAGGAAGAGGAAGGGTCTGGGTTTCCACAGTCCCCTCTGAGGAAATGTCCCCATTCACTTGAAGACCTCCCACTAGGCCCCACATCTTAAGGTTTCTATACCTCCCAATATAGAGGAGATGTGGACTTTACCACATAGGTCTTTGGGGAACATTCAAGATCCAAATAATAGCAGTGGGATAAACACAGACCATGAATAGGATTGCATTACTTTGGGGCAAGTTTTAGAACCAAATTTACCAAAAACTTAATTTCCAGAGTTTGTCAGATGTTAAAATGGGAGATAAAAAGGACTTTGAATCTTTGTAACCTACCATTTTATAGGTAATGAAACAGATTCTTGAGAGGTTAGAGTCTCATTGTACTGAAAGACTTTTTCTTTTGGAGGGAAGAAGTCTAATTTTTAATTTAAGTAGTTTTGTTACTATAGTTAAAAGCTTTTCATCATATTCTTTAATGTATTTTATTTCTCTTTTCTTCACAGATGTATATTATGTTAAATATTCGAATTGTGTTAGTTGGACTGGAGATTTGGACAAATGGAAACTTGATTAATATAATTGGAGGAGCTGGTGATGTGTTGGGGAACTTTGTACAGTGGCGGGAAAAGTTTCTTATAACACGTCGGAGACATGACAGTGCACAGTTAGTGCTGTAAGTGATTTTTTTAAAAAAGTGCTATGAACAATCATTTTTGCTTATTTTCTTATATTTCTTACCTATGTTTTTCTTTTTCTTTTTTGGGGGTTCTGGGGATTAAACTCAGGGGCACTCAACTACTGAGCCACATATCCTCAGCCCTTTTTTTGTATTTTGTTTAGAGACAGGACCTCACTGAATTTGTATTTTTCTTTCCTGTATTTTCTTACCACCACCCGCTCTCCAATTGCCCACCACCCTTTTAATTTTTTTTTTCCCTAGTGCTGGGAATTGAACCCAGGGCCTCACACATACTAGGCCCTACTTTCTTATTTTGTTTTCTAATTGCTTTTTGTGAAATAAAAAAATTACATGGAAAGAAAAAATTTGGATATCTTGCTTGTCAGACAGTTTGTTTTCACACTCTTAGAACAGAATTTAAAGATTATTTTAATTTGAGCTCTCGCGATCTTAACTCAGTTTTTCAAAGGTGTGCTTTCTATCTTTCTTTTGTTTTTGCTTACTTTTGGAATTATTTGGTTGGGTACAAATTATAGGCATGGAATCTTTCTCCTTCACAGATTTGAAGGCACTGTAGCACTGTTCTGTAATCTTTTGATTTCCATTATTATTATTATTATTTATTTATTTTTCTATTTTTATTTATTTATTTTTTGAGTACTGGGGATTGAACTCAGGAGCACTTGGCCACTGAGCCACATCTCTAGCCCTATTTTGTATTTTATTTAGAGACAGGGTCTCACTGAGTTGCTTAGTGCCTCACTTTTGCTGAGGCTGGCTTTGAACTCAGGATCCTCCTGCCATAGCCTCCCAAGCCACTGGGATTACAGGTGTGTGCCACGGTGCCTGGCTTTTAGTATTATTCTTAAGATTCCTAAAATCATTCTGATTTCTGTTCCTTTATTGTGGCCTATGTTTTTTCATTATCACTGGAAAACTTGTGGGATCTTCTCTTGGTTCCCAGACTTATGAGTTTTCTTGATGATGTATTTGGTATAGATGTTTTATCACTTATTGCACTGTGTTCTCAGTGAGTAATTTCAATGTGAAATCAAAGTCCTTTGGTTTTTGGAATTTTTATTGAATTATTTTATAGATTATTTCATCCTTTTATTTTTATTTTTTGTTTCTCCTGGGATCCCTTTTCTTCTGGGATCCCTTGGCTATTGGTTTTCGTGTCCTGGTACTTCTTCCCCCGCCCCCTCAACATGTTGTGATTTAAAAGCTTTTTTTTTTGCGGGGCAGGGGACAGTGCTGGAGTTCTGAGTATCTCATGCATGCTGGGCAAGCACTCTACCAGTGAGCTATATCCCCAGCCCAATTTAATGACTTTTATAGCCCCATAATCATAAAAGCTTGGTCCTGACCTTTTTATTAATTTTCAGTAAAATGCACATGCCACCTATCTCATCCCAGTGACAGTGCCATGTGTTTTACAAAAGACCAAAAGGAGCAGGCGTCAAGTGTACCCACTGCCCTGCCCAACCACACTGTTTGATCAGTGTCTGTCCTATTGTAGATGCTTGATGATGTTTAATGAGCCTTGGTTGTTTGTGGTTAAGAATGGAGTTGTAAAAGCTTTTTGGAAGCTTTGAGCATATGAGTGAGTCTTAGGGACTATGAGGTTCGCTATAAGGTGATCAGGCTGGAATTTTCCTTGACTGTAGCTCTGATTATTTTTTCTGGGTTGGTCTGATGCCCCAGAAAAGGATTTATTGATTTATTTAAAAAATATTTATTGGGTGTATACCACAGTGACCAAAACAGATAAAAATTCCTACTCTCATGGATTCCGTATTCTGGTGGAAGAAGTTTGAATAAATGAGACAAATAAGTGTATATAGTTTGTTAAATAGTGCTAAGCAGTGTGGAAAAGTAAAACATGGAGGGTAGATATAAAAGTAGGAGTGGGGGTGGTATTTGAGGTAACATGGCCAGGGCAAGGTTCTTTGAGGTGACTTTTGAGTGAAGACGTAGAGGAGGTGAAGGAATGAGAGAGGGGTACAGAGTTCCAGGAAGCATGTTGGGCATGCTTGAAGAACAGTGTGGAGACCATGTGACTCTTTCCCTGTTCGCTGTGCTCAATGCCTGTAGCCTCTCTTGTGAATACATTCATTGGGTTTGTTATCTTTCCTCACTAAAATATGTTGTATAAATAAATGTAGTATGTTTTTAGAAAGGTTTTCATCCATAAGGTAAAAATCCCTAAAGCCAAAAACTTTTCTTGGTATCTTTATCTGTTTGGAAAAAAAAGTTCTTTGAAATATTAATCTCATTTTCTGATAATATAAAGGAAAGAAGACCGCTATTTTTTGATTTTAAAAATTATTTATCATTGCCATTTTTCTCTCAGTTTTTGTAGGTGTTGCCAATCCAGTTAAGATCCCCCATAGAAATAGGAGTAATGCGTTCCTTTTTCCCAAGTACATTTTGTAACTTTTACTTTTTCATTTAGAAAGAAAGGATTTGGTGGGACTGCAGGAATGGCATTTGTGGGAACAGTGTGTTCAAGGAGCCACGCGGGCGGGATTAATGTGGTATGTTGTTCTTGATGTTTACCGTTGGAATCTGCATTAGGGCAGTATCAAGCATTTATTAACTCTGTGCTTGTCTCCTAGTCCTTAAAACAACATTTTGGATATTATGAAGAACACAGTAGAAGTGGCAGGTGTGTTCTTTCCCTAGAGACCAGAACAAATTTTCTAGTAATTTTTATGTTTATTGGCATGTTTTATGAATGAAGAAACAGGGTCCATTTGTGATAAACTAAATGAGAATTTTCAATTTACTTTCCCATAAACCACCATGAATAATCTATTGGTATTCAAGTAAATGACCTGTTGCTTAAAGGATCCAGCCTCATGATTAGTATGTGAGTCATACTAGTTCTTACTAGACTATAGTGTATAAAGATTGTTATTATATGCCTGATTTATCATGTAGGCTGTCAACATTGTAGAGAATAAATTTCCTTTTGTGAAAAAAAAAACATATCTTATTTATTAGAAACCTGATTAATACCTTGTTATGTTTGAACAGTTTGGGCAAATTACTGTGGAGACCTTTGCATCCATTGTTGCTCATGAGTTGGGTCATAACCTTGGAATGAATCATGATGACGGGAGAGATTGTTTCTGTGGAGCTAAGAGCTGCATCATGAACTCAGGGGCCTCGTGAGTAGCTGAGTTTCTTCTTCTTAATATGGTGTTTTAGATCAGTGTTTCTTAACTCTGAGGGATACTTATGCCTATGTTGTAAAAACCAGGAAAAGTCGTTTCTGATTTCCTCAAATACATCAGTGAGAAGCCTATTTTCTAATTAAATAATCCCAGAGAACTTTCATAAGGGAACATGTAGATAGGCATAGATATGTAATTACACTGTTCTGTAAACCAGTAGAGAGACCAGTAGAACATACAAAACTTTACTGCTAGATTCATTATAGATTGAAGAACTATATGAAAAAATTCTTCACAAACCCTCTTTTGAGGAAGTGCTGCATTTTCACTTCAAGCAAAAGAAGAAATCCTGACACATTCCTATTACTACCCCTTGTTTTATAGAGATAAAAGAAGGATATAATTCAGAGAGGAGGAGAAGAAAGATTAGTAAACATTTATTGAATTCTTTTTTAGATACTTGTGGGTACTTAAATGGTATCAACTTACTTATTGCTTAGTCTAATGAGGTGTGGATACTTTGTCCATTTATAGGTGAAAAATGAGGTCACACATCCAAATTCCTGACTGGGATTTGAACTCAGGAAGTCTGGGTCCAGAGCTGATGATCTCGTCTTTTAACTAGTTTCAAAAATCTTTACAATTGAGGGTTCAGAGGTGACTGGGTTTCTTTCTGCCACTCTTCATTATGGGGCAGTCGTTCTAAATAGAGCTGCACTAAGCCACAGTGCATATGTGGATTAGAAGCTGAGCCTGACTGAAAATTAGGTATGAAAGGAGGTCATCTTTAACAGCCACAGCTGAGGATTTCATATGGGAAATATCAGTGGCCCCAGGTGCTCACTTCCCTCCTCGACTTCCTGAAGTACAGACAGAGTAATAAAAAATCTGCTAGTTAGTTATTTAGCTAAAGGTCTGAGAGTACAGTTCTAGTCACATGGTGGTCTAATGGGATTCACAGTTTTTGAGTAAATACTAGACTTAAAATGAGATATGGAAGAATTAAATTGTGCTTGTGAAAAGTGATCCTCTGGTAAAAAAATATACAAAAGTCATCAGTTTATAAAAGAGTTCCCATAAAAAAGGAAGTAAATTAAGCATTTGCTTTGTTTGGCAGTGATGATGAGGAAGACACCAACTCAGGGAGATGAAAAATGAGTAATGAGCAAGATAAGACAAGAAATTAAAGTGTAAAATAGAACATTCAGAGTGCTAAGGAGGGAATGTTATGAAACTTTAGTAATGGAATTTAAAGTGGTATAAGAAGGAATGGGGAGTGAACTCAGACTTTATTCATTCACTTATCATATATTTATTGAGCACTACAATGTACCAGACTTTATTTTAGGTACTTGGAATATTTCAGTAAGTTAGATAAGACTTGCCCTTCACAGAATTGGCATTTAGTAGAGAAGACGAACTATCAACATAATAAATAAATTAATAATATAGAATGTTAGAAGGTGTAAGTAAGTGCTCTGGGAATAAAATAGAGCAGATTTGGGGGGTTGGGGTGGTATGGTGCTGGCACTGGTTACAGGAGTAGGCCTCATTCTTTTACTATAGTCTGGTTAAGCTAGATGTGAATAATAGAAATCCCACCAAGTACCTGTAGTCCCAGCTCCGTGGGTGGTAAGAATTTTGTCTCAAACAAAACAAAATACCCTCCAAAGCCCCAAATTAGTTGGTAAACATTCTTCTAAGTAAATCTTGTGTTTACAAAAATGTTTTTAAAATGTTCAGAAGAGAATGATGTTATGAATATTATATGTAAAACTTAAACACAAATATATATAATGATCTCAAATACAAGATGATCCATCATTTTCTACGTGAGAAGAGCCAAAAAGTTTGTTTTTTTTTTTTTTTTAAAGAGAGAGGGGGGCGGGAGAGAGAGAGAGAGAGAGAGAGAGAGAGAGAGAGATATTTTTAAAAATATTTATTTTTCAGTTTTCGGTGGACACAACATCTTTATTTTATTTTTATGTGGTGCTGAGGATCGAACCCAGCGCCCTGCGCATGCCAGGCAAGCGCGTTACCCCTTGAGCCACATCCCCAGCCCGCCAAAAAGTTTTGGTAACAGGAATAGAAATGTGCTAGGCATTCCTGGATCTTGGAGAGGATAACCAATATCTATAGGAGAGACTGACCTTATAGGAGTTGGGGTAGAAGGACACTGCCAGCATGAGGTGACCTGATATAGAGGTACTGAAGGAAATTAATCAACTTTATTCTTCTAATAGTGTGTCTTTGCCAGTGCCTCTTTTTGGCCACATTTATTTGGATGTAGGCCTAAGCAAGGGACCTAGTGGCAAAGGATGGGTTAGGATTTGGAGGGGAAAGCAAAATCTGTAGCGCACACAAACCCATTTTCATTACTATTCCAAATAGAGCACCCCTAATCCAAAAATCTGTCCAAAATGCTCTGAAATCCAAGACCTTTTGAGCACCAACATGACATTCAAAAAGTTTCAGATTTTGGATTTTCCAGACTAGGGATATTCCACTGGTAAGGTATAAATATTTCCAAATCCAGAAAGCTCTGTAATATGAAACACTTCTAGTCCCAAGCATTTCAGGTAAGTGATACTCAAGCTGTACTTTAATTTGTTTTGGAAGTTCTAGCTAATGTGATGAATAAATAAAAGATTTAGGACCAAATATTTGAAAAGAGGGAAACAGTTATTTACAGAAGATATGACTCTCTACTTTTGAAAAGCAAGGTGGTTAATTAAATAATATCAAAATGTGGTTATAAATCAAATGTTTTAAATAAATAGATTCCTAACAAATCAGTTATAATCATTTTGAAAAATGAGGGGAGAAACATGATTATGTTTGCCCTAAATTCTAAATGTCTTGGAATCAGCTTAATAGGAAGCATGTAGGACTTATTAAGAGATGATGCAAAAATTTATTGAAGGTCATGACAGATAATTTGAGTAAAGGTGGTGTTTTATTAGAAGATTAAATATTGGAAATATGTCTGTTTTCATCAGATTAAGCCATATATTTACTGCAACTCCAATCAAATTCCAAACATTTGTGTATTACTCTCATTTTGGAGCAGGATAAGCTGAATTTAAAGTCAATTTGAAAGAATACCTTTCTGATCATAGTGAAGAAGACATTCAAAAGAAGATTCCTGGGGAAGGCTGTCAGTACTAGATGTCACTGTGATTTGGAAAAATACACTATTAACTCAAATGCATATACCTGCTGATTAGCAGCTCCCTGTTTTCTCTCCCCCAGTCCCTGGATACCACAATTTTATAAATTTTTTCCATGAATTTGATTACTTTAGAAACTTTGTTCAAGTATTATCATACAGTGTTTGTCCTTCTGTGACTAGCTTGTATTTCACTTAGCATGATGTCCTCCACGTTCTTCTTGTTGTAAGTGGTAAGACCTCTTTTTTGAGGCAGAATAATATTTCATTGTATATGTATGTATGGAGTGTGTGTATCTGTCTATATAATTTTCTTCATCCTCACCAATACTCATTACTTTTTGATTTTTTGATAGTAGTTTTCTAATATGTGAGGTGTATATCATTGTGGGTTTTTTAAAAAATATTTTTTAGTTGTAGATGGACATCATGCCTTTATTTTATTATTTTTATGTGGTGCTGAGGATTGAACCCAGTTCCTCACATATGCTAGATAAGCGTCCTTCCACTGAGCTACAGCCTCAACCCTCATTGTGGTTTTGATCTGTATCTCCCTAATGTTAAGCAGCCTTTATTAGGGGGTGGTGGCACGTCCTATGCTCTTTGGAGAAATGTCTGTTCAAGTCCATTTTTAATTGAGTGTAGTGCTTCTGCACATTTGCACCTGTGTCTCTTCTATGATTCTTGTTTGTCTCTTATCCTTTTTAAATATATTTCCTATCAGATATTTTTTTCTGACATCGTTCAGTTCCTATATTTGTATGAATTTACTGTTTTATACTACTCATTGAATTCTTAATTTCATTTACTGCATTTCATTGTTCAATTTCCGATTTATTTTTTTAAATCTGAAGTACTTGTTTTTCCTGCCAGAATTTTCAAGTCTGTCTTTTTTCTCTTACTATAGCAAGCATAGGTGTTTTTTGGTTATTGTTTAATAATACTAGTATCAGATTTTATTAAAATAAACCAGCTTTTTTGCCATTTTTTTTCTCATAGAATCTTTAATTTTTTTTTTTAATTGTAGATGGACAGAATGCCTTTATTTGTTTATATTTGTGTGGTGCTGAAGATCCAACACAGTGCCTCACGTATGCTAGGCAAACATTCTACCACTGAGCTACACAGCCCCAGCCCTCTCCTAGTATCTTGTGTCTTCATATTATGTTTTTTCTTTTTTTTTTTTTGGTGGTGGTGGAGTACCGGGTATTGAACTCAGGGGCACTTGACCACTGTGCCACATCCCCAGCCCTATTTTGTATTTTATTTAGAGACGGGGTCTCAGTGAGTTGCTTAGTGCCTCGAAGTTGCTGAAGTTGCTGAGGCTGGCTTTGAACTTGCGATTCTCCTGCCTCAGCCTCCTGAGCTGCTGGTATTATAGGTGTGAGCTACCATGCCCGGCCATATTGTTTTGATAGTGCAGTAAGCTATTGTATTTCAAATTTTTTTTCTGTATGAATAATTTATAAACTAGAATATTGTCCTTAGCTTGGGTAGCAGTTAGTCTTCAGTTTTTGATTACAGATTTCTTATTTATACTCTATAATAACCCTAATTTCATGTTCATCTTACTAGGGCTTTTTAAATAGAGGTGAAATAGATTTTGCCCTTTTTTCAGATAATTCAGTCGGAGTCAGTTCTATTTAATAAAATGGGTAATCTAACTTTGTAATATGTTTTTTAAGTATTTATATTTTTGGGTCCTACTGGTACTCTTCTCATGGTTTGTTCTTGGATTGCTGAAAAGTGTGAGGTGCCTATGAGAAAAATGACTTTCTTAACTCTGCCCCTCAATGTCACCTGCATCAGAAAGACTTCATAATCAGATGCTCTCATTTAATCTAATTAGGTGCCATTATTTAGAGTCTACTCTTTGGACTTCCTAATTCCATGCTATTGGAATCAGGATGTAATGGTGAAAATACATTTTGGTATTTCCACATTACTCATAGAAATAATGACTAATAATATAAACAATGAGTTCTGAGTGGATATTGATTTTTTTTTTTGGTCATTTCCTGGTAGATTATTTAATCATTGTCAAGCTCCTTTTGAAGTGGCCTTGGAAAACTCACCTCGGTGTGAGAGAAGAGAAGATGTTTAAAATCATAAATACAGAATCTAGAGGTGATAGGAAGAGAGTAGGAACACTTTCGTTGCTATTCAACGAAACGTTGTATTAGGAAAAAGATCATTCTTTTTATTGCTATAGGTGTCAGTCAGGGATGGCTAGTGAAGGAATACCTTTGTTATTATCTCCAGAGCTTTTTAAGGCATTGCTGAAGGCCAGTGTTGGAGAATGTTTGTTAATATTTTCATCTGCTAAAAAAAATCAGAAGAGTTTGTGATTTTTGTTATGATATTCAGTCCATAGCTTCATTATGGGTGAAACAGATGTTTTTGTAGATTGCTCTAGGGTCAAACATAGAACATACAGAAGAGAAAATGTGTTACAACTGCTAAATACCAAGCTTATTTAAAAGTAACCTATTGAAAGTAATAGACTTTGTGTAGGTTGTAATTAGGGACTCAAATGTAGGGATATGCATATGCCTGCATAACTCCTATGACTATTTCCTAATTAATATATCCTTACAGAAAACATTATTGCAGGTTTACTATGTGGCAGATAATATACTAACAACAATCACCAACAGGAAATAAACAATTACAAACCTGTTTAAATTGATGTATCTTTTGCTTATCAAATAATGATTATATATTGTGAGTTCAACATCACTTGATATCTACTAACCTTATGCTCTGGTTGCTCCTCCTAAACTCATATCTGCCCACAGTCTTTCTCTTCCGCATGTAAATTAATGGTAACACCTTCCTTCTACTACCTCAGTGCTATTCTTTCTCACACTATTTGTCATAGTGGCTATTTCTTTAAGACAAATAATCCATCCACTTCTTTCTGCTTTCACATTATTCTGATTAATCATCTGTTCAGTGGATTCTCGTAAGAGACCTCTTGTAGTCTTCCTGCTTAACATAGCAACCATGGTGAACCTACTGAAGCACATGTCAAATCGTTGTCCTTGCTAACTCCACCTCAGAATCCTCATTTCACTTATAATAAAAAGCCACATTTAAAAAAACAAATGACCTGTTTCCATCTTTCCTGACTGTATCTCTCATTACTCATTTCCTCATTGACTCACTTCACTGAAAATTTGCTTGCTTCCTATTGTTCCTTGAATATGCCACTTTGGCTTCTACCGTAGGGTTTTTGCACTTTTTGTTCCTTCTTTCTGTAATGTTTTTTACCTACATGTCCAATTTTGATCAAAGTGCTGAAGTGTTTGAAGTGCCTGCCTGGACTGCCCCTTTAAAATTGTAATCCCCTACCCTCCATAGCTCATCACCCTCATCCTCCCATCCTTTTTCTCCCTAGTACTTATTGCCTTTTAATATTCTATTGAATTTACTTACTTTTGTTTATAGTCTGCTTTACTCACTAGAATGTAGCCTTCACAGGGGCTGAGATTTGTTAGTCTTCTATATTCAGTTTCATCCGTTGCACCAAGAATAGTGTCTGCACAAACAAATGTTCAACAAATATTTGTTGAATGAGTGGATGATTGATATTGCACAAAAGGACTCCACCCCACAACATTCTTAAGAGTAGCAAGAAAATAAATATGGAAAAAGTCTTTCTGTTATTGTCACAAGCCTTGTGCTAGATCTCAACGTTCTGTGAGTCAAAATATTGTCTATGTGTATGTTGTTATAAACAGTTGATTGATATATTTTTCTTCGTTTTTTTCTCTGCCAGTCATTCTGTTAAAAATCTTTTAACATCTCACATCAAAAAACTTTTTTGTCAGGTAGCAGTTAACAGTATCAAAAAGTTCTAGGCAAATTGCATTCTAATTCTGAAAGCCAAGAGCAGGACTCTCTGCTTCCCTGGAAACTTCTTAACAAAGAAGAGTATAACAGGTCTACTAAGGCACAAACTTTTTTTGCAAAAACGTTTGCAAAAAGTATTTGTTTCTTAAGAGTTCTTTAGATGTACATAAGACCTAACCATAGACAGGGATGCTTCCTCAGTAACTATAATGCAACACAGCTTTCACTCCTATTGGCACCATTGCCCAAACTGATGGAAAAGATTCTTTCAGGGCACCAAATTATCTTTAAAAATAAATAAATAAATATACACACACACACACACACACAAACATATATGATATACATATGTATACATATACATATATGAGATACACACATGGATATGTGTGTGTATATATATATATATATGTATGAAACATACATATATAGTTATTGTGTATATTTGAAATAACATACTTTGATATACATAGAGATGGCAAAATGATTACTGTAGTAGATTAACATATCCATCATCCCACAGAATTACCCATTTTTTTCCCTCTGTGGCAAGAGCACCTAAAATCTACTCCTTTAGCAAAAATCCCAGATAGAGTACAATACTATTAACTATAGTCCTATGCTAGATCTCTGGATTTGTTCATTCTACATATCAGTACTTTGTATCTTTTGACTACATCTCTCCCTCTCCTCCTCCATAGCTACTGTTTTTTATTTTCTTGTATTTGACCTTTTTTTTTTTTTTTTTTTTTTTTTAAGATTTCACATGAACATGAAAGTGAGATTTTGCAATGTTTTTTTCTTTTCTTTTGGTGGCAAATCCATCCATGTTGTGGCCAATGATAGTATCTTCTTTTTTTTTTTTTTTTTTCGTACTGGGAGTCAAACCTAGGGATACTTTATCCCTAGTCCTTTTTATTTTTTATTTTGAGGCAGGGTCTTGCTAAATTGCCTAGGCTGACCTTGGAACTTGTGATAATCCTGCCTCCACCTCCCAAGTTGCTGGGATTGGAGTGCATTTGTCTCACCTGGCAAGACCCTTACAAGGCTGAATAGTATTCCATTTCTCTCTCTCTCTCTCTCTCTCTCTCTCTCTCTCTCTCATACATACACACACTGCAGCTTCTTTATCCAATTGTCCATTGATGGATGCTTAGATTGTTTCTGTATGCCATTGTGAATAATTGTGAACTTGGGAATGCAGATATCTTTACAAGGTGCTGATTTCATTTGTTTTTGGAATATAACCAAAAGAGGGATCACTGGGTCTTATGTAGTTCTGTTTCTAATTTCTTTAGGACTCTCATACTGTTTTCCATGTGCCTGCAGCAACAGTGCATACATAGGGTTTCCTTTTCTTCACACCTTTGCCTGCACTTGTCTCTTAGGCTTTTGACCAGAGGCATCCTAACAGGTGTCAGGTGATATCTCATTGTGGTTTGGATTTGCATTTCCACAATGACTAATGATATTTAGCCTACCTGGTGAGCATCTGTATGTCTTTGTTTGAGAAGTGTCTGTTCGATTCCTTTTGACTATTTTTAATTTGATTATTTGTTTTTCTGTTATTGAGTATCGTGAGTTCTTTATAAATTTTGGAGTTTTACTTTTTTTCAGATATTGTTTTCCAAATATTTTCCCCCAGTCTGTAGCCTGCCTTTTCATTTTGTTGATTGATTATTTAATGTAAAGAAGCTTTTAAGTTTGACATCTATGGCAGTCAAAACAGTATGACACTGGCATAAAAACAGACATGTAGACCAAAAAAACAGAATAGGAAGCCCAGAAATAAATCCAAACATACGATCAACAAATTTTCAGTGAGGGTACCATTGGAAAAGTATAGTCTCCTTCAATAAAAGGTGCTAAAAAACTGGATTTCCCAGTCAAAGGAATGAAGTTGGACTCTTTATTTTTTTACTACCCACAAGTGTGTGCACACACACAGACAAATCAACTTGAAATGGATAAAAGACCTAGGTGGGACACTTGAAACCATAAGATTCCTAGAAAAACATTGGGGAAAAGTTCTTTGATTTTGGCCTTAGCAATGATTTTTTTAAAAAAATATACCCCAAATTTCAGGCTACAAAGAAAAAAGAATAACTAAATGGGACTATCCCCAATGAAATTTTTGAGTTTCCTAAAGACTGGCTATAGGTCTATTTCCTAGCAGTTTTCCAAGGTAAAAATAGTCAATGAAGTACCTGTAAACATTTTATAGTTATTGAGTAAAACAATGAGTAACTAAGAAAAAAAATATCTGAACATTTCAAAATTGCATTTGTGTAAACTCTTACATGGTTAGCTCAAGTTGGGTAGTTTCTTAAAGCATGTCTAACCTTTGAAGTATTAACCTTGGTTCTCAGGAATTATCATAAAAGGCGTTTAAAGTTCAAACTGAAAACCTGTCATATAGGAGTAGCTGGAATTCTGCACTACACAAGCTGCCTCTTGAGGACTCTGCGTGTGTTTGTACTGGAACTGCGCATTCACATTATGTTTACATAGCTCCTAGTGAATAACTTATGTTGGGGATGTAAAAATATAATCTGCAAGGTGACAAAAGATTGGGAACAGCATAAAGTTAGCTTCCAATATTTGAACTTTTACTCTGTTAAAGTTAATTCTTTATAGTACTAGATAATTTTAAGGTCTTTTCCGATTCTGAGAATTATGATTTTTTTGTTTCAATGTAAATGATCTATATGGAAGATGTTTTCATGGAGGTACAGTATATTGTAAGCAAAATTGAGAGCTATTTCTGTTGTAGCTTAGGTAATGTTCTATATTGATTAGGAACAGATATTAATTCTATCTACTCTTGTTAGCTTTTTTTTTTTGCCACTTATATACTTCCTGTTGGTTAAAATATTCAAAGTATGTGATCACTTTGACATAAGATCTTTTTCTCAATATTGTAGAGGTTCAAGAAACTTTAGCAGTTGCAGTGCAGAAGACTTTGAAAAGTTAACTCTAAATAAAGGAGGAAACTGCCTTCTTAATATTCCAAAGCCTGATGAAGCCTATAGCGCACCCTTCTGTGGTAATAAATTGGTGGACCCTGGGGAAGAATGTGACTGTGGTACTCCAAAGGTCAGTTGAATTTTTAATTTTTGCTTTGTAAAACTATCACAAGATTTGCAAAATCTTGTGGTTTGGGGCAACTATGACAGAGGAGCTAAAGTAAGCTTTAGTAGCAAAATGAGGATTGTTATTTCGTCTGTGTGGATACGTTCTGGGACTAGTCACCTCCTTTTCAGGATGTAAATAATGATGCCATCTGTTAAAGTCAAGGAAAACATCATGGATAGTCTTCTATTTATTTTTTCTATCTCCTATTATTTATTTTATGGTCATTGTCTTATTTATTTAAAGAAGTGGTCTGTTTTTCACTTGGCTGTTATAGTAAATTTCCACCATTCCGGTGTTGTCATTGCAGAAATATTTATCCAGTTGGACTCATTTAAAAAAAATAAATAAATTGAACCTGGCTACCCTCGAGTCCTTCAAAATCAAAATTCTTACTACTCAAAGTAGGATTCTTCTTTTTATTCAACTTTGGTTTACCTTTTAGTCACTGATTTTATCAGACCGTTAAAAGTTACTGCCTTAAGTGCATGCCCATTTTTCTTCTTCTGTAGCTATACTTCTCTACTCAGCCATACTCCTCTCTTGGAGTATAAATGTCTACTTAAATCCTTTCTTCCCAGGCCTGACATTGTGTTTTGAAGACACTTGTTCTGTTGTTTGTAAGTCCTACCATATTTTCAGTCTTTTCCAGAAGCGCATCTTCCTCTTTACCTGTCCACACCTGGTCCTTTTTTTTTTTTCAGTTCTAATCAGGTATACATGACAATAGAAAGCTCTTCAATTCATTGTACAAAAATGGAGCAGAATTTTTCGCTTGTCTGGCGGTACATGAAGTAGAGTCACACCATTTGTGCAATCATACATGTACCTAGGGTAATGATGTCCATCTTATTCTATATATATATTTTTAGAGGCAGGGTCTTGCTTAGTTGCTGTGTAAGATTAAGATTACAGGCATAAACTTTATTATTATTACTTTTTTTGTGGTGCTGGAAATTGAACCCATGGCCTTGTGTACACTCTACCAACTGAGCTATATCCCCAGCCTACCATACCTGGCCTTTACCAGATGACTTGATTTTACTTTCTTGAAAGGTGCATGTGTTTTATGATGAAGGTGTGTTGATTAATCAGTACATTATTGATGTGTATCAGGGTTTTGTGCTAAGTATTTTAGAGTATAGGAGTATAGTTCCCATAATAACCCAAAGAAACTGGTACTTTTAATATTTTTATTTTCATATGAGGAGGATGAGACCTGGTTATGTTTAATATATAATTAATTAATTATTATTTTTTTTTAAGGGGAGAGAGAGAGAGAATTTTTTTAATATTTATTTTTTAGTTTTTGGTGGACACAACATCTTTAATTTTTTTTAAATTTTTATGTGGTGCTGAGGATCGAACCCAGTGCCCTGCGCATGCCAGGCGAGTGCGTTACCGCTTGAGCCACAGCCCCTATTATTCTTTTTTTTCAGCAGTGCTGTGGATGGAATCCAGAGTCTTGGGCATGCAAAGCTTGTACTTACCACTGAACTGTACCCTCCCCCTCTTAGTTTTTAAATTAAGATACTGTTAGGATATCTAAGACCTTGCTTGTTGGAAGGATTCTCAGGTCTTATTTTTTTTAAGTACTGGGATTGAACCCAGGGGCACTTTGACACAGAGTTACTCCCCAGCCCTTTTTTAACTTTTTATTTTGAGGCAGGATTTGGCTAAGCTGCTTATGGCCTTGCTAACTTGCTGAGATTGGTCTTGAAGTTGGTGATTCTCTTGCCTCAGCCTCCCAAGTTGCTAGGATTACAGGCATGAGTCAAGGTGCCTGGCTCAGACCTTTCTTCTTAAATATTTTGTTAGTCTTGTTTTTTTTCCCCCACTTGTTTATTTCACCATCAAACTTATTTAAATAGTAATTAATATCTGCTACTTGAGTTTTCTCACTATAATTATAATTATTTTAATTACTCTTAAAAAATACTCCTCCCCCCTCTTATATCACAGGTTATTTTCTTGGTGTAAAATTTTTGAATAGTTAATAAAAGCAACCATACATGCCTTGATTTCCCTCATGAATCATTTACTTCGTAGAGACTGTCACTCTAAGAAGTTTGGTGCATTTCTTTTTAGACCCTTTATGTTTATATACAATATATAGTATGTACATTTATAAATATTTGTTTTCAGATTAACTTTTACTTTTTTTGTGTGGTGAGAACACTTAGCATGAAATTAACCTTTTAGACACATTTTAAAGTCTATATTGAAGTGTTGTTAACTATAGGTACTGTGTTATACAGCAGATCTCTAGAATTCTTTTGTAAATGGAACCCGACACTTGATCAGCATGCATCTCCCATTTCACCTTCTCTCAGTTCCTGGAAAACACCATTCTGTTCATTGCTTTTATGAGTTTGGGTAATTTAGATACCTAATATAAGTGGAATAATCTAGTTTATGTCTTCTGTGACTAGTTTATTTCAGTTAGCATAGTGTCCTCAAGGTTCATCCACATTATTGAAATGATAAAATTTCTTTCTTTTTAAAGGCTGAATAGTATTCCTTTGTGTGTGTGTGTGTGTGTGTGTGTGGTGTATATGCACATTACATTTTCTTTATTTATCTGTCATTGAAGATTTAAATAGTTTCCACATTTTGGGTACTGTGGATAATAGTAGTTCAGTGCACAAAGTAGTGCAGATATCTCTTTAAGATTCTGATTTCATTTTAAATAAATAGAAGTGAGATTGCTGGAATCATATGAATTACATTTTTAATTTTGCGGGGGGGTCCTCCCTGCAGCTTTACTATTTTGTATTCCCAGCAGTGGTGTACAAGAGTTCCAATTTGTCTACATCTTCACAAGCACCTCTTCTTCTTTTTTTTTAATAATAATAATCTCAACAAGTATGAAATTACATCTCATTTGTGATTTTGTTCGATTTTCCTTTATGATTAGTGACATTGAACATTTTTTCATATACCTCTTCACATTTTTATGTCTTCTGTGGAGAGATGTCTATTAAGTATATAGCCCATTTTAAATATCAGGTCATTAGTTTTTTTTTTTTACTATTAAGTTGTAGGAGTTTCTTTTATACTTTGGAAATTAATCCTTTATTAGATGTATGATCTGAAAATATTTTCTCACATTCCATATTTTGGCTCTTTACTCTGTTGATTGCTTCCTTTGCTGTGCAGAACCTTTTAGTTTAATATAGTCCCACTTGTCTATTTTTACTTCTCTTTGTGATTTTGGTGTCAACCCATGAAATCTTTGCCAAGATCAATGTTATGAAAGTTTTCTTTGTATTTTTTTTCTGTAAGTTTTACCATTTGAGGCCTCATTTAAGTCTTCAATCCATTTTGAGATAATTTTTGTATATGGAGTTAATTTTTGTTTATATTATAAAATAAGGTTGCACTTCCATTCTTTTGCTTATAGATATCCAGTTTTTTGATTTAGTGAAGGGACTACTGTTTCCAGATTCTTTATTCTTGACATCCTTATAGAAGATCATTTGACTTATTTGCATGGATACTTCATTATGTTCTGTTGGTCTACATGTCTATTTTAAAGTCAGTACTATACTGTTTAACTATAGTAGTGTGTTGAAATCAGGAAGCCTTCAGCTTTGTCCTTTTTTATCAAGATGGTTTGGCTAGTTGGAGTCTTTGGGGTTCTACATGACTTTTAGAATTTTTTTTTTTGTAACTTCTTTTAAAAATGGGATTTTGATAGGAATTACATTGACTCTGTAGATTACTTTGGGCAGTGTGGACATTTTGCCAATAGTAATTCTTCCAACCCATGAATGTAGGATCCCATTTATTTGTATCATCTTTGATTTCTTTTAGTAATGTCTTGTATTTTTTAGTATACAAGTCTTTTAACTCATTCATTTCTAAGTACTCTATTATTTTTTTATGCTGTTGTAATTTAATTGTTTTCACGTAGTTCATTTTTTTGTATAAATGAACTGATTCTTTTGTGTGTTCATTTTGTATTCTACCACTTTACTGAATTTGACTTTTTATGCACTAATAGTCGTTGTGAAAGCATTTAAAATGTTACTTTTATCCTAAACTATAAATTTCTGTTATTCTTTTATGAAACCATCAGTCTGTGCTGCAGAGTGTCTTTGAAAAAACATTACCAGCTTCACTGAAGTAGAATTGAATACAATGTCAAATCAAAACTTCAGATTTAAATAGAGAAAACCTTTATTCAGAAGAAAGACTTGAAATAGAGTGCTTTGATCTCAGAATTCTTCAAGGATCTTAAAATCAAACCTTTTTTTTTTTTTTTTTAAGGGCAAGCAAAGATTAAACAGAATCTTTTAAGGGCAAACTTGAGAAGTGATTGGGAAATGACCAGTGAGGGTCTGATAGGAAGTGTCTGCTACAGTCAGCTCATTTCCAGGAAAATACGACAAGGGTGTATGTTATACTTCCTTCCCTCCTTCTTTCCCTCCCTCCCTTCCTTTCGAGGGGAAGCAGAGTTTTGAGTTTTAGAAGAGAGAGAACTGACTAAGTTTTGTCAAGGCAAAACAAAGGGGGAAGAAATGGGCTGTTTTGTGGACTTAGTCAACAATACTGTGCACATTTTAGAAGTATACAAGTTGATAAGTCTTGACACATTCATACATATTTGAAAGTATCGCCACAATTATGAGCATGAACTTAACATCATCCTCAAAAGTTTATCTCTTGGTAATCACTTCTATGCACACCCATTTTTCTTAGGCAACCACTGTTCTTTCTGTCACTATGTATAAATATGTGTTTGCTAGAATTTTATATAAATGGAATGGCTTTTTTTTCTTTGTTTTGCTGCTTTTACTCAGCATAGTCTTTCTTGAGGTTTGTTCATAGTATAGCTGTGCCAGTTCATTAATTTTTTTTGGTGTTTATTGCGGATATATTGCAGTTTGCTTATGTATTCATCTGTTATTGGATATTTGAGCTGTTTCTAGTTTGAGGCTATTATGAAAAAAGCTCATGTGTACAGTCACATAAAAGTCTTTATGTGAACTTAGGTTTTTATTTCTCTTATGTAGATAGCTAGAATGGAATGACTTGATCCTATGGTAGTTCTGTATTTCTCAAGAAACTTCAAAACTGCTATTCAAAATGGTAGTGCCACTTTTCACTCCCATCAATGTGTGAGACAATGTGTTAAGAGTTTTTATTCTTTCATATCTTCAATAGTACTTCATATGGGGTCTTTTTAAATTTTTAGTCATTCAGCTTGGTGGGAGGTGATGCCTTGTTAAAGTTTTAATTTGCATTTCCCTACTTTGCCCTTCCCTAATATGTTTTCAAGTTTTTTTTTGTTTTTTTTTTTTTTTTCCATTTGTGTTTCTTGGGGTGGCATGGTCTGTTTAGCTTTTTCTTCCATTTTAAAAATTGGTTTGCTAATTATTGTTGAATTTTGAGAATACTTTATATATTTTGGCTATAAGTCCATTGTCATATATTTGATTTACAAATATATTCTCTAGATTGTAGCTTGCCTTTGAGTAACTTAACAGTATCTTTTGAAGAACAGAACTTCTACATTGTGATGAAATCCATTTTATCATTTATGAATTTTATGCTTTTATGGATTGTACTTTTTTTGCCTACTCCAAAGTTGCAGATATTTCCTCAAAGTAGTTTCATAGCTTTAGTTGTTACATCTTGGTCCATGACTTATTTATTTTGGCATGTTACAAGGCATAGATTATAGTTCATCTATTTTATAATTTTTATTGTGAGTTGGAAATGCTGATTATCCTGACTGGATCAGTATACATTGTATATATGTATGGAAATATCACATCGTATTTTATAAATATGTTCATTTATTATGTGTTAATTAAAAAGAAAAAATAAAAAACATTTTAATTATGAAATGATTGTAATCTTACAGGAAATTGCAAAAATGGTACAGAGAGTCCCAGGTACTCCTCTGCCAGTCTCTCCCAATGGTGATACATTATAAGTCTTCAGCAGAGTATAAAACCCAGGACACTGATCTTGCTACATTAACACAGAAGAGAAGGCAGACATATGGGTGGAAGGATGGGGTTAAGGGGAAAGAACTGTGGTAGCCCAAAGTGTGGTGAGAGAAGCCAAGTAAGATGTAGTTCAGTGGTAGAATATGTGTAAGCCCTGGGCTAAATCTCCAGCATTAAAAAAAAGAAAAAAAAAAAGAGTGCCCACTTAGGACAAAGAGCCACCTAAAAGAGAAGTCAGACCTTGAACATGAAGAGAATTACATTCATGGATTTCTTCTTCTTTGTGATCATTAAACCTATTCTTATAGAATGGATATTTGTGTATTCCCAAAATTCATGTGGCAAAGCCATAACCACCAGTGTGGCTATATGTGGTAAGGGGGTCTCTGAGGATATAATTAAGTTTAAATAAGGACTGAAGGATGGGTCCCTGATTTCATTAGAATTAGTGTCTTTAGAAGACATACTGGACATCTCACCTGCCTTCTCTGTGAAGGCAGCAAGCACTGAGGAAAGTCCATGTGAGAACGCAGCAAGAAGGGAGTTGTCTGCAAGCCAGGGAGAGAGGTCCCACCAGAATCTGAATTTGTGAGAACCTTGATGTTCGTCTTCCACCCTCCAGAACTGTGAGAAAGCCAGTTTCTATCATTGAAGCCACTTTGTCTATGGTATTTTATTATGGTTG
Organism: Marmota marmota marmota; assembly: GCF_001458135.2. Lineage (NCBI taxonomy): Eukaryota > Metazoa > Chordata > Mammalia > Rodentia > Sciuridae > Marmota > Marmota marmota. The sequence goes on from NW_026000223.1 coordinate 8,447,836, forward strand.
TCTGAGTAGACATAAGGCACGTACTCTAATATTTCAGTCTTTTCAAATCTATCGAGACCAAATTATTTGTACCTGAAGAGATACTGATAAATCTAGTAGTTAGTGACTGTTTGTGGAGAGTAATTGCTATAGGCAGGATATAAGAAAAGAATTTTAGTAATGAATATTAATGTCAATAATTCATTTTTTTAAATTGACAGTCATTTTCTATTTGTAGGAATGTGAGTTGGACCCTTGTTGTGAAGGAAGTACATGTAAACTTAAATCATTTGCTGATTGTGCTTATGGTGACTGTTGTAAAGACTGCCGGGTAAGGAATTCCTCCCTGTTTGGAACAACAAAAATAAAAATAGAAAAAGAAAAATATGTATATATCAAAGTTTGTTTTCATGCTAGGTGTGGTGGTGTATACCCATACTACTGGCTACTCAGGAGGCTCAGATAGGAGGATTGCAAGTTAAGGCTAGCCTGGGCAACTTAGACCCTGTCTCAAAATAAAAAAAATGAAAAGGAGTGTGGATGTAGCTCAGTGGTGTAATGCCCCTGGGTTCAATCCCAAGTACCCTTCCTTACCCAGCCCAATCCCCCACAAAAATTCTGAGACCCCTAGGAGAGGACTATTATTATATATATTATTATATTATTATGTATTATTATTATATGACTAGGAAATTCTATTTTGCCACTTATTTGCAATTTTAAGCATATTCCTTTCTGATAAGTGTTCTATAGGGATTTTTTTCTAAGTAGAAACATTTTTTCCATGATTTTAAAGTAATTTAGGCTTATTAGAAATAATTCAACAATACCAAAGTATATATAGGTAGTAGAAAATGAAAGACCATCATTTTATGTTCCTTTGGTTGCCATTTGTTGATAATTTAATGTTAACTTAGTCACTTTTTTTCTGTACAAATGTGAGAGACAGGTATGTATGTGTTTGTATATAGTGGGTAAACACAGATACACATATTTTATTATCCATTCTTTCCAATAAGATTATCATGGACTTTTACCCTTATATAGTTCTACATGGTTATATAATTAGAATTCCTTTAGTATGGCAACCATAATTTATCTAGTTAACTAATGGTGGACATTTAGTTTGCTTTTAGTTATTTCATATAAGAGAAATTATTGGACCAGAATATGCATATTAAAACTTTTGATAAATATTTTATATGTCTTCCACAAATATGCCATTCTACAGTTCTGTCAACAATGTTATCAAATACTTTTTTCTTTATGCTAATGTTGGTTTCTAGCAAGCACCATTTCCTAGTTAGTGCAGTAGGTGTAAAGTGTTCATATATTTTTATTTATTTGCATTTCTTTTCGTTATCATTAAAGTTATGTTTTTTATTTTCAATATTTATAACATGAATTATCTGTTTAGTCTTTATTTTTCTATTGGGTTATTTAATCTTTTGTTGTTAAAACCGTTCATAGATTGTTTTAAATATGTTAACATACTGTGGTTTCAAATTTGACTTATTTGTGGACATTGTCCTGATAGTACTATTTAATGTAAACCTTATTACTCTAGTTCCTTCCAGGAGGTTCTTTATGCCGAGGAAAAACCAATGAATGTGATGTTCCAGAGTATTGCAATGGTTCTTCTCAGTTCTGTCAGCCCGATGTTTTTATTCAGAATGGATTTCCTTGCCAGAATAACAAAGCCTATTGTTACAATGGCATGTGCCAATATTATGATGCGCAGTGTCAAGTCATCTTTGGTTCAAGTAAGATATTCATAATTGATTGATTTGATTTTTATTTATTTTTTGTTTTAGATTTCTTAAAAACAGAAATCAAACATTAATGATAAAGTTCTCATTTTCCCCTCTCCTATCATATCTCCCTTCTTACTTCTCCAGTGGCAGTCATAATCATGAATTTTAATATGCTCAGATTCAATCGAAGCTTTTTGCTTTTGCTCTCATCTCTTCTCTTTATCTTTGTATATAAAATATATAAACATGAGCATATATTATATTATTTTGTAGATTAAAATTTTTTTTTGCAGTGTTGGGCATTAACCCCAGGACCTCATATATGCCAGGCAAATGCTGTACCATTGAGCTATATTCCCAGAGTCTTGTTTTCTTTTTTAAGTTAGAGTGTTATAATTATACATAGTAGTTGAGCTCATTTTGACAAAGTCATACATACTTGAAATTTGTTTTACTCTATTTCAGTTCTTGTCCCCCCCATCACTTTCCTTCCCTTTTGTTCTCCTCCTATTCTCCTTCCTTTACTGACCTTCCTTTGTTCATTTATTTAGTTATTTTCAATTGGTGCTTTTTACATATTTATTTACATATATATATATATAAAGGTAGAAAATATATGTGTGTGTGTGTGTGTGTGTGTGTGTATGTATAAAGGTAGAATTTCCTGTAGTATATTTATATATGCATATAGCATGATTTTGTTAAATTTATTCCAGATTTCTTCCCCTTTTCCATCTCCCTTCTTAATCTTCTTCTACTCCACTGATCTTTCCTATATCTTTAGGACCTCCTATACCCCTCTTTTTCCCTTATTTTTTTTCTAGCTTCTGCCTATGAGAGAGAACATTCGATGTGATTTTCTGTAGACTCTCATTTTCTAGTTTTAATAAAAGCTTATGTACCTTGGCCTGATATTTGCATCACTCCCCAGAATTTTCTTGAGATTTATCTATACTGATACATTTATATTGTAGTACATTAGAATATTTCATTAGGCTAAATGGTCCATGATTTAGTTATCCATGGACCATGATTTAGTTATCCATTTTCTTAGTGATGTATATTTACCATGTGTTTTTATTTTCCATGTTTTTTTCTTTTTAAAGTTTTCATTTTTATCAGAGGTATACCACAGATCAGAGCTAAACGACTCTATAATGTTTGCTATGAAAATTAAAGTCTATTTCTACTCAGCATCCCCATCCTTTGAGATAACAGCTTTTATTTGTTTTAATTGATTTTTTTGGTGGTGGTTGTTACTTGCCCCAGTCTTTGCATAATCTCTTTGTAGTACTGCTTTTTTGATGTTTATGAAAGATAAGAATTAGTTTTCTTTCTTTTTCTTCTTTCATCCTTTGACAACTTTCATTATATCAGTGTTCATTTTCCATTCTCCATCCTTCCAATATAAATTAATTATTGTTTTAGATAAAGCAGTGTTGTCTGTGTTTTATACAGTAGCCATGTTGATGCCATTCACAAATGAATGTAGTAAGTTACAATTGCTTTTCCACTTTTATATTCCCTAGATTGAGTGATTCTTTGTGGTTTCTGTTTCTGTCTCTTTCTGATTTGGCTAGCTTTCTATATACTTACCACTAATTTAACTGTAAATGATTAACCACTTGCCCGTGGTGATGTATGGAATACCACAATGGTGGATAAGGAATTCTGTAGCTCCACAGAAGGTAATTCTGGCAAAAACATTGTATGTAGGGATAAAAAATCCACATCCAAGCCAGGTGCAGTAGTGTACTCCTGTTATCCCATTACTTGGAAACCTGAGACAGGAAGATCACAAGTTCAAGACTACCCTAGTCAACCTAGTGAGACCCTGTCTCAATGTAAAAAATAAAAAGGGCTAAGAATGTAGCTAAGTGGTGGAATACCTCCATATTTAATCCCCAGTACAGGGGAAAAAATATCTACTTGAAGAGTCTCTATTCTAGTAAGAACAAAACACTGCCCCTTCCATTATAAAAACGGAACAGTGTAGTGTAATCACCCTGCCACCAGGTAGCTGGATGATTACCCCTAGAAATGGTGCCACTTTGTGGACTCAGTGGTCTTAGCTGCCAGCAGATTGGGCACTTAGCACTGGCTGCAGTCATATCAATCGTTGAGTGGAGTTCATGTTTCTGATCCCATGAATGACCTCCAACCCTGCAACCTTGGTTATTTTATGAGATATTTGGATGATGAGAAGGAATGCTAGGGAAAGAGGCTGTCTGCAATCCACAGAGTGATCCATCCTATCTATTTGATTATTAAAACCATTGGCCACAGCCCATCACTTGGTTTGTAATCATGTTTCTGGCCATTTCTCCTTGCAAACAAAGTAAAAAACCAGGTGAATTACAGGGATGTCCTAGAAAAGGACTGTAGTGCCATACCTGTCCACTTTTGGGTTCTGCCTATTGTGCAGAACCATCTGCAAAAGAGGCCTTATTCTTCTCTTCCTGCCTCTGTCAACTCAGTGTAAAGAATTCCTCATGAGGGCATAGGTTCTGGCTAGGAGAGAGAATGCTGTGTAGCAGGAGTAGGGACTATGGGCATTTGGGTCACTTGGGTCACTTCATGAGCCTTTGGTGCCTGCTTGGGTTCAGTCTTATATATACCACTTCCATTTCAGGGTGGAGTGTTGCCCAACTTTATAAGTTGGTTTGTCAGTTCTCACCCACTTCACAGTCACCAAGTTACCATTCAACTCAGTGACTACTTAAGGTTCAGTAGTAGAACAAGGACCATTTCTCAAAAGGAGAGTAGTTAACCACAAAGGATAGCCGAACTTCACTCCAAAATCCTAAAGACTTGTGCTGCCATTCTCCTATAGGGAATTGGCAAAGGCTCCAAGTAGCATTTTTATCTGCCACTGAAACTCCAAGCACTGTTTTATCTGCCCAGTTGGCAGAGAATCTTGCAAGGCATCCTGAGCCTGTTGCAGAATATTCTGTTTGTGTCCCCAAGTTAGCAGGTTTTTAGGTCACTGGATAAATGGTGCAGAGTAATATCACCAAATGGGGAATACAGTCGTGTGTCACTTAATGAAAGGGATATATTCTGAGAAATGCATCGTTAGGTGGTTTCATCATTGTGTGGATATTATAGAAGTGTATTTATATAACCTAAGATGACTGTGAAATCACTAGGTGATAAATGGAACCATCATTGTATATGTCGTCTGTTGTGGACTGAAGCATCATTATGTGGTGCATGACTGCATATTACCTTCAAATCCTACTGAGGATCGATAAGTGTTGTACCCCTCTTTGGATTATGGGAGTGATAAAAAACAACAATTTCTCTTTTAGAAAGAATATCTATTCCCCCCCTCCTTTTTTTTTTTTTTTTTTTACTGGTGCATTATCATTATATATAGTAGTGGGATTTGTTGTTGCATATTTGTACATGAACATGACATAACAATAAAATGTGCTCAATATTGTTCCCCAGTATTTCCTCTTTCTCTACCTTCTTCCTCATGATCCTTTTCCTCTAATATACTGGTCTACCTTCAATTTTCCTGAGATCTCTCTCCTTCCTTTTTCCTCTCTAGCTTTTACATATGAGAGAAAACATAATGATCCTTGACTTTCTGAGTTTGACCTATTTCCCTTAACATAATACTCTCATTATTCCATCCATTTTCCTACAGATGTCATAATTTCAGTGTTCTTTATGGCTGAATAGAACTCTATTATGTGCCACATTTTCTTTATCCTTTCATCCGTTGAGGTCACCTAGCCTTGTTCCATATTTTGTTTTGAATTGTTCTGCTGTATATATAGGGATGCAAGTGTTGCTATAGTATGCTGACTTTAATTCCTTTGGATAAATACTGAGGATGGTATAATTGGGTCACATGGTGGTTTCATGTCTAATCTTTTGAGGAACCTCGGTACTGATTTCCATATCTTTCCAACACTGTAAAAGTGTTCATTTCCCCCACATCCTCTCTAGCATTTATTATTGTTTGTATTTTCCATGGCTGCTATTTTAACTGGAATGAGATGAAATCTCAGTGTAGTTTTTATTTTCATTTCTCTAATTGCTAAAAATGTTGAACATTTTTGATATATTTGTTGGCCATTTGTTTTGTATTTCTTCTTTTGAGAAGTATCTGTTTCATTTATTTTCTAACTTATTAATTGGTTCCTTGTTTTTTTGGCAGTAAGTTTTGACTTCTTTATATTTTATCTATATTAATATTTTATATTAATCCTGTCATAAGAGTAGCTAGCAAAAATTTTCTTCCATTCTGTAGGCTCTCTCTTCACATTCTTGTTTCCTTTTCTGTGCAGAAGCTTTCTAATTTGATGCTATGCCATTTATTAATCCTTGATATTATTTCCTGAGCTTTAGGAGTCATTGAGGATGTTGTTGCTTAAGCCTGTATGTTGGAATGCTGACCCTTGTTTCTTTTTTTAAAATATTTTTATTAGTTGTTGATGAATTTTTTTAAACTTATTTATATGTGGTGCTGAGAATCGAACCTAGGGCGTCACACATACTAGGCAAGCGCTCTACCGCTGAGCCACAACCCCAGCACTCCCACCCTTGTTTCTTTTAGGAGTTGCATAGTCTCTGGTCTAATTCCTAGTTGGTGCATTTTGAGTTGACTTTTGTGCATGTTGAGAAATAGGGATCTACTCTTATTTTAGAAGAGATATTTTAACATTTCTCATACCCTAGTAATGTCATTGAGGTAGAAGATTCCTGGATTTTCATCAGGTTTATTTCTTATCCTCCATCATGTAGATCTTACCAATGTCTATAGTGTTTGCTACTTTTTTTCTGACTAGTTTCAGTGAACATATATTTTCATTGTAAGAGAGTGGAGTGATATTATTTTGGAAGTGAAAGGCAATCATGGCCCTCAAAGTACATAATGACATAGGTAAGGCTGAAGAGTTGATATACTCCTGAAGTAAGATAGTGAAGGTTGTATTTCTGCCTTGACATCTGACAGCATCCTGCTTCTGGTAGGCCATGTAGATGGGCCTGAGAATTAAAGCATTTGTCAGTTCACAGCTGCAAGCCAGGTATCAGGGAATGTGTTAATTTGCTCAAAGAATGAATCGCATGTGGTACAACAGCTACAGTTGGAGTCATCACTGGATTAAGCTTAGGTGATCTTCTGTCATTGTCCAAGAACTATTTGCCTTTATTTATAGGCCAAATAGGTGAGTTGAATGTAAGTGTGGTGAGTCAGTACCCCTATCTTTTAGGTTCTTAAGGTGACACTGATCTCCACAATCCCTCCAGGAATGTGGTATAGCTTTTAGTTTACTATTTTCCAAGGTAGAAGTGTTCTAGTAAATTCCACCTGGCCTTTTCCACCATAATAACTGTCAGGAAACCAATATAGGGATTCTGCCATTTGCTGAGTGCATGTATTACAATTATGTATTCTGGAGCTATAAGAAAAAATGCAAAATGGATTTGGGGACTCACTGACCCTACTATGAGATGGACCTTAGCTAAAATTCCATTTATCACTTGACCTCCACAAGCCCCTACTGTAGTGGACCACAGTGATATTTTGTGTTAGTGTCACTGTAGATACAGTGGCTATGTTGCCAAAGAGTCTGTTTGTTTCCTTTTCCCTAGTGCATCAAATCTTAGTCTGATTGATTTTGTGTAAGGGTCAGTCTGTTTTGTGTTTCTGTAATAATATACCACAGTCTTGGAAATTTAAAATGAACACAAATATATTGGCTTACACTTCTGAAGGCTGGACAGTCCAATATCAAGTTACCAGCATCAGGTGAGGGCTATGTTGCCATTTCACCATATGGTGGAAGGCAGAAGGGCAGGAAACAAAACAGGGACCTAATACACCCATTTATACTGGCATTCATCCCATCATGTGGGTAGAGTCCTCATGGCCTAATCACAAAAGGTACCACCTCTTAATACTGCTGCAGTTATAATTCCATTTCAGTATGAGTTTTGAAGGAGACAAATATTGAAAGTATAGCAGACTGCTATAACAATATATCATGGACAGGGTGGCTTAAACAATAGACATTTGTTTTTCACAGTTCTGGAGACTTGGAAGTCCAAGGTACCAGCTGATTTGGCTCCCAGTGAAGGCTTTCTTTCTGGCTTGCAGATGGCCACCTTCATATGGTGGTGGGAAAAAGAGATGTCTCTCCTCCTCCTTATAAGGTCACTGGTACTATAATGAGAGACCCACCTGTGACCTTATCTAACGTCTCCTAAAAGACTCATCTCCAAATCTCATTTCACTGGGACTTAAGACTTCAACATATGAAATCTGGAGTACACAGACATTCAATACATAATACAGTTACCTTGGTGAAAGTCATTCCTTTGGAAATGGCTAAGATAATGATTAATAGTATAAATTTTTGCCTGTGTACTAGAATTTTTCCCAAAGGGACTGGCCTTTTTTTCACTCAGACATTTCTTTTCTGCATACATGTTTAAATCAGGTCATGGTCCTCTGCTTCTTTGTTCAGTGTTTAACCAACCACCATGTTCAGTGTTTAGCCAACCCTCCAGGTAAACTGTTAAGAGCCCTTTCTAACTCGGAGTAGAAACACTAAGTATAGAATCTCTGCTGTATGAGTTCTTGCTAATAAATTCAGCCTAATCCACTTTTATGTTTCTTCCACCATTATCCTATGCCCTTGATATCCCATCCCACACATGCTCTTGGGGTCCATTTGGAGTATTGTGAACCTCCCCATGGGTCATATTTTATAGTTTACCTGTCGGGGTTTGTTTTGATTGGAGTGTAGTTACAGGTCTATAAGCAGAGAGGGAAGTTGGTGATGGGTCCAGAGGAAAATTGGAATAGCATTGCATGGCAGTTTCTTCAGGGGAGTTTCCGCAGGCAATCACCTCTCCCATGGTGTGGAGAGGCTGTTTCCACAGAGAGTATAGTGGTCTCTTCCACTGGGGGTGAAGAGCTTGCTTCCACTAGCAAAGAGTCATGAGGTTCATAATGAGGTTATTATGCCCCAGATGATGGGAGAATAATGAAATTTAAGTGGGGAAATGCCATGATATGATTTGCTTTTGAGATTTCTGTAGCAACACTATGGAAAATCATTTAGAGGAGCAGAGAAAGGATATTGGGTAGTTCAGGTGAGAAACCATGGAGACTTTACATTGAGACATTCAGCACATTTAGTGAGCTTTATTTTTTATTCCACATTAGTGTTATCAGTGTTCTCAGAGCGATAATCTGCATTGTGCAGAATCCTTGTTTCCTGTATTGGCTTCAGATGGTTGAGGCTGCTCAGGGAGAAGTTGCTTTTCAGCAGATATCTGTGGTTTATAAATTGGCAGTGATGATTGATACCGAAACTATTCTAGAATTCTGTTTTCTCATCTTCTTCCTTTTTTTGTTTTGAGTCAATAAGAACAGCAACCATAAAGGGAATATGATATTCGTCATATATTTGGAGAGGCTTCCCTTTAATTAAGAAAGAGAACAGACAACTACTAACAGAGGGATTTTTCTGTTTTCTTCCTGGTAAACTATATTCATTACCCATCAAGGTGTGAGATACTTAATAGGTGTTTAATATATATTTAATGTATGAAGGAAGAGGGGAAAGAATGGATGGAGGAAGAAAGGAAGGAAAGCAAACAGGCAGGGAGGGAAAAAGGTAGAGAGAAGGGAAGACAGAGGAAGTAAAGAAAGAAAGAAGAAAGGAAGGGAGGCAGGAAACAAGGAGGGGAAGAGGAAAGGAGGAAGAAAGGAGGGACCAGTCTTTACTTTGATATTTCTGTATCTGGGTTTTTTTTGTTTGTTTGTTTGTTTGTTTGTTTTGTTTTGTTTTGGGTATGGTGGATTGAACCCAGGGGCACTTAACCACTGAACCACTCCCCCAGTCCTTTTTGTATTTTATTTAGAGACAGGGTCTCCCTGAGTTGCTTAGGGCCTCACTAAATTGCTGAGGCTAGCTTTGAACTAGTGATCCTCCTGCCTCAGTCTCCTGAATGCTGGGATTCAGGTGTGTGCCACTGTGCCTGGATATATTTCTATTTTTATTTCAGTTTTTGTTTCTGTTATTTAGTTAAGATTTCTCTGAATTTAGAGTTGTTGATTTTGTCTAGATTTTGATACCGGTCTTGGAGATCAGGAACAGGTCCTTGTTCTCCCAGTGTTGAAGATTAAAAGATTAAGAAAAGAGATAATAACAGTCTTCTCTGAAGAGAAGGGGGCCCAGAGCTGGGTATGGTGGAGGGGGTGTGTCTTGCACTTTTGTAGACTTCAGAATCCCCCTTTTAATCCTTGCCTTCTCTTTCTTCTCCATGTACAAGCCTAAGGGCAGGAGGGAGCAGGTGCACAGGGGTTAATCCTTAGCAACCCACTGTGCTGGGCAGTGTGACCCCTGAGGTTAACTTTTAGCAACCCATTGTCTTTTCTTTGATAACCAGTCCTCATCATCTCAAACCCCATCATTCATTACCTACACTGACTGCCAGGACCCCACCCCCATTTTTGGGAGGAATGTGACATATCCTGTCTGCTCAGGCCAGGCAGGACTGCAGGAAGATCAGCACAGTGAGCTCATTTTATAGACATTATTCTCTTATCCTCGTGTTCCCCATTCTCATCTATCTGTTCCCTTGCAATTCCTTCTCTCTCTGGTTTCTCCTATATCCCTTGTCTTACAGTGGGTCAGATAGAGACTGAGGAAGACTAATAAATAAATGGGACTTATCTATGCCAGGTCATGGTATAGGGTGAAGAAATCTGTCAGCTTCTGATGTATTTTGTAGGAATGGGCAGGTTATTACAAAAGTAATTACAGATAGTCATTTTGATGAGGTAAGTACTATTATTTAGCAAATATATTGCTTTCATAGAGGTTTGCAAAAAATGTCTAGGGCTTAGGGAACTATAGTTATTTTTTTCCTTTACATATCATCTGGAATTTTTATAGTTATTTCTGTTTTTATAAGAGCTTGATTGGGGATGTTAACATGTTTCATCTCATTTTTCCAGTAAAGGTTTCTGTATTTGTTTTTCATTTTATTTGATCCCCTGCTTCTTTTTTGCTTTATCTCTTTCTTCTCCATATTCATTTTCTTTAAAACCAAGTGGCGTAGTATCAGATGTGTATGATAAGCAAGTGAACTTCCTTTAATTAAGGAGGAAGTACTGGCATTTTGGCTTGAAAATACTTCTAAAGAAAATAAATACTTCCAAAGAACTTATTTTTTAGGCATATATAATTAGGTAGAAAAGTTGAATATTAAGTGATATGTAAAATTTAAGAAAATAAGAATGGATTGATACTTTGTCATCTATTATAGGTGTTTGTCAATTCATCTATTTAACAGAAATATCTAAACTCAATATCCATAAAGTGGTAACTGGAAAAATGATTGGCAGTATTTTCACCAGGTCCCCCTAGCTGATCTAATCAGGGGTACAAATGTGTACATGAGAGCAGTGAGAAGGAATATGCTGAGATGGCACCATACTGTGCATTGACTTTAAATGATAATTTCTTGTTTAATGATATTTTCTTTTTCTTTTTTTTAGAGAGAGAGAGAGAGAGAGAGAGAGAGAGAGAGAGAGAGAGAGAATCTTTTAATATTTATTTTTTAGTTCTCGTCGGACACAACATCTTTGTTTGTATGTGGTGCTGAGGATTGAACCCGGGCCGCACGCATGCCATGCCAGGCGAGCGCGCTACCGCTTGAGCCACATCCCCAGCCCTTGTTTAATGGTATTTTCTTATAGGACTTGAGTGCTTGAAACTGGCTTTATTTTTACATTTGTTGTTATATATGAAATATGGAACAAAAATTTTTTATCTGTAAGGGCTAAATCTTGTTTTCAGAGGTGTGGAGGCAGTTCATCCAGTGTATGGACTGTCAAAGGGAATAGTTTTATTTTTGAGTTAAATTACTATAACTTTTTTTTTTTCTCTTTTAAATGTTCAATGTTACAGAAGCCAAGGCTGCCCCAAGAGATTGTTTCATTGAAGTGAATTCTAAAGGTGACAGATTTGGCAATTGTGGTTTCTCTGGCAATGAATACAAGAAGTGTGCCACTGGGTAAGTGGAGGTGAGGTCCTAGAGCATTGTGAAGATGATAAGACCAGTCTTCTCTAGTGTCCTCTGTGACAAGTTCTTGCCACAGCTCCTAGCAACTGCTGACTTTCTCGCTTTCTATGTATTTTTAAAATTTTATACATTTTCTTTTCTTTTTTGTGATGGGTTTTCACTGTATTGCCCAGGTGGTCTTGAAAAGTGAATCTCCTGCCTCTGCCTCCCCTCCCAGATGCTGGGGTGGCAGGTTATGCTATCATGCCAGCCTTCTCCTTCTTTACCTAACCTTCGAAATTAATGTTTTACAATACAAGGCTTCAGACAGTCTCTGGTGTTAGGGACAAAACTGGTAAAATAATTCATTTCTTTCAACATTAACTGTCTCAAACCTAATAAGTTTTAGATTCTTACTTTGTTTATCCTAGATCAACAATAAGAATCCCAACTAAACACCCTTTTCTTTTTCCTTTCAATATTAGATTAAATTTCCAAATCCCAAGGTAAAGGGTATTTGCAGAATTAATTCTGGAGTTCATTATTTTATTCTGGCTCTACATAATTTTAAAATTGTGGATTAAAACTTTTTATTTTTATGATTAACATTTACTTATTGTAAAAATATTAATAACATTAAAAACTTACAAATGAGAACAAAGTCATCCATCTCAACCCATATATGTTCACTAATTTCAATGTCTTTCCTCTGTTTTAATTTCTGTACACTGTCTCTACTCACACTGACATTTTATTTAATGGGAATTAATTTGTAATATCATGCTTTCTTCTACCCACTCCACCTCCTAAACCCCCCAGTTAGATTAAGAAACTTGTAGTGAGACAGTGTTTCCTAGGAAGAAATAGCACTGACTTCCACATGGCAAATCCAACAGATACTTTTAAGTCTTCATGGTACTTGACCTTTCAGTAGCATTCATTTCTCATTCTTGAAAAAACCTCTTTCCTTACCATAAGGTAAGTCCTTCATCTGCTATGTATGTATGTATGTATGTACGTATGTATGTATGTATGTATGTATGTATTTTCTGTGGCTTCATTTGCCACATCTGTGAAATGCTTCAGCCATACTGTCCTATAAGTGCCTTTTTGCCACAGGACCTCTTGCATATACCATTTCTTAGCTTGGTTAATTCTGTTTATCTTCCCAATCTCAGTTCAAGTATAGTTTCTTTAAGGATGACTTCCTCCAGTTTCTTAACAGGGTCAAATATCATACTTACACATATTCTTAATGCTATATATCTTTTTTTCATAGAATTTGATATGTTGTATTTTCATTACTGTTCAAAATATTTTCTAATTTGCATTGTGATTTTTCCTTTGACTTGTAGGTTGAAATGTGTTACTTAATTTCTAAACAATTGGTAATATTCTGATTATCTTCTTGATTTTGATTTCTAATTTAATCCCATTCAGAATTTATTGAGATATGCATTGTTGCCCTGTATATGTGGTTTATTTGGGTGAATGTGCCATGTGCAATTAAAAACCAGAGTATTCTGCAGGGTTTCCAGATTCATTATTCTGTTAATATCAAATTAATCAATAGTTGAAATTTCCATGTCTTTTGGGAGGTTTGTTTTTTTATCTGTTTGCTCCTTCAGTTTCTGAGAGAGGCATGCTAGACTCATGTTATGATTATGAATTTGTCTGTTTTCTTTTTAGTTTTTAAATTTTTATTGTGTATGGTTTGAATTTGTTATTGAGTGCATGCACATTGAGGATTATGTCTTCTTGATGAATTAATCCTTTTACTATTACCAAACTTCCATCATGATCTCTGGAATATTCTTTTGTAATATTTGCCACCATTTTAGTTCTGTATGTGACTATTTGCTTATCACTCATCCTCACTAAATTGTAAGGTCAGATGACACATTTTATCATTAGTGTTTAACATAATGCCTGGAACACAGTGCCTAATAAGGTTTGTTGAATTAACTAATGAATGAAGGTACGGATTAGTGTTGGTGAAGAATTAGTATAAAGGGATAAAGATTAGTGTTTAGGGCTGGGGATGTGGCTCAAGCGGTAACGCGCTCGACTGGCATGCGCGGTGCTGGGTTCGATCCTCAGCACCACATAAAAGTAAAATAAAAATGTTGTGTCCACCAAAAACTGAAAAATAAATATTAAAAAAATTCTTCTCTCTCTTTCTCTCTCTCTCTTCTCTCTCTCAAAAAAAAAAAAAAAAAAAAAGATTAGTGTTTAGGGATAAGTGGATTCATGCAAACTTGGAAAGAACTTGGTAGACATATCATATCCTTATTTATAGCCTAGTTTGGTTTCTTATTTTTATAATTCTCATTGAAAATATGGAAGCTATACTTGTCAAACTTATAAATTACTGAGTAGCTAATTTGAGAAAAATTTTATAATAGTCATATAATGGTACTATAGTTATTCTGAATACACATTTGAAGTTAGACCCTTTGAGTTTGAATCCTGGTTCAACTTCTTAACATCTCAGAGACTTTAAACAATTCACTTCCCTTTCATCCTTCATTTTTTTCTCCTATAAAATGGGGATAATGTTGGTATTTATTTCTAAGTGTTTTTTAAAAAAATATTTATTTAGTTGTAGTTGGACACAATACCTTTATTTTATTTATTTTTATGTGGTGCTGAGGATCAAACCCAGGGCTTCACATGTGCTAGGCAAGTGCTCTACTACTGAGCCACAACCCCAGCCCTCTAAGTGTTGTTTTGAAGACTAAATGAGTGTTGAATATTAGTACTAAGGGCAGTACGGAGTCATTGTAGTGCTCCTCCTCCTCCTCTTCCTCCTCCTCCTCATCATGATCTTTATTATAATCTCATCATAGAAAATATATAAAATCTAAAAAAATCTAAAGAATGATCACATATGGTTCTATCATCCAGATATTTCCTTGAAGTATTTTTTTCCTTTTCATGTGTTCATATATTTCTAAACACGAACCACATGTTTCATGTTGAACATAAACACTGCTATTCTAAACATGTGGTTCATATTTAGAAATATATAAACCATGTGCAACACCTTGACTGAAAGGGCTATTTTTCTCTTTTTTTTCCAGTATATAGATAATATCATCCTTTTGAACTTTTTGTTATTTTGTTTATTTTAAATTACTATAGTTTTGGTGCTGAAGGTTGAACCCAGGGCCTTATGCATGCTAAGCATATTCTCTACCACTGAACTACACCAACTGCTGTTCTTTAAGGCAATTCACAATACTGTATCACCTCTAGCAAAATGATCAGCTTTTAAATATCTTATATCTAGTTAATGTTCATATTTTCCTAGTCTTCCTCAAATTGTATTTCACACTGACAATTTTTCCATATCAGGACTCAAATCAAGGATCATCTGTTGCATTTAGTTGTCATGTCATTTAAGTCACTTTCAATCTAAAATATTCCCCTTTGTTGTAATTTTTTGATTTCCAACGGCATTGACCTGTGGAAATGGCTGTGCCAATAAGCCCATGTTTTGGATTTGTTTGATAATTTTCTTTCAGTGTTGCTTGACTTTTATCTGTTCACTGAATTTTCTTTAAATGAGAATTGAAATCTAAAATCTTAGATTTGGGTTAAATACATCTGGTAAAAATACTTCATAAGTGATCATTATGTTAAGAAGGCACATAATATGGGCTGTCTTATGATAATAAAAATTCTGGAAAAGCTGCTATAATCTTAGGCTTAATGGAAATGTAGTATCTGGAATAAAATGAAAGAGTGCTCCATTTTCTTTGCTTGTCAAGCTAAAAATGAAGTTCCATTCTGAGTATCATGCTTCAAGAGGCAGTAAGACAGGCTGGTACTATGGTGCAGCCTATAATCCCAGCAGCTGGAGAGGCTGTGGTAGGAGGATTGGAGGTTCAGAGCCAGCCTCAGAAACTTAGTGAGACCCTAATCAACTTAGTGAGACCTATCTCAAAAAAAAAAAAAAAAAAAGGCAGTGAGGCAAACTGAAACATATTAGAAGGGAACTTCCTTGTTCCGTGTTACATGAAAAGTAATAGTAGTATATTTCCCTTGTGCAGTAAGCATTTAGGAGCTATTGTCCACAATTAGCTACCTCCTGAAAGAAGAAGATATTTGTGTGGTCTCCTATGAAAGATCTGGAATCAATGGAGAAGGGATAGTAGGAGAAAAATTTTTCACTCAGTGAGTAAGAATGTGCATAATAGCTAAAATGGGGGAAGTTGCAGAAGGTTGTGAGTTAGAAGTATTGGGAAAAAATGTCCTATGATGACTTGGCAATAATATCATGGAAAAGATTCAAGAATAGGATAGGTGCTTAGGTCAAATGACAGTTAAAATAGGAAATTTCAATGCTGGGTCATAAAAGTTGATATTAGAAATATGCAGGATATAATGTATATAGGAAGGACATTTATCTTATACAACCTTTAAATGTGAATGGTAGCCAGGGAAAACTTCATAGATTTTGAATATCAAGTCAATAAATTAATAAGTTAGTAAATTAAGGATTGAATCTTTAAGAAGCTAGGAGTCAGGGCTGGGGATGTGGCTCAAGTGGTAGCGTGCTTGCCTAGCATGCGTGAGGCACTGGGTTCGATTCTCAGCACCACATAAAAAATAAAATTAAGTTATTGTGTCCACCTAAAACTAAAAAAATAAATATTAAAAAAAAAAGAAGTTAGGAGTCAGCCAGGCAAAGAGGGGTGGAGTCCTTTTTTAGAGTTTCCTCCCTCACTGTGTCACATTTTGTAAACATCCTTACTAGTTAGACTCTTTTGAACACTAGATAGACAATGAAGAGGGATTAGGAGTGAGAAAAGGAGTGTTAGCACCATTTGTTACCCTAATAATTTGCATCTTAGCTTCCATTTATCTCTTCCCTTCCTTTTTTGAAGATAGTTGCTTTTCATCTCTTGCTCTTATATACTTCCTCTGTTGAGATTTCCTTCAGCCAAATAGCAAATTCTGGCTTCATACAAATATGTAATTATCTTTTGTTTGTACGGTGGATGCATTTTATGTTTCCTTTTTTTTTTTTTCTTACTTTGTAGAAATGCTTTGTGTGGAAAGCTTCAGTGTGAGAATGTACAAGAGATGCCTGTATTTGGAATTGTGCCTGCCATTATTCAAACACCTAGTCGAGGCACCAAATGTTGGGGCGTGGATTTCCAGTTAGGATCAGATGTTCCAGATCCAGGGATGGTGAATGAAGGCACAAAATGTGATACTGGAAAGGTAATCAAAATATTTTCTGTTTATAAAATAAAATATTAAAAAAAAACTATTATACAAAGTAAAAACTATTATACAAAGTAAGTGCCTGCTCTTTTATGATTATAAAAGAAATCTATATTTATTGTAGAAATGTTACAAAATCCAAAGCCACCAAGAAGAAAATTGAGAACATCTATAATTTTACTATCCATATTTCTTCACTGGGGTCATATAACTAATATTTTTAACTTGGCAATATACTGTTGATATGCTATTATTTATTAGCCATTTTTCTATTATTGGGACACTTAGGTGATTTCCAGAATGTGAGTGTATGTATGTGTGAGTAGCATGTGCCTCCGTACCAGAAATGTCATAGTGCTTGCCCTGCTCATGTTCCTTGTTATGCTGACTCTACTGTTTGTGTTTTATGAGCCCAGTTATCCAGTTCATGACAGTGCGTTTATATGAGAAGATGACCTGTGCCAAATTCCTTTAAAAAAATGTTATTAAGAAAGTTAAGGGTAGGTCAGACACTGGAAGAATTTTTTGAGAGATGTCATGAAGTAGGACTTGGGCTAGAAGGGCTGTGGCAAGCTTCAGCCATAATAATAGAGAGGAGGGAGTAGGAATGTTAAATGAGATGAAGAAACCAACTCACATGGAAGAGTGTAGCTGGAGGGGAAAGGTGAGGTGGAGGGAGTGTGATTGAGAGAACATAGCTATCTAATTATGTAGCCTATTATAAAGACAGATGGGTGGACCCTCTGATTACCTCAGTTTCTACTGTTTCTATTTCCAATTCTGTTTTTCACTTCTTAGAAAAAGACTCACATGGTTTTGTGCCTACCCTTGCTATAAACTTGCCTGCTGTAGCTATTATAAATAATGCTACAGCTTTAGAAATAAAAACTTCAAAACATTCTTGATTGTTTTCTAAGTTAAACTGCTATAATGGTGTGCACACTTTTAAGGTTTTAGATATGGTTTTGCCACATTTCTATTTGGAAAAGTTTTTATTATCTTCCATTCAATTATGTTATAAGCATTTTAAATTTTCCATCCCTTAGTCAAGGTTAGCAGTTATTATTTTAAAGCTTTCAATGATGATTTCTTTTCTTTTACTCTTTCTTCTTATTGGTGATGCTGAATTTTTTCATTTGTATAAATGTATTTATACTTTTGTGATTTGCCTGCTGATATTCTTCAACTACTTAAAAATTGGCTTCTTAATAATTTTGAAGAAATTTAACTATGTAAAATGTAATGATATATACATATATCCCTCCAGTTTACTGCTGGCTTCTTTTTATTTTAGAACTTTTTGCCATGTTTAAATTTTTATTTTCTCAAATCTACTATTCCTTTCTTTTATGGTTTCCAACTTTGTTTACCTATTTTAATATTTTGATAGACTTTTCTCAGTATATTGTAAGGTTTTTATTCTCTTATGTTTTCTAAACTGTTTTGTTATTTTAATACTTGTCTCTTTCATTTTTGTTTGAGGTTGACATGGATTCTTTTTCATTTATTCATAGAGAAATTAATGCTATTCCAAGTTTTTTTTTTCCAGAATGGTTTATCATTTACCTTAACAACCTTGATTCTAATCTCTTTTTAAATTTGGAATGCTGTTTGAATTACTTATTACATTTTTAGTTTATTTGGGTTCAGTTTCTGTTTTTTACATCATGTTCTTTGGTTTGTCTGACTACTCATGTGTGCAGGCCACCTTGTTTTACTTTGAGTAGTTTTATAAGAATTTTTAATATGCAAAATAGTACAGTTGCTCCTCATTCTTTTTTCATAGTTTCTTGGCTATTTTCATTTATTTATCATTTCAGATGAACTTGAGATCATTTTATCAAGGTGCAAAAAATAAAAAAGGTGCTTTGGAATTTTGGTTGGGATGACATTAAATTTATGCATTTGTTATGGGGAAAAGTGACATCTTATATAATTGAGTCTCCCATAGAAGAACATGGTATGTCTCTCCATTTTGGGGGGTCTTCTTTTAAAGATTTAGTCATAAAGTCCATTCATTTTTTTCATTAGGTTTTTTTTTTTAATTGGTTGTTCAAAACATTACAAAGCTCATGACATATCATCTTTCATACATTTGATTCAAGTGGGTTATGAACTCCCATTTTTACCCCAAATACAAATTGCAGTTTTATTCCTACGTATTTGATGTTTTCATTTCCGTTTTAGGACTAGGCTCCCTTCCTCCCATTGGTTTTCTGATTTATTCATTTTCTTATCAGTTTTCACTTTTAAGAAAAGTTATTTTGTTTAATATTTTTGACTTGTTATTATTGCTATTCCAAGAAACATTCATTTGTATATATTTATTTTGTTAGCAGCCATGTACTTAGTGTCAGGTATTTTTGTTGTTGATTACATTAGCATTTTCTAGGTTAAACAGTGTAATCATCTGTAAATGAAAAAAAAAAAGCTCTTTCCTTTCAGATATTTACAGTTTCAATTTTTTTTTCTCATTGAACTGCAATGATAGAATTTTTAGATAATTTTAAATAATTATGATGATGGTGTCCCTGACTTAACTGAAAATGTACTTAAGCTTCCAAGATTATATGTGACTTTGGTGCCTTAAGGCAGAAAGTATTTATTATTTAAATGGAATATCTTTTTCATCCTAATTAGTAAGAATGAAAAAATAAAAGAATAGATTTAAAATTTTATAAGAATTTTTTTGATAGCTAGTGTAATAATCAGGATTTTCCTCTGATCTATTGGTGTATGCTGGATTATATCAATGAATTTCCTAACATTACTTTTACATTCTATAAGATATATCTAAAATTTGTTTAACTTATATAGTTTTAATTTTTAAATTATAATCTTATATTCCTGAAGTGGACACTGTTTGGTAATAGATATATTCCTATATTCTTTTCCTAGTTAATATATTTTTGTACTTCTGAAGGAAGATTAGATGATTTTTTTGAATACATAAAATTTTACTCTGGTCGTAGATAGTACTCTTAAATCTCACAAAAAAATGCAGCTAAGACTAGATTAAAGCATAAAAGGAAATTTATTGTTTCAACCACAGGATCAGAAAAAGAGCTTTGGGATTGAGAATTTCAGATAACGTTCCTCTGGGTCTTTCTACCTCTTCCATCCGTGCTTCTCTCTTGGCTTTATTTCCTTCTGTGCACACACACCTTATCCTTGTAGTGGGGGAAGACAGATCTCACATCTTCCCAGCACCCTCAGGATAGGTAGGATTGTTCTTGCAATGAAAAATCCAGAGATCCTAGAAAAGGGCTGCAAGGCACAGCTTAAAAGGCCAGTTGTGATGTGGGAAGTAGGCAGTGTAACCCTAGGACCTGTGCAGAGTACCCAGTGGCTGTGTAGCCCTCTGCTTAGAAGGGAACTGATGACAACATCTCTAGCAATTAGAGAAATGCGAATTAAAACTACACTGAGATTCCATCTCACTCTAGTCAGAATGGCAATTATCAAGAATGCAAGTAACAATAAATGTTGGCAAGGATGTGGGGAAAAAGGTACACTCATACATTGCTGGTGGGACTGCAAGTTGATACAATCACTCTGGAAAGCAGTTTGGAGATTCCTCAGAAAACTTGCAATGGAACTACCATTTGACCCAGTTATCCCACTCGTTGGTATATACCCAGAAGGCTTAAAGTCAGTATACTACAGTGATGTAGCCACATCAATGTTTATAGCAACTCAATTCACAAGAGCCAAGCTATGGAACCAACCTTAGTGCCCTTTAATAGATTCATGGATAAAGAAAATGTGGTATATATACATAATTTCACAGGAATTTCCTATTATTTGGGGATACCAGCATTTTGGTTCTATTTGGGTCTTCAGCGGATTGGATGAGGTCCACCCATAGTAGGTAGAGCTGTTTTACTCAGTTTGTTGATTTAAATGTTAAATTTGTCCAAAATCAGGGCTGGGGTTGTGGCTCAACGGTAGAGCGCTTGCCTAGCACATACAAGCATTCATTGGGTTCTATCCTCAGCACCATATAAAAACAAATAAATAAAATAGAGGTATTGTGTCTAACTACAACTAAAAGAATTTTTAGAAAATTATCCAAAGTCCCTTGCAGAAACATACAGAATAATGTTTGACTGAATATCTATGCACCTCATGACCTACTCAAGTTGACACATAAAATTAACTCACAATCAGTTACTATAAATAAATAAAGTTCAGAGTAAAAATATGAATTGGAAGAAAATCTGCAAAAATAGGTAGATTGCAATTTTAGTTTATCTTTTCTGCCAAGCCTGCCCAAAAGATAAATGAATAAATGAGGGATAAACTCGAAAGCATGAAATCGAGGAGATCTCAATAATAAGTAAAGATTTTAAGAACATTTGAAAAACCCAGAGGATGGAGAATATTTCAACAGTAGTGAACATACAACTTAAAATGTAAACAGAGAGGATGTGCATAAGAACACTGCCTTTTAGCTTGACTAAACTGACAGATTTATGATTTGGAAGTACTGGTTATAGCTGAGTGGGATGAAGCATGGAACTGAAGACTTGGTCTACAAGGGAGAGGCTGGCTCCTCAGCTTACTTCTCATATCTTGTCAATGAAGCAGCAATAGATAGTTGTCTATTTTAGGAAGGACATCAGAAGATACTACTTTGTTGTACTGGGAGATGCTTGTCTCCCATGTTCTTTCTATAGTACACAGTTGTCTTTTATACACTTGTAACTGGCTTTAAGTGGATTGTTGCATGAAGTTGGACAATTCTTGCTCAAAAAGTTAGAGATGGAAAGTGTGAAAGAAAAGGTGAAATTCTGAGAAGATAAATTAAGAATTTTAAATTCAATTAATTTAAATCTCTAATTTAGAGATAAAGAACACAGAGGTGAAGTGGACAATTGTGAAATTCCAGAGTACTGGTGAAGAATAATCCTAAAATCATCCAGAGACAGAAACAAAGACAAATAAAAAATAGATCATAGGTAAAGAAAGGTGGTTAGAACTGAGTTCTGGAAGATAGGGGAGAAATATTTTTATGTTTCTGAAAGGTTCTCAACTTAGAATTTTGTATACAGTTAAATTATTAATCATGTTAGAGGACAAAATAAAAATATTTCACACATTTAAATACTCAGAACATTTATCTTTTATTTATTCTTTCTTAGGCACTTTCTGAAGTAATGTTCCAGCAAATGAGAAAGTAAAACAGGAAGAGAAAAAATTATAGTCCAGGAAACTGAATAATGTTAAAGAGAAATTTCAAGATACAACAGTGGTGTACAGGGCCAGGAGAGCAATCAATTCAGATTGGAGCAAAATCACCCTGTAGGGAGGTTTCTAGAGAAAGGGAAGTTTGAAAAGAAAATGACATGGTAAATTGTTTGAAAGGAAGATACTGAGGTTACAACAAAGGGCAGTTTTTGAGAAGAAAGGTAGTCTTTACTTGTTGTCAAAAACAAGGCTGTATGAAGAGTGGAATATAGTACTTAGTTTTGAAATCTACATTGTTTCTGCTTAAACTTTTCATGTTTCCTTGTGGTAGAACTTCCATGAAAATAACATTCCTGGCCTCAGTCTGATACTCCTTCATGTCTCTCCAAGGGAGACAAAGTGGTTGATCCAATTGGTGAGTTCAGGAGAAGACACTGGGCATAGGTGGCTCAAGAACCCCCACCAATCTCCACCCCCTTTCAGATCTGCCTGCCTGCAGAGGGTGCATTTGGTCTGCTCTCTCAACCATGCAGTACACTTAGCAAGGCAGACTCTGTTTCTGTTGCGGGGAGGCCTTAGTTCTCCAGAGCAACCTGTGACTAGGCAGATAGGTTGAATTCTGGGTGCAGTACTAGGAAGCCTATTCTTGCTGGGTACTTACATCATGTTAAATGTTATGTTGGTAGAAAGATGATCCTTTAATTGCCTGTTCTTAGTCTTTGGTTACAGGCCAAGGAGAGGGATAGCTAGGTCTTTCCCCTGATTCTGAACTTACTCAATGAATAGAGAGGTGTTATGTATTGACCCAGTTATATCCCAGTATTAAGGATGTAAATATTAAACAGTACTTACTTTGAGAAGGTAGAGGAGGATCATTGGGGTTTGTGTAAGAAAGCTGAATTCTTATTTATCATAAAAGATGTAAGTTGATGATGTCTAAAATAGACAAATCAAGAAAAATATCAATTTAAAATAGAGAGGTAATTATCACAAGAAATAGCAGTTGCCTCTGGACTCTTTGACTGACAGATTACATAAGAGTGGGTCAGGGAGTTGTTTCTGCTATAAACCCTCCATCACTATTTGTTTTTTAACCATATTATATTATATATATATATGTTTTGTTGCATTTTCTTTTTTTGATTAATTTTTAAATTTATATATGACAACGAAATGCATTACAATTCATATTACACATATAGAGTACATTTTTTCATATCTGGTTGTATACAAAGTATATTCACACCAATTCATGTCTTCATACATATACTTTGGATAATAATGTCCATTACATTCCACCATCATTTCTATCCCCTTGCCCCCCTCTTCCCCTCTGCCCTATCTAGAGTTTGTCTATTCCTCCCATGCTCCCCCTCCCTACCCCAATATGAATCAGCCTCCTTATGTGGGGAAAAAGGTACACTCATACACTGCTGGTGGGACTGCAAATTGGTACAGCCAATATGGAAAGCAGTATGGAGATTTCTTGGAAAATTGGGAATGGAACCACCATTTGACCTAGCTATCTCTCTCCTTGGCCTGTAACCAAAGGACTTAAAAATAGCATACTACAGGGACATAGCCACATCAATGTTTATAGCAGCACAATTCACAATAGCTAAACTATGGAACTAACCTAGATCCCCTTCAGTAGATGAATGGATAAAAAAGTGGCATATTTATGTTTTTTAATAATGTGTGTATATGTATATATATACACACACACATATATTTATATTTTAATATTAAATGAAAAAGCAGAGGAAACTGGTACCGCATTCTTTCGAAGTGATGTTATGGACTGGGGAGATAGCTCAGTTGGTAGAGTACTTTCTTGCATGCACAAGGCCCTGGGTTCAATCCCCAGCACCAAAAACAAAACAAAATAACAACAAAAAAAGAAGTGATGTTGCAAGTGTTGTGTCAACTTGGTTAGGAGTAGTACAGCAAAGTGCTGGTTACCTGGTTTGAAAATCATGACCATCAAAGCATGCCTCCCCCCCCCCCAAA
>NW_026000223.1:8472059-8488976 GCF_001458135.2 Marmota marmota marmota
ATGCCTCCCCCCCCCCCCCAAATGTTAGCTTAAGCAAAGGCAAAATTTTTATGAAAATACACTGACTCTTGGTTTTGGAAATTGGGCATATTTTTATGGCTTTTAAAGGCATCAGGCATTTGCTTGGGCTTGGAATGAGACACAGGGTTAATGGGTTGACTCCAGGTTCATTTTTTGATGACTATTCTGAGTGCATTTGAAATGAGTGTATTATTGCTTATAACATGTAGTGTTTGATAATTATATATTCACATCTCACATTCTTATTTATTGTTCTTAAAGTGTTAAAGATTTATAGAAAGGAATATTAAAGTCACTCAGTCACTTCCTGTTTTCATTTTCTCTTATAGTTACAGATTTTTTTTTTATACTAGGAGTGCTAAATGCTATATCTGAGGTAGAGTTTCTTGATTATCATAATTTAGTTGTGGGTTATAACTTTTATTAATTTATAGTGCTTCTTTGTTATATTTTAATGTTTTGTCTTAAAATTTACTTTAATTGATATTTTTACTGTACTTTGTCTAATAGATTTTTTCCCAGCCCTTCTCAGTGACATTTTGCTTTATGCATCTGAATATAACTAGATTTTATTCTATGCCCCAATATAAATTCTTTCTTCCTTTGGTAAACATTAAACAATTGGAACATCATATTTTAATTATTAAAAAAATTTTAAAATATTGTATTAAAACAAAAAACAAAGACACTCTGATGATGTCCCACTTGTTTTCCCCTTTTCAAACTCATTTTCTAGGGTAATCACTGTGTTGTGTACCTGTGCAGTCCTCACCCTGTCTGGGCATTTAGAAATATTTATACTCTCTTCCACTCCCACACACTTTAAAAAATAGAAATAGATTAGACTTTAATATTCTGAAATGTGTTTACTCAGTGGTACAGGGTAAAGGCCTTTCATGTCATTATAGGAAAACCTACTTTATTCCATATTCCATTTTAGATATAGCAATTATTTAATGATATTATGGAGATTTATATTGTTTACAATTTAGTGCTGAATACTTTTCTGCATTTAATCTAATCTGCTTTTATAAATACTTCTGTTGGATAGATGTCAAGTATTCTTTTTTAAGATTAATCATTATGTACATGTAAAATTTTGATAGAGATTGCCATTTTTCTTTTCAGTGAGACATTAACAGTTTACCTTCCATCAACTGAATATGAGGGTGTCTTATTTCCCCCTAGATTCTTGTCAACATGAGTCTTTTAAATTCTTTGCATCCTGAAAATTGTTTGTATTTCCCTGCTTGAGCATTTTTTTTTTTCATGTCTTTATTAGGTCCATTCTGAGAGGCTCATATTCATGTCTTCTGGTTTTTTGATTGGGTTGTCTCATATATAAAGAATACAATCTGTTAGTTATATCTGTTGTAAATGTGATCTGTAATTTGTTGTTTCTTTTTACCATAAATATATATAAAAATATAGTCTTGCCCTCCTCTTCTAAGCACTTTATCAGTGTATTCTTTCCAGTTTGCTTCCTTTTACTTCACAAGGCAAACACTACTAATTAACAACAGACACTAGAATGGCAATATGTAAATCAATGGATGTGTAACTGATGTGATTCTGCAATCTGTGTATGGGGGGAAGGTGGGAGTTCATAACCCACTTGAATCAAAGTGTGGAATATGATATGTCAAGAAATTTGTAATGTTTTGAACAACCAACAATAAAAAATTAAAAAAAAAATAGAACATCCTTTTCTGTGAAAAACTTGGAATTTTTCTGTTCTTTAAAGTAAATTTGGGAGTTTTTAGCACATTTTATCTTATTTCTATGATCTTATTTACTGCTTCAGCTATACACTGTATATCAATTTTGGGAAAGAAACTCTCCTTTTAAAGCAATAGAGAAACTGGTGGTAAATATCTGCTCTAAAATATTTGTGGATGCATGAAAAAAGTATTTTCTAAACCTTTTTTCAAGATTACGAGGCAGCTAGAGGACAGATGAGGTATGAATTTGCATTGTAGAATCTTCTGTCCTTTTTGTACTTTTAATCACATACATATATTTTCTATTTAAAAATTGACTGAAATAATTGGAGGAAATGTCTTTCTCTAAGTACAATTCTGTTCAAGCCTGTGTATTTTTTAGTAAAGGTAACTGTTGAGATTTCCCTGTATCAAAGTATGTTTGTTCTCATATTGTTTTTTATTTCATTACTGTATTTAAACATTCTGATCTTGTATAGTTGGTAACCTAATAACATTTTAAAATAGTTCCCAACAATTTTTAAAAAAGATTGGTCCTTATTTAGAAAGATTACCATGCTATGCTATTTAGCAGAAAAAAGTACAAAATTGAAAGTGTATTCTGATAAATCAAACAAAAGATTTCATACACACATTAAAAATTGTCTTTTTTTCTAACCTCACAAAAGAGCAGCGTTCATAAAGATGTTTATTTTCTAGAAAGAGAAAAATTTCTAGTAAGTTTTTAGTTGATTCCTTTAGATCTTTAATATTTTTCTGAGGTAATACTTCTAAATCTCTTTCAATATTTAGGACTGTCTTCTGTTTCATACCTCATTGCATGAACCAGAATTTCCAGAGCCATATAAGATAATAATGATTTATTTTCAATAGTGCTTTTCATAGAAATGCCTCTATTATTTCATCACTAATCATGATGTTGGAAGGTAGGTTTTGTTTTGCCAACAAAGTATTATTTCATTTTATATTTGAGAAAACTATTGAAATGCTTCTCATTTTATCAGCTGCTATTTTGATGTCTGTTGTAATAACAATGGTTTATAAGAGGTATTATAGTAATAGATTTCCCTAAGATTAAATCTTTCTTATTGTTCTGAGATCAACTCTATTTGGTCACTTTTTTTTTCTTTTTTCAGGTTGGGGTTTGAACTCAGAGCCTTGTGCATGCTAAGCAAGCACTCAACAATACCACTGAGCCACACCCCTAAGCCCTGGTCATTTTTGGTTTGAAAAAAATTCATTTGCAAATATTTTCCTGGCACATTTATATTCATAGAATAAAGTTTTTTCTTTGTGTTTGGCCTTATCATTTTGTCTTTTTTGATCATTAGTTTTGTTAAATAGTTAATTTCTCTTATTTTTCTACATTTTCAAAAATATAATAATACTGGAATTAACCATTGCTTGACAATTTGGAAAGAACTTTTAAATGAAATAATTTGCACCCAGTTTTTTTTCCTGGGTACTTCTTTATTAATGTATTCAATTTTTTTTTTACTTAGTTCTTTTTTCCCCCCTCACTTAGATCTGTAGGAACTTCCAATGTGTAAATGCTTCTGTTCTGAATTATGACTGTGATGTTCAGGAAAAGTGTCATGGACATGGGGTAAGTAATGTTCTCTTGATTTGTTTATAAAAGTAGAGCTGACAATGAGAGTTTCCCATAAGGTTATGACATGAGAATTCCCAAGATTTCTTGATTTTAAGATGATGATAAATTTGTTGATACTGAGGAAACTTTTCATTCTTAAAAAGAGAGTTTTATGAGTTTATGAATTTAGTTCTCTCTCTTGGTTTTCATTCTAGAGTTGATGATACAGAGCAACATTCACAATTAACAAAAGTGGTGTTTTGATTGCTTTGAAGGTATGTAATAGCAATAAGAATTGTCACTGTGAAGATGGCTGGGCTCCCCCAAATTGTGAGACTAGCGGATACGGAGGAAGCGTGGACAGTGGACCTACGTACAATGGTAAGGAATATTGAAGAAATTAGTGCATTCTCCCAGGGGATTGAGTCATAAATCTGTTATCCTTGTAACTTTCCCTCACTTCCCATATCAGCTGTACATTAAATGGTTTTGATTTTGCTCCCCTAAATTCTTTGCACAGGCTTCTAGGGTTTTTTGTTTGTTTGTTTGGCTGGTTCTTCTCCATTTTTTTCAATTTCTTTCCTGGATTTATAGAATAGCCTCTTATCTGGATTACCTGTTTACCACCTTGCTCCCCATTATCTGTGGTCCATACTACCTTATAGAGTTTTAGTATTTTTCTTTAAGAATTCAGTTTGGTTATGTCAGTGTCTTGCTTATAATTCAGTGTTTTTATGTTGCTATCACAAATACCGAAGTCCATAAATCCTTAACATGACTTACTCCTGCATGATTTGCCCCTAGCTTACCTTTCCAGTCTCATTTCTCTATGCCCAAGATAAACTGTGATTTATTTGACTCCTCTAATAGGTTACTCTGTTTTACTGATGAGCCTTCAAATCCATTTTATTTTCACATTGTTGGAACTGGCAATGGATGCTCAGGCTTCAGTTTATACCTTATTCCCTGATGGAAGTTTTCCATAACTGCCTATATCTGAATTAATCTGTCCCTTCTCTTTGCTCTCCTAGTACTGAATTTAGCATGATCACATACTATAGTAATTACTTTTTTACTTATTTTTGTTTCCTAATGGAGTGTGAGATCCTTACTTATAGGATTTTCTCTTTATCTCTGGTTTTTAGTTATTTATTATAATATGTCTTGGGATTTGCTGAGATTTTTGGATCTCTGCATCTAGAGTTTTCTTAAAATTTGGAAAAGTTTTGGCAGTTATTTTTTCACACATATTTTCTGTCTTTCTCTTTCTCTTCTCTCCTTCAGACTCCACTTTCATGTGGATCTGCTACTTGGAGTTTTTTCACATGTCACTGATCTGCTACTGATTTTTTTATTACTCTCTGTTTTCTAGTTTTGATTAATTTCTTTTGCTCTTCTTCAGGTTCACTCTTCTTCTATAAGGTTTACCATTAATTCTATCTGGTGTATTTCTTAAGCATTGTAACTTTTATTTCCAAAAGTTTTATTTTTTTGTATATTCATGATCCTGGACATGATTAATCTTTAGGTTTCTGAACAAATGGAATAAAATTACTATTTTAATAACTTCTGAAACCCATATCTATTAATTTTATCATATATAATATTTCTCAGACGCTTTTGAATGGTTCTCACCTTTAGTTTGCATCATATTTTCCTGCTTCTTTGAATGGCTTATAATATTTTAGTGGAGTCCAGAAATTGAGAATTTGTCTTGTAGACTGGATTTTTTGAATTTCTACTGATGAACTTTGTTCCAGTTTCACTTCAGTTACTTGGACATAGCTTGATCCATCTGGATCTTACTTTTAAGCGCAGTTAATCAAGATTGGAGTAGTATTTAGTCTAGAGCTGATTTTGCCCCATTACCAAGGCAAAAACCCTTCAATTTATTCTACTCAGTGCAACATTAATTAGGAGGTTTTCTGATGTGAATCATAGATACAAGCAATCTTCCTAGTCCTGTGTGATTGTACACACAAATCCTTTCATGTGGTCCTTTTCTCCAGCTTCAGGTAGCTTCCTTACGTGCATTTATTGATCAGTCGTCAACTACATATTTGCGGGAAACCTTCTGTGGGTCTTTCAAGTTCTCTCTGTGTGGCTTGTTTCTCTCTGGTGTGTTGCCCCAGTAGACTCCACCTGCCTTGGCCTCTGCAGAGCACCAGCTCTGTGTCTTCCTCACTGGCCTTTGTTTGGGCGCCCATAACCTCATAATGCTCGTTAACTTTTTCTAGGCAGTAAATTGGTGCAATGTAAAGTTCATTTTTTTCTGTCTCTTAGGGATCATTTTTCTTCATTGTCTGATATCTAATGTCTTGAAAACTGTTGTTTCATATATTTGTCTGGATGTTTAACTGTTTAGTTTGGTTGAAAAAATCTAGTCCCTGATTGTATCTTGGCTAGACGTGGAGGTCAGAATTATGGATTTAAATGGATATATATTCCAGTGAGTAGATGTTCTGTAACTTACTGTAGCTGTTTCTAAATATTTGATATTTAGATTGTTTCTGAGTTTTTGATATGCACTGTTAACATTTTTATATACATCTTAAGGCATATGCATTTTTTACAGTTGAAACATAAATTACCAGCAATGGAATTATTTGATTGAAGGATCTAATCCTTTTTACAAGTTTTAATAAAAATTCTAAATGAATGATACCTCCGTGTTGCCATTAACAGCGTGAAGGTATTAATATCAACATAGTCTTGCCAGTATTGTATGCCTTAACTTAAATTTTCCTAGTTAATAAGCATAAATTATATATCAGGCTTGCTTTGATTTTTTCATATTTTGGTTTTTAATTGGGATAAATATTGTTAACGTGGTTTTGTGCAACATTTAACAGAAATTTTTCATACAAGGAGAATTGTAAGGAAAATTTCAGAACTTAACACTTCTTTTCATATCTACTATTTTGTGTCTTCAGACAACACAGAACAGATAAAATTAATGTTAACTAGTGAATTGTGAAAAGATGTAATGAAATTTAAAACCTAGAAGTCATGAAAATTAAGATTGATAAATTCAACAATACAAAAATAATAAATTTCTGCATGGAGAAAAGCCTACTGCCATGGACAAATGACAAAACGGGGAAAATATCCAATTTACATCACAGACAAAGCTAATCTCTCTAACATATAAAGAGCTTTTAGAAACTGTGGAGAATACCAAAAGTGCAGTAGAAAAATAGTTAAAGACTGAGCTTATAAATGGTGGAAATGTGTGCTCCAACACAAAAAAGGTGCTCCATTGATAGTATTAAAAAAAGAATTGTAATTTAAAATTATATAAGATAGTCTTTTTTTACCTATTACGTTGGCAGAAATTTAGAATTTTGGTTCTGAGGGTGAGTCTATGAGAAATTTTTATATATTGTTTATAGAGGACAGTTTGACAATTTCTTAAAAAAAGGATGAATTGCCCTTGGGAAATTATTTTGTAATTATAACATATATTCATATAATATGACCTGTATGACATACATAGGATTATTCATTGTAGCTTTTTTTCCCAATAATGACATATTAGAAAAATCAAAGTATGTATCAGTAGGGTACTAGATAAATATACTATAGGGCATCCTCACAATAGAGTTTTGTATAGCAACAGAAAATGAGGAGGCCCTCTCTGTGTGATTTAGAAAGATATATAAATAAGTGAAAAAAAATGATGTGCTGAAGTGTTTATTGTATGTTATGTTTTGTGTAAGAAAGGGTTGACAATAAAAACATTTTGTTCATGTTTATATTTGAATGAAGGTCTATCATAAGATTAAATAATAAACTATTAGAAGTGGTTATCTTTGGCAAAAGTGAAGTGGACAAGGATAAGGTGTGAGTAAGACTTCTCAATGTATTTAACTTATTATATCAGTTTTACATTTTAATAATACGTAGTGTACAATATTTATAATCACCTACTATGTTCTGGGTAGTATGAGTTCATATCCAACTTAATTGCCATTAACTTAAATTTCATCTCTCTAGGAAGGAACACTGCACTGAGGGATGGACTTCTGGTGTTCTTCTTCCTAGTTGTTCCCCTTATTGCCCTTGCCACTTTTCTCTTCATCAAGAGAGATGAATTACGGAAAACCTACTTCAGAAAGAAGAGATCACAAACATATGAGTACTTAGATTTTTTTTCTTTTCAATCTTATTAAATAATTTATTTGTTGATGATGGTCATATCATACAGATGTGTGATCCTTTAAAAATAGGGTTCTCAGATTTCTTTCCATTCTTTTGAAGTGACTAGTATGGGTTAAAAGGTGGGGGTCAAGCCACTTCTTATAATGGGAAAAGAAAGGAAAAAGATTATGGGAACCCGCCTATATGCTGCTGAAAATGACCCTTATAGTGTTCATTTCACTTAACATTGATTTTTGATAGTGGGGTAAGTAGAATTTGGGCTGCCATATCTGACTTGGGTCTTCTTCTAATTAGAGATTAAAATATGGGATAAAGATAAAACATAAATGTTGAAAAATGTTCTTCTTTCTCTTTATTTCATGTGTTAATTCTCACAGAGAGAATTCTTCAATTTTCAGTTTTGGAAATAGACTTTAAGAAATAAGTTTTGATAGGAGAAAGTTAAGGTTGTCATAATTCAAATACCTGACATGTCTAGTCTGTGTAGGTTAGACTCTCAAAACTCTCTTAATTATCACTTCTAATATATCAGCATCAGAATGTAGCATATATTAGCATGTACTTTGTAATAATATCTGAATTCAGGTTCCAAGTTTGTTATTAGAGAAATAAGCTGAAACTACAAATAAGGCTCTTTGAGTCTTGGTTTGCTTCCTATAAAATTGGAATAATAATAATATTACCTTTCTTTGATGCAAGGATTAAATGAGGAAATAACAAAACTCGTATAACATTGTGAGCTCATTGTAATTACTTAATAACTGAATATTATTGGTGTGATAATGATTTCTATATTCATATCTAGCTTTGGTTGCTCACCTTTGCTCATGGCCCTATTTCTCACTTAGTATATAATATTTTCTCAGAGTATCCTGACATTAGCTTTAATTTTTTGAGGGGGTACCAAGGATTGAACTTGGGGGCACTTGACCACTGAGCCACATCCCCAGCCCTAATTTGTATTTTATTTAGAGACAGGGTCTCATGAGTTGCTTAGTGCCTCACTTTTGCTGAGACTGTCTTTGAACTTGAGATTCTCCTGCCTCAGCCTCCTGAGCTGCTGGGATTATGGGCGTGTCTACCATGCCTGGCTAGCTTTAATTTTTAATGTTTTCCATTTTTATCTTCCTATCCTTTCTCTTCTTATAACACTTCCAACTGATCAGTCTATGTAGATCATCTCCTAATCTTCATTTTGCATTTTGTTCAACAACTACAGGTATCTCCCATACATCTCTACTTAGCTGAATACTGTCACCCGAGCATGTCTAACACTTACCTACTGTCCTTTCAGCCAACCTATTTGCTACTCCTGGACTTCCTAATTTTTAGAGTGACTATTTCAAATGTTACATATGCAGTCTAAGAATATGCTTTATTTGTCTCTAATTTAGGAAGATTTGAGGAGAAAAAGCTGGGAATTACTGGCCTAATTGACCAAATTTCATAGATTTTTATTTAATTTTAAAATGTGGTTCATATTATGTAAAGGATTAAACATGTGAAAACTTAAATGTCCTATAAAGACATTGTCTCTCCTCATGATGATCATCACTGTTACTAACATGATTATTCTGCACCAGGGAAAAATAAAAGATATATTGATGTATAATGTTAAAATTAAATTTTGACTTAAACTCAAAAGCAATCATATTTTTTCAGATCAGATGGCAAAAACCAAGCAAGTGTTTCTAGACAGCCAGTGAGTGCTCCTCATCATGTTTCTCCAGCAACGACTCCTAGAGATGTTGTAAGTCATTTTAAAATGAATTTTTTTTTTCTTTACTATGTTTAAAAAATGGGCAGAAGATAGAGCTAAGTGGTAGAGCACTTACTGAATGTGTATGAGACTCGGGATTCAAACTCTATTACTACAAAAAATGGTTACATAAATATAAACATAGATACATAAGAATTGTGGAGTACTGTAGGTGATCCCTGAGTTAAAGGAATACCAGCAGAATCCCTGGCTCTGAGGTTGTGGGTAAAGATGTCTGGACATGAAAAATGTCTTGCCTTGAAACCAGGATTGGGAAATGACCTGAGATTCATGCTATCAGTGTTTTGTTTTTTCTTTTTTAAACAATCTTCTTTTTGTTTTCAATACCTGGCTCTTCCCTAGAGTATGTTACCAAAGATGTGGTGCTGAACTCCTGGCTAGAGTTAATTGTTTTAGCAATAGGACCCATGATCACTGTTCCTGCATGTATTAGAGAGCATTGGAATAAAGATATACTTTTACTGATATGCCTATGTCCCTAAGCAATATATATATATATTATTATATATTATATATAATATTTTATCTGCTTTTAAACGTTATAGAATGTTTTGATATTTTACCAACAGTGTACAAAGGTTCCCCCCCTTTTTTTATCTTCTCACTGCATTTGTTATCTCTAGTCTTTTTGATAAAGCATTCTTACTAGAGTGATGTGATATTTCATTGATGTGCATTTCTGTGATGCTTAGCAGTGTTGGACATTTATTCATACACCCACTGTCCCTTTGTAAATTTTTGTTTTAGAAATGTCTTCAGGCCTGTTGCCCATATTTTAATTGGTTGTTTTTTTTTTTTTTTTCTCTTGAGTTGTTTTAGTTCCCTGTAAATTCTGGATATCAACCCCTTGTCAGACATACAGTTTGAAAATATTTTCTCCCATTCTGTATGTTGTCTCTTCACTCTGTTGACTGGTTCCTTTGCTCTGCAGAAGCTTTTTCATTTGAAGTAATCTGTTTGTCTGTTTTTGGCTTTTGCTTCCTGTGCTTTCAGGGTTTTGCCTCCCATATCCTTGCCTATCCCAATTTCCTGCAGCATTTCCCAAATATTTTATTCAGTAATCATAGTTTAGTCCTTCTTTTTAAGTTTTTAATTCATTTTAAGTTAATTTTTGAGTGTGGTGAGAAATAGGAATTTAGTTTTATTTTCCTGAATGTGGATGTTCAGTTTCATATAAGCAACTATTTTTTCTTGGAACTTTGAAGAGATTATTTTTATCTTCCTCCTTGCAATTTAGAAGCTGCCTCTTATTCTGATTGTCGCTTTAGATAATTTATTTTCCATGTCCTTTTTCTTCTGTATCCTTAGAATACTAGATGTGGCCTTTTAAAAACTCTTCAGTGACATGTTCCACTATTGTGTACAACTAGGATGCACTAATAAAAACATTAAAATAAAAAAGAATGTCTATCAATGCAAAGAACTGTAGACTGTACCACCTGTGTGTTTACTGGAATACTGTGCAGAAATTAAAACAAAATTGGGCAGAAGGAAAAAAAATACTCCTTCACAGATAGGTAGAGTTCCTGAATCTTAGGATTTACTTTTCAACAATTGTAGAAAATTCTTAACAATTATTTCTTTAAATGTTGCCTCTGCCTCATTGTCTTATTAACTTTTTCTGTAGTTGCTATTTGATGCACATTAAGACTTTTCACTGTTTTCCAAGTTACTTAACTCCTTTGATACTTCCAGTCTTTTTTGTGTACTCCATTCTGCTGATGTTAGATTACCTATCAATCGCTAACTCTCTCCTAAACTATGCCAAATCTGTTATTGAACCTTTTTGTTGAATGTTTAATTTCACTAATTTTATAGTGTATTTTATTTCTATAGTTTTCCTTATTTCAAATCTTTCTGCTTATTAAATATGATAGTTTCTTACAGCATGGTATATTTTAGTGCTTTCATTTTGTGTAAACATAAAAGTATCCACTTTATGTGCTTTATCTCATCTTTTTATTGTATAGAATTTTGGTTGGCTCTGTGGTTTGTTATTCCTGCTGAATCTTATTTCTTAGTGTACTTTGTGAAAATGATTATAAACTCATATTCTTTGGAACTTCGTGTATGGAATTTATTTGAGGTTACAGTAGTTTCCTACAGAGTGTGTGTAGGAACACAGGCCCTTCAATGTCTAACATCATTTTTCCTAGGTGTTTTGGGGGCCATACACTATTATAAACTCTGCCCCTAAGCCCATGTTATGATGAATATGTGGGTAGAGTTTCTCCACAAAGCCTATTTTACTTTGCTTCTGTCAGTACCAAGGCCAGTATTCCATTGTAGCAAGTCCTGTATCACCACTGGCCTTTCTTAAGGCAGGTGTTCTCTTTTCCAGTTAACTCTGTGGGCCTATCACTCTAAAGATGCTAGAATTTATATACGGTGTTATAGTAAGGCAAAACTGAAGCCCTTTGTTTTGCCTCTTGTGTCTTTGCAGACAGTGGACTTCCAAGGAAGCCATTTACAGGAATGCTGTTCCATACTTTGAACTCTTTCATGTTTTTAAATTTTTTATTAGCAGTTTAGGTGCTCCATACTGAGAAGTTTTCTCTGAACATTTGGTCCACTGTTTGCAAGTAATGAGTATATACCCCATTCTCTTTAACAACAGCATGCTATCCATCTTGTAGATTTTCTATAAATTTAAAACAGGTTGTTTCCCATCTTAACACAAAAAATATGGCATATTAGGCATCCTTGTACATTAATTTATATAATTAATGAGAAGTTTTAAATTAAGGTCTTTAAAATACCTAACATCTTTGTTACTTATAATTTTTAGCTTTTTAAAAATTATTTTTAATTGACAAATAATTTTATATATATATATATATATACATACATATGTGTATGTATATATATATCTGTATTTCTGGGATACAGTGTGATGTTTTGATCAATGTATACATTGTAGTAAGATTTAGTCAAGCACGTTAACATATCCATCAGCAAATTATCATTCTAAGAAGTGGAATTTAAGTATCCCTGTAAAGTTCTGTGCCCATGGTTTGGTAGAAAGAGATGGAAACATTTTCTTGAATTTCTTCTCTATTTTTAGAGTACATGCACATTATTCTGTGAGGAAAAGACAGCATGTGATAGACCACCTGTCCTGTGGCAGGACTGTACAGTGAGTGCTCAAGGTTTTCTTCAGCACTGTTCATATCCTGCCACTCACAGAGCTTTAGGAGTTAATAGTAGATAGTAGAGAAAATCTTGGGCAAGATCACTTCATCGGTGATGAGTAATTCCATCTCATCTTCCTTTTTCCCCAGAGTAATGTGATTTGTGAAAATGCTTTTGATTTTACTTTCTTATTTGGGGATGAATTATATAATCCCACTTTATTGTAAAACTTCATTTCATCTTGTCAAGGAAGAATATTATGAATTCCAAAGTGAAGGATTGTAGATTAGTGGTATTTACAATACCAGTGAGGTATTGTACAGATTTGACAATGACTTTTAGGAGATTTTATTTAAAATATATTGACATATAGTTAATTTGAACCAGATAATTGTATTTTTGTATTTTTTGAATTAAAAAAAGTGAAGCCTTAAAATAACAAAGTATTCTGCTCTCAGTGGTAAAGATATGTTGAATAAGCAAAATATTTTCTTTATTTATTTTTTTGTTGTGCTACGGGTCCAACCCAGGGCTTTGTACATGCTAGGCAAGTGCTCTACCAATGAACTGCATTCCCAATCCATTTAGGCAAAATATTTTTAAAAGTTAGCATTATAAATAGTGTGTTAATTTAAATATACTAATGAATTTTACAAAAAAGCCGAAGTTATACATAAAATATATTGATGACTGCATTGTTGTAATAACATTGATTATTATTATCTTTTTTCTTTTTAGCCAATACATGCAAACAGATTTCCAGTACCAACTTATGCGGTCAAGCAGCCTCAGCAGTTTCCATCAAGGTCTGAAGTGATTGTGCTTATATTACTTGACCAGAATTTCCCTTGTATTTAATTTAATTTAGGATAAGATATTTAGGCAGTTTAATTTAGGGCAAGTTTAGACAGAACACAATTTTTTGGAAGATTTGTAGATAAGTTTTATAGTTTCATATAAATTTTGTCACATTAGTGAAGTGTCAAAAGAAATTTAAAGAAGTCCAAGACTTACAGTGAACTGCTGCTGTATAGTTGTCTGGATATAAAATTTAGGAGCAAGGGCCTCTAAAATAACCAGCATATAAGAAACTATATAAGTTAGACTGATCTTCCCATTGAGAGAGCTTTAAAATAGGTAATATAAAAAAATAGGGGGGCTGGGGCTGTAGCTCAGTGGTAGAGCACCTGCCTCGCATGTGGTTTGATCCTCATCACCACATAAAAATAAATAAATAAAGATATTGTGTCCATCTACAACTAAAATATATATATATAAAAAAGAAAAGCAAATAGGTATTTGAAGGTGAGGTAAGGAATTATAGAGCTAAGCAGAATCAGAAAGAAGTGTACAGATCATCCCAGTTTGTGGTGCCACTTTTCTGTTCTAGATGCGTCTAGAAAAATACTATTCTGAAAATACTATTCTGCAAGTGACAAGTGAAAGGCTTGGAATCTGAGGAGAGCTTTCAGTAAATCACGGGGTTGGGGAAACAAAAATTGGAGTCCTTCTGAGGAGGAGGTACCATGGCAAACATCTCAGACTTTATGTGGGGACCCAGGGAAAAGGGTGAACTATACCATCAACTGATTTCAACATTATTTTTCTTCATGTTTGACCACCCGCCCCCCCCCAAAAAAAATCCTGGAGCACAAGAAAAGAAATCATAGCTAAAATCAAGAAACAGTAGACCATAAAAACAGACTTGGAAGATATCTAGTTAATAGTCACTTAATATGAACTTTAACTATGATGATTGTATCATGGAATTAATAGTTGAGATTGAGAATTTCAGCACAGCGCTAGAAACTTTTAAAGAGGAATCAGTGCAGATTCTAGAACTTGAAAACAGAAGAACTGAAATTAAAGACTCAGTAGAAGGACTTAAAATCAGCAGGAAAGGAGAAAATTTATTACTACATTTACATCATAAAATACATCTGATTCCTCCCACTCCCACTAGTACTTCAAATTCCAATTACACTGGAACTTGAGGAGTGTCCTTATATATAATTTTTACTATTTAGTAACAGTATGTTGAAATCCAATTGAGGATTCAGAGAAGAATATATTAATAGTGAGACAGATATTTACCAGGTAATGTTCCAGTGTGGTATCAGAGTAGAGGTGTATTAGGATTGGATGAAGAGATGTCTGCAAGTTAAGGTACGAGGACTGAGATAGATAGGTGTAGGTGTAATAGCAGGTTTAATTCTCAGAGCAGATATTGTTTGAGGGAGCTGTAATTTCCCTCTATGTACGCAAGCATAGAGCTAGGTTTCAACTTAGCAGTAATTTGCTGGCCCATAAATTCTAACAGCACTAGAAAAGTGCTTCATTCTTGGTGTCCTCATTTGTTTTTTCAATTTGAGTATACGGTTTCATAGAAACTAGAACCTCCATAAATTATTGATTATGGAGTAACATTAATATAAGCTAATGATTCCATTTTATATTTTAATTGGAACTCTTTAGTAATATCATTAATAATAATCTCAGAACATGAAATGCCTTTAACTGTTATCAGAGAGTTTGAGAATGGTGTTATGTTGAATATTAACATGTTTTTTTCCCCCTTTACAGGCCACCTCCACCACAACCTAAAGTATCATCTCAGGGAAATTTAATTCCTGCTCGTCCTGCTCCTGCACCTCCTTTATATAGTTCCCTCACTTGATTTTATATCCTTCTTTTTGCAAATGTCTTCAGGGAAGTGAGCTGATACTTTTCTTTTCCTGACATTTTCTTGAAAAGCCTTTCTTCCTTTTGCAACTATGAGTGAAAACAAAATATCACAAAACAAACTTTACTAACACAGAAAACCAGAAATGGAGCGGGGAGTTGAGAAATACAAGGAAATGCAGTTAAGCCAGGGAATTTAGAGTAACATTTCCATTGCCATCACTGAATGCGTCTTATCTGATCATCTATGATGTTAATGCACTTAACATGAATCATGTTATTTTGTACATGTCATTACAGTGATTCTCAAATTCACTGTATTGTTGTAAGATTTGTCATTATTTGCTTAAATGTAATCTTGAATTTTTGACCTTAGTTATCATTAATGTAGCTTTTGGTGGAACATGTGGTAATCTAATACCTATGACAATTGACTAATTAACTGCCAATATTATCTAATACTTTCATCTTGCACGGATTAATAATGATAGTATACTAGAATTTTGTCTCTCATTCACTACATGAATAAATAAATATTCTGTCTTCAGAATGCACACGAGCCACAATTAAGATATTATATTATTTTGAAAGTACAAACTATGCTAAAAGAATGTGTGTATTCACACTCAATTATTAGCTTCCCTTTTTATGATTGTCAACTATAAATGACTATTAGAAAAATTAATTTAATATTAGAATTTCTGTTATGCATCATGTTAAAGCACGGCATCCTTTCACAGTAGCATTATTTTAAATTATAAGCTTTAAGGTACGAGGTATTTAATAGATCTAATCAGATATTCTGTTGACTCATGGCTATAATAAAGCAGGAGCAATTATAATATGTTCAATCAGTTGAGCTATTGTAAAACCACTTGAGAATTTCATGAGCACTTTAAGTATAAAATCTGAATTTTCAAAGCTTGATATTAAATCATTTAGAATGTTTACATTTACTATGGTGTGCTAGATCCTGTCTCTTTGACTCTAATATTTTCATAAAAATTAGACTGAGAAAGGAAGAAAAGGTTTTCTTAGATAAGTACTAAACTTAATGTGGTATCTGTGAGTTATTAGCTGTGTTAAAAATGAATTTTTACTATGGAAGAAATGGTATGGACAACAAAATTTTAAAAACTTAAAATTTTTTCATAACCTTTCATAATAAAGTTTAATAGGTTTATTAACT
Source organism: Marmota marmota marmota (assembly GCF_001458135.2). Taxonomy (NCBI): domain Eukaryota; kingdom Metazoa; phylum Chordata; class Mammalia; order Rodentia; family Sciuridae; genus Marmota; species Marmota marmota. The sequence continues at coordinate 8,488,337 of NW_026000223.1, forward strand.
GAATTTCATTAGTTTTTAAAATTTTTTTGTTTGTGTATATATACATATGGAAATATAACATTTACAATAAATAAAATACTTGAAATTCTTTTGTCTTCCAGTAACTTCCTCAATACTCAACTATGTCTATTCTTATTAATTTCAAAGTTATAATTTTAGATAAAATCCTAATCAGACTTTTGCCAAATTATGCACAATGGCTTTGTTATTAAAGGAAAGCAGATTTGTTTTGAAGAAGATGAAAATTTCAGTTCTTTAAGGATAGCTCATTATTTTAGTAGTCAGGTACATATCAAACATTGTGAGCCATCTCAAATGAAGTATCTTCATTTTAATTTAAATCTTGGAATGAATTTACATAGACTAAAATGTTTGTCCTTTCACTCATCTTGCCTCAGTTTTTGCAGATGTAATGCATATCATTTGAAATTTTACAGTTAGTAATGTGTTAACTATGGAATGTTACGCTGCTATTGGAGTTAGATAATTCCTGTATCTTTGACTAAAGTTTTTATTTTTACTTTTTTTTTTTTGCACTGGAGATTGAACCCATGGATGCTTTACCACTGAAGTAAATCCCCAGCTCTTTAAAAAAATTTTTTTTAAATTTTGAAACAGGGTCTTACTAAGTTGCTGAGGT
>NW_026000223.1:8585152-8667001 GCF_001458135.2 Marmota marmota marmota
GGGGCAGGAGAGCTGAGGAGTTGGGGATCCATTCAAGACTCATCCATTTGTTGGCTGCTCTGCTGCCTTGGGCCGTGGACCTGGGGGCCTGGATAGGAGCTGTCATTGGAGGTAGTGGGAGATGGAAATATCACTGCTATAGAAGGGGGAGTAGTATCCATGGCTATGTCCTCAGGCTGCACAGTGGGATGATGAGTCAGGTGAGCTGAGTCCTTGGCTGTGTTGGTGGGAAAGATACTTGCAGTAGTTAAGTTCTGGCCACGGCTATTGGGGTTGCAGTTGGAAGGGACCGGAGTGGGGCTTGGAATGGAATGAGGAGGAGGAGTAAGAGGAGCAGCGGGAGGAGAAGCAAATGGAGGAGGAGCACGAGGAGGAGAAGAATCAACTCACATGGGGGTTTGGGATTCCATTCTGCAGGGGGTAGCTTAGGAGGGAAAAGGGACCTGGATATGAAGTGTGTGGGGGTGGGTAAGGGAGATGCCACAGCTATTGTAAGAACAACATGGTGAAACCAAGTAAGGGTAACTCCCACATTGGGTGTTGGCCTCAATGGAGAAAGAGAGTTAGTGGGATGAGGCAGAGGAGGGGATCTAGGGTTTTCCCCTTCATCACTATTTGGTGAGTGGGAGATATAGGGACAGGCAGGTTAAGGGGCATGCCAGCCTGCAATTCCCACTGCTTGCTTGCAGAAACAGCAGGGTTCTGGGAGGGGTCCATGGGTCGAGTCAGTGAATTTGAAGTTCAACTATGTGCCCAGCTGGAAAGCAAGAATGGTCAGGCTCACGGTTTCACAAGCATTCCAGAGTCAGCTGCCTCCAGAACTCTGGCCATCAGGAAGCAAATAATCATGGCAAAAGAGTGTGGTGGAAGTAAGAAGCTCAGGATATTGCCACAAGGTGGAGAAGTGCTAGTGGGCTCCCTGGACACAATATATACATCCCACATACAAGCGCTCATTGACCTACTTCTTTTTGCCAACCCCTACCTGCGGACAATCATTGTCCAGTTAACCTGTATCAGTGGATTAAGGGAATGATTGGCTAAGGTTCTCATAGCCTAATCATTTCACCTCTAATATTTCTTGAATTGTCTCACCCATGAGCTTCTGGGGATACCTCATATCTAAATTGTAACACATGCTGTTGTTCTGGTTCAAGCAGGAATGTGTCCTGGGATGAGAAGACTCCATTAAACCCGGGTTGACCACAATGAGAATGGATCTATAGGAGTCCTGGTGAATGGAAAGCGATTAGGTAAACTGTGTTTGTTTTTTTAAACTTATTTATTCTAATTAGTTTTATATGACAGTAGATGGTATTTTGATACATCATACATAAATGGAGTATAACTTCTCATTCTTCCAGCTGTATGTGTTGTAGAATTACACTGGTCATGTAATCATATATGCACATAAGCTCATAATGTCTGATTCATTCTACTATCCCTCCTACTCCCATGCCACCTCCCCTCCCTTTACCTCTCTTTGTCTAATCCAAAGCCCTTCTATTCTTCCTTAGGCACCCTCCCCTGTTTTTGTGAATTAGCATCCACAAATCAGAGAAAACATTCAGCCTTTGGTTCTTTGGGGTTAGCTTATTTCGCCAATGTCATAACTTTGTTCTTTTTTATGACTGAGTAATAGTCCATTGTGTATATATACCACATTTTCTTTTCCATTTCATCTGCTAAAGGGCACCTAGGTTTCTTGCATAGTTTAGCTATTGTGAGTTGAGCTGCTATAAACATTAATGTGGCTGTGTCACATTAAGTCATTCGGGCATAACTCAAGGAGTGGGATAGGTGTGTTTCATTTTGCAATTGATGGTTTTGTGTTTGCTTTTCTCTCCTGGTCACTCCATATCCAAACATAAAGCGACTCCAACATCCTTGTGTTTTCTAATTAAGAAACACCGGAAAAGGCACAATTCTGACTTTGACACTCACATTGGCTGCTTCCGCTGTGGACCAGTGTAGGGACATGCTCTTCTAGGTGCCCCATGGTGCATGGTAGTCTGCTGTCCCTGCTGCCTATTGCATCACTGTGACCATACCCAGCTGTGACCTCTGCTGGACCCTGCACTGCAAAGACCCATGTTGCTTCCACCTTGGGATCAGGAAATGGAGAAGGCAGGCTAAGGATCAGAGGTGGGGTCACAGCACCTGCACCAGAGGGCAAAAACCCCATTCCCTCTGGAAAGGCGGGAAAGAAAGGGACAGGTGTCTGTTTGTCACTGCCACAATGTGCTCCCCATCTTCTCCTGTCTGGTACAGTGGTCCACATGCTGGACTTACAGTTGCCAACACCCTGTCACACAGCCAGGTAGCCAGCTGCTGTCATCCTGTGGAACCTTGACATGGCTTAGATGTGGCAGCTGCCACCACCCCTGTGTCCTTGCTGGGACACTTGTCCACACCTTTGGGACTATTGGAAATAAGATTATCTGTGGAAACCATGTCCCACCCCACCACCCAATGCTGCTTCTATCACCCCCTGATCCGGTCCCTGCAGGTGTCTTGGTTGCCCAGAAGACTCTGCTTGACCACTGCAACAGTCCCTGGCACCAAGGAGGTTTTCTAGGACACAATTACTCCATATGTCCCCACCCACAGTGGAAGTACTTCTGATGCCCCCACTCTTTATTGAGGAACAACTCTCCCATACGTGACAGCTCAGAGAGACGAGCCCAGTAAGCTTGTGCAGACTGGCATGGCAGTGCAAAATGGGGTCCAGCAGGCAGGCAACTGACTATGTGCACAGACCCACCCTCCTGTCATGGACAACACAATTCCTCGTACGCTCATTGGGCCATTCTGACACCCCTGTTCCATGGACTGCCCACCTTGTGATCCAGAATAGGCCCCAGTAAAGCCTCTGCAGATGAATTTTAAATTTTTTATGTTCTTTTTAGTTATACATGCCAGTGGAATGCATTTTGACACATTATAGGTACATGGAGTATAACTCCCCATATTTTGGCTGTACATGATGAGGATTTACACTGGCCATGAATCCATATGTGAACATAGGAAAGTTACATCTGGTTCATTCTACTGTCTTTCCTTTTCTCATCCCTTTTCCCTTCCCTTCATTCCCCTTTGTCTTATCCAATGAATGTCAATTCTTCCCTCCCCACCCCTTTGTTGTGCATTGGCATCCACATATCAGAGAACAGTCAATCCTTGTTTTTTGGGATTGGCTTATTTCATTTAGCATGATAGTCTCCAGTTCCATCTGCTTACCAGCAAATGTCATAATTTCATTCTTTATGGCTGAGTAATATTCCTGTGTGTGTGTATGGTTGTGTGTATGTATGTGTATGTGTGTGTATTTTTTCCATTCATCTGTTAAATGCCATCTAGGTTGGTTCCAGAGCTTAGTTATTGTGAATTAAGTTGCAAAAAATATTGATGTGGGTGCATCCCTATGGTATGCCAATTTTAAGTACTTTGGGTATATGCCAAAGAGTGGGATAACTAGTTCAAATGCTTGTTTCATTGCAAGTTTTCTGGCAGATTTCTATACTGCTTTCCAGAGCTTGGGAGGTTGAAGCAGGAGAATTGCAAGTTCAAATCCAGTCTCAGCAATTTAGCAAGGCCCTAAACAACTTTGCAAGACTCTGTCTCAAAATTTGAAAACAAACAAACAAACAAACAAAAAGGGCTGGGATATGGCTCAGTGTTAACCCCCCATGGGTTCAATTCCTGGTACTAAAACAAATAAAAATAATGTTTCATAAATCACTTCTGAAAAAAATCTCATTAATTTTCTTAACTGGTGTTTTAAGATTATGTCCACATACAAAAACACGTCAACCATTTGACACCAGAACAATATTCTGCCTTCAAGATGCAGGAAATCTTGTTATTTGAAACCCTAATGAGCTTTAGGAGACATTATTCTAAGTGAAAACAGCAAATGTAGAAGGTGGTGCTCTATGACCTCAATGAAGTGTGGAATCAAAACCAGTTGCTCTGTAAAAGCAGAGAGCAGGATGGTGGTTCCCAGGAGCTCGGGGTTTAGGAAAACAGGAGCTGTTACCCAAAGAGTACAAAACTTCAGTGATGCAGCATGAGTCAATTCTGGACATCTGTCCTACAACTGGGTCCCGACAGTGAATAACACTCTGTTGTTTGCTTAAATTTGCTGCTCTGTGAGCTGGGGTTATGGCTCAGTTGCAGAGCATTTGCTGGGCACATGTGAGGTCCTGGGTTCGATACTTAGCACCACACAAAAATAAATAAAAGAAATGTATTGTGTCCAACTACAACTAAAATTTTTTTTTAATTGTTCTGCTTGAAAGTGTTCTCACTACACACACACAAACACAAACACACACAGACACACACACATATATGAGTGGGTGGATATGTTAATTAGCTTGATTACAGTAATCATCATTGTACAAGATACATGTATATCACATGGTGCTTTTATTTTATTTTTAAGCAGCTGTTATTATACTAAGTTATTAAGACAAGTACAAAATAACCTTGTAATCAGGATACTGTATCAGTCAATAACAAAGGAAAGACCACTACAGTATGAAGAGATATACAAATGACTCAAGTATACAGCTTTCATAGTTAACAGACAATTTTAAATGGGAAGTTGGTTTCTTTTACAAATGCTAAATTTTCTTGAAATAGGAAAAATAATATACAGTGCTCTAAGCATGAATAATCATGCAAACAAAGAAAAGCAGTCTTAAAACTTATACTCTTAGGGGCTGTGGTTGTGGCTCAGTGGTAACGTGCTTGCCTGGCATGCATGAGGCACTGAGTTCAATTCTCAGCACCACATTACAAATAAATAAAATAAAAGTCCATCAACAACTAAAAAAAAAATATTTAGGAAAAAAAGAAAAACTCACCCTCTTAGTATAATAGACTCAATTGCTTCTATTTAACAGCCTTAGGAAAAACATGCCTATTCCCTTTCCTAGCTTTAAGGACAATTTCCTCTAAGGAATGCTAGTGCAGCATAACCTTAAATAATTTAAAGTTACAACCTACAGAGTAATTAACACCTTGCCAATCTAGATATAACAGTGGCCATTTTTCTTCACCTGCACTTCTCAGAATAAATCCCGTAGGGTAGCAGCATAAGTTTGTGCTAGAGAACCTTCTCCCCAATGCCACAAATCCCCTTCTATGACTTCATCCCCCCTCCCCCACATTGACATTAATCCCCCCAACCCCAAACAGTGCAGTTTATGAAGCTTTCCTTGAAAATGGTTTTGATGAATGTCCTGGCATACATGGTTTTCAAAAGTCACCTCTGAACACCACAGGTAATGGAAATGAATTGTGTTCTTGCATTTCATTTTAAGACTTCATTAGGTCAAAAAGGTGTGCTCTGAGTGTTTGAGGTTTTGTTGTGTGTGCGGGTTAAAAAAAAAAAAAAGATAGATGCTCTGGAATTTAATGGGAGAGAACATCTGTTTCCCCAAACAAGCTGAGAGTCAGAAGGGAAAGAGTCGCAAGCTCAGGCCCCCAGTTCTGCTCAGCTTGCAGTCCTCTTCCTGTCTGGTTTCTTTCACAGGAACCAATTATTGCTTCCTTGGTGCTGTTATGGAACTGCTCTGCAAAGGCAGTGACCCTGGTCAAAGTCCACCTGCAACAACCCTGCTCTATAAAACCAGCCCCAGAGCTCTTACCCCAGGGAAATTCTTCAGCTGTCAGGGTCACTGAAACTGCCTTAGTGCAGTTGTGAGTACATGCTTAATATTTGGCATATCTGAAATGATTACTGGCACAACATTCCCCAGTTTCATGTATAAGTATAGATTTGCACATGGGCCATAGCCCCAAATGTGTCAGCCAGTCCGCACCATGTTTAGGCCAGCAATAATCCATCTCTTCCCTTGGAACACTGGGGGGAGAGCTGCTTCATCTGGGTCTCCAAGACGTGGCCTTGGAGGTGTTGCTTTGGTTCTTGGCCCTGCTACTACTGCCACTGTCATTACTGAGACCTTGATTGTTGGCTTTCTCACTGCTTCTATTCTCTGCCCCTTCTGTCCTGTCCCCTCTTTCTCCCTCACATTTGGGGAAAGAGGCCTGGCTGCATTTACTTTGAGGACCCAGCACTGGGAACATCATCCCAAACTCTGACAGAGAAGCGGGGCTGGGCAGATCCAGGCTGCCAGGCCTTGTGACTGCAGGGAACTAGTCTGGTATCTCAGATGGGTGTCTCCTTCCTGAAGAAAAGCTGAACCCAGAGCGGGTTTCTGAGTCACCTTCAGACACTAAGCTGCTACAGTTGTCACCTTCAAAGGCCTTCAAGGCCACAGAAACAGCAACCAATAGCCATATTCCTATTGTTCCTTCTTGAAAGTCACTGATCAGGTGTCACTCTCCAAAGTAAAATGAATCAGCTAAAAACTTGTTAATTCATGTTTGCATTCTAGTACCTGCTGTCCCTAAAAACAACACCATTACTAACTTTCCAATAGAGCAGCCCTGGCATTTATTCTCCTACTGTCATCGCTCTAAATGCTTCTGTGAAGCAGGTTTTCATGGGTGGGGGTGTGGCTTGGTGGTAGAGCATGTGCTTAGCGTGTGCGAGGGCCTGGGCTGGATTCCCAGCAACCCAGCCCCTCCCAATGTAACAGTGGCCCACTTCATGCTTTGAATATGGCCCTTGCTGCAGTGCCCCTGAGGCTTATCTTAAAGTGGATTTTTTTTCCTTTTTTCCCTCCCCCAAATGAACAAGTGAATCACAATCCCCTTACAAGGACACCTAGAATAAAGCCTTTGAATGGCTTCTTTAAAAACCTCTGTTCTCTCTTATGAGAGAATTACAGCTTCTGGGACAGGAGTTCCCTGTGCTTCTCCCTAGCTAGCAAAGCAATAAACCTCCTTTTTCCATTTTCTCCAAACCATGTCCTTGTTATTGAATTGGCTTTGGGGAGAAAGGACCAAGATTTTAATAGTACTGAAGACAGAATTAGGCAGTCAGTGTAGATAGGCAAATCAAGTCAGGTCAGATCAAGGAGGTCAATTTTGAGTGATTTCTGGGAAGTTGGAGACTGTCCCCCAAGGGATTGAAATGTTAATTCCTTCAGAGCCCTCCTCCACCTTTATCTAGAACCTGCCTCTGCTCCAAACTATTGCTAAGGGAACCTGTCCCAGGAATTGCCCCTCCCTAAAGGGAGCTATAAAGTTGTTAATTAATGGGTCCTGGGCTGCATCATGTTCCCTCTTCAGCCCACCTGTTTCTCATCTTTGGCCATCCCACTGAGCATACCTGGGCATCCCTGGGCCTAGTCATGTATTCGGAAGGAGAAAATAAGGGGGGGGGGAAGCAGGAGAACAAAGGAAGCCTAGGACAAATAAAAAAGGCAGAACACCTGGCTTCTGGGGATACCAGGATACCAGCGATGGCCCCTTTCTCCCTCCCGGGAGAAGTCTATGTTACTCCATTTTAAATAAACCCTGCTTTATATGCTTGCCTCGACGTGCTTCTCTAATGTTCAGACTTTAACATTTGAGGGAGCAGAACTCATCATTGGTAACTGGCAGTATCAACACCACAAAAACATAACTCCACCAAAATTTTGTGATAGCAAAAGATATTGCAGTGTGCCTCATTGTGCGTGTGTGAGAGCAGGTCACACACACAAGCTTCAGCCATGTCATTGTTTGGAGCTTTTGAACCAAATTCCTCTCCTTAGGCATAGATAGCTTTCCTATTTGCTCCCAGGGACTTTATTCTGATACCACCAGTTATGGATGAGGAGTTCTGCTTCCCCACATGTTGAAGTCTGAACATTAGAGAAGCATGCTGAAGCAAGTATAGAAAGCAGGGTTCATTTAAAAAATAGTAATACAGACTTCTCCCCTGGAGGGAGAAGGGGCCATAGCTGGTATCCTGGTATGCCAAGAAGTGAGAGTGTCTTGCTTCTTGTATACATCCTAGACTTTTGTTTTGTTTTGTTTTGTTTTTCTGCCTTCTACCCCCTTATCTCTCTCCTTCCTGCTTGGCCCAGGTGGGATGGCCAATAGGTGAGAAGCAGATGGGCTGGAGGGGCCAAGGTGGAGTGATCCAGGCAGGAAGCAGCCCAGGAGACAGTAATGAACAACTTTTACAACTCCTGTAGGGAGGGGCAATTCCTGGGACAGGTTACCCTAGCAACAGGTTGGAGCAGGAGCAGGGGCAGGTTCTTGGTAAGGGTGGACAACGGAAAGTCCACAACTTCCTGAGCTCAAAATTGGCCTCCTTGATCCAACCTGACTCGATTTACCTATCTATACTGACTGCCTGTGAACTGCTCTTTTTCTCTGGCAGATTTTAGAACTTTTCTTTGCTGTCACTTAAAATTTCATGCCTTTTTAGTTTTCATTTAATTTTTTCAACAATGCCCACTTCATAATCTCTGAGTCTTTTCACTCTCTTTCTATTCTTTTATATTTTAAAGCTACAAAACTTTCCCTATTATCTCTTTAAATAGTTCCTTCTATTTTTATTTTTTCCCTTTTTGAAAATGCTATTATCTAGATATTGATAATTATATTTCAATTCTCCTTATCTCTTAATTTTATTTTTGTGTTTCTATTTTTTTGTCTTTCCCTGTTCCTTTCTATGTTTTTCAGTGTGCTAATTCGTTAAGCAGTTGTGCCCATCCAATTTATTCCATCTATTAGGTCTTTATTTCTTGGTTACTTGGCCCTTTTTAAAATTGATTTGCTACTGCTTTTCTGCTAATAACCTCCCTTAGATTTGCAAAATGACCAAGTAATTTCAAATTCAATTTATAAACATGCTTTCTGCCTTTTTTCTTTTTCTTTTCTTCTTTTTTAACACTAAAATATAGGCAATGCAAGGATATAGCTGTAGTACTTATTATGATGTGAACTAGGGCTTGCAAAGTAACAAAGTTTAGGGTCTCCAGGAAATCAAAAGGCTTCTGCCTCTAAAACAGGCAGAACTTCAAAAGGGCTAATTAAATAAAAACTGGGGTGTGAAGATGGCCTTAGGCTTGAGCCTAAGCAACTCCATTTAAAAAACTCCATTTTGAAACAGGTAGTTTTATCAGGCACACCCATAGAGTGCTCCAGTTTGGCCTCAAACAAGTTACTTATTTCCCAGACTAGATATATCTGATCCCAGGGTAAATTATGTCATGGAGAAATCCAGTGGTAGCTGGTAAGAATTGAAAGGGGGGTCAAAAGCCCCCAAACTTAGTATAAATAATAGAGCTAATGAATAGTGGATTTAGCAAGCCAAAACAAGGCTGCCCTCTGATGCACTGGAGCTGGAGAGCCTGATGAGGACCTGACATCCCGTCACTTGTCATTGTTTCCTGATCCTCTGAGATCCTGAGATCCTCACCACTCTCAAACTCTACCTCCTCTGCTGGACCTTGATGAGAGAGCCATAACACTTCTCCCTCCGACCCTCTCCTCAACTAGTCTTCCAGTTCATGCCAGGAAAGGCCTGCCTTGATTCCAGACCTGGTCACCGCAGTCTAAGTGAGTGTGCATCTGCTGGACTCAAAGCCTAAGACTTAAGACTTTTGAACTTAGTATGCAGAGGGAATGTCTGTCATTAGCCTGTCATGATTAAGTGTATGTGTGTTTTTTATATCTTTTATTGATTTTATTATTATTATTATTATTAAATACATGACAGCAGTGGAGATTAAGTGTGTTTTGCAGCCCTTAGAAGTAATCTAGAATTGTTTGCTGTGAATTCATTATGTCTGTTGCAGTGCCTAGCATTAAAGATCATCGTTTTCTTAAGAACTTATAGAGTGAAATTGATTAATTTGAGTGAATAAAGCATTGAAAGGGGCAGAAGCATGTGGACATTCTTTATTTCCCCCCTGGACTGTATACATTGCAATTTTGCCCCCTCCACAACATGGGGGCTGAGGGATCACAGAGTGTAGCAATATTAACTTGGGATATTGCAGAAGATATTTCTGTAAATTTATTATTTGATCAGGGATTATTTTATGAAGTGCCCTGTCTTCAGTAGCTACTCTGTAATGGTGTATCTAATTGTGAAATTCAACCAGTCACAGCCTCTGCAACATTTTGTTTGTTTTCAAACATGCATTTTGCCTGGTTCTAGCACAATGGTTTGGATGTATAGGAACATAATGGGAGGCTACCTAGCTGTTATCATAACTTAATCACTTGCATATTTGATTTTCCTCACTACAACTGGAAATAAATCGAAAAGTGATGGTTTTACCAAAACATCTAAACAAAATCCTCACCAGGTACTGTCTTAACCTGAAAAATTTAGTGGCTTCCTGACTTGTCTTGAACATTTAGCTTTAACATTGCTTAAACTCTGATGTTTTAAGGCAGCTCAATGAGACATTCTTAGAACCTAGAGTCAGGAAGACCAAAAACCAAGTTCTAAGAGGTGAAAGAAACTCAGGCAGCTACTGTCTCTCCCAGAACAGTGGCTTCTCTTCTGTAAATGTGTCTGCTTTTCTCTCTGTATTGAGGGAAGGAGGTGATTCACAAAGAGGGGAATGGCCAGCAGAGTTAGAGGTTTCAGAGGCATCCTGTTAGAACCCAGCAGGCTTTGAATGGAGCTACTGGGCTCAGTGTCAAGGAGAAGCTCAGGCAAGATAGCTTCAGTGGGCTGGGGAGGCAAGGAACTCTCCTGGGAAGGCTTGAGAAATGTCTGATAGGTTGCCAGATGGCTTTTTTTTTATTTTAATATTTTTAGTTGTAGATGGACACAATACCTTTATTTTGTTTGTTTAGTTTTTTTTTTTTTTTTTAATATGTTGCCGGGGATCAAACCCAGTGCCTCTCGAGTGCTAGGCAAATGCTGTACCACTGAGACACAGTCAGCCCCAGATGGCTTTTTGATACTTGATTATATTTTATCATTCTCTAGCTAACCAAAATTTTTAAAAGGACTTTAGAGAGATATAAGACCTTTCCTGGGGTTATGTATCTAGTATGTGGCAAAGACAGGAGTCAAATGCAGGAATGTCTGCCCTTGAGCTCTTTATCATGGTGGTTTTACCATCACTTTCTTTAGGACCACACATGTGCAGTCACTTAGCCAGTCTTCTTGATATATTTGAGTTGAGAGTGCAGAGTACCACAGGTACTCCACAGCGGAACCAGATTCCAGGTTTTCTCAGCCTCACAAAAAAAAAGCACAGCACAAAGAAGGAGTTTTTATTCTTAATCCAGCTATTTAGCTGGACTTGCTACAGATGTAATTGTCACCCACTTGAAGTAAATCTACTATTTTGGTGGCCTACTGTCCCTTATCAGAGAATGCACAATGATAGAGTATTTTGCTATTTCACTTATACATTCCATCTGTAGCTTCCAGAATAAAAGAATAATAGAGACAATTAGTTCTGCTAAATGCATCTTGGAGCCATGTGTTAACTTATCTATGGATTTTCTCCTTAGATGTTTAAATATTCCCCCTGCAATTTAGGTTTCATCAAACAAAGGAGATCTGATTTAAGATAATTCTCTTGGTAAGAAAGCAATTGCTGCTGCAATCTGCCATTCACCTAGAACCACTGATCCCAGGATAAACATTCATTTATCAAAGAATTCAAAATAAAACACAACATATGCTGTCGTTTGAAGCAAATTGATGGGTAGAATTCTATATTCTTCTAGGTTCTCCTATGTAAGCCTTGCTTCATTTACTTCAGTGAAAATTACTGTAAAATATTAGTTTCATCTTCTTTTATCATTATTTTTAATTCAAACTACAAGCTGGTTAACATTTTAGAAGGTTAGTCCATTACCTTAACCTCATTGTAGTGTTATGTTATTTGAAATTGTCTTTTCAAAGCACTAATGGACATTGAAAAATAGTCTCTTTTTTGTAAACCTCTGGAGCCATTCATTCTGCATTATGTTAGTAAGGTGCTTGTGGGGAATCCAGGCATCTGACGGTAACTTTGGCCTTGTATGGTGACCTTCTTGTAGCAACCATATAATCATCTTCTGAAAGCGATAGTCCAGGTGTGAAGGGGTTGTGGCCATGAAGAAATGCTTTTCATTAGAGTTGTTATCGGATTTCAAAATCTGCACGTCGCAAGCAAAATGACCATGAGATGATAATTAAGTGGTCCCTTTATTATTTCAGAGAGGAAAAAAAAATTGCAATTCTGGTGATTGCAGAGCCTCTGCATTAGAGATTTTAAAAAAATACAACATAAAATACTTGCGTGAGCACAGATTCTGTTCTTTCATTTTTTAAATGTAGATGATATTTTTCCTTGAATAATGAGTGTCTTGTAGGACAAGAGGCTCTTGACTGAAGGTTGGTGTTGAAATACTTGCTATCTAACAGCAGTATAAGCAGATTGTACAAAGGAGACCACTGTTTCATCACTGAAGTTCAAAACCAAGGTTTCTCTCCAGGAGGGGTGTTTGGAGCCTCTAAAAATTGCAACAGATGGGTATCTCAAATTTAAATTCTTTTGATAATGATTAAGAATTTTTTTTTTGCTTAAAAATGATGAAAATAAAAGTTTCACTGACAGTCTTTGAAGATGACAGGAAAAGATCTATCAGAAAATTATAATTTTTTTCTGAGATTCATTTTAAAGCAGTGGTTTTTGCTTCTCTGTACTATGAGATGTAAATTTTTTGCATTTTAATATAAGTTTTCACTTGGGTTCACCTAAAAATCAGAAAGAAACTATAGTTGTTAGCAAGGGTATGTACAACATTTTTGTAATCAGACTGCACCGAAAGCTTGAAAAAAAAATTTAAATCTCCAGTGCAAAAAATAGAGATGATTTCAACAAAACTATAATTGTTAGGTTATATCTTTTCTCTCTCAGTGATTTCAATGGATATCACCACTAAAAATAAACAAGACCAATGGACAACTCATAGGTCACCATGATGCTGATCATATCTATCTGCCAGGTTTTTTTTCTGGATGTGATTATACAAAATTCCAAAAACAATATTATGAAGAGATTTTTGTTAATTTCTAACAAATTCTTGAGTTGTTTCTCCTATGTCACTGTCACTAAATCATTTTGAAAACTTTGCTTTGGAGCCTTAAAGTGTTTCCAGGGATCTGGCTCCCTGACCCAGGCAAAGGCTCTCTTGAATTTTTGAACACTTCATCTTGAATTGTGCTCAATGTGTTGGACTAATGTGACGTACATTGTCTCTCTTAGAAAAGTTATTTTGGTTTTACACTAATGCTTTACTAATTCAATAGCCATGTATCAAATAAATTAATTAAATATCTTTGTTGAATCTCAAAAAAAAAAAAAACAAAAAAAAACAAACAAACAAAAAAAAAAACTCTGAAAGCCTTCTCAGGGCGCTCAGGCGCCCACTAGCAGCGCTCAGCAGCCACCGGCAGTGCATCCTTCCGCAGAGGTTTCCTTTTCTCTGTTCTCAGATCGCCTTCCTGTGGGGCATCTCGCTCCGCTGCCTGGCGCGAGCTGCTCCTGCACTTGCTTCAACGTCTCAACTACAGTTACACAGACGGGCTCCATGACACCGGAGCCATGTTACTTCTTGTGGTGCTTCTCACCGGACTTGGTGGGCTGCACGCAGGCCGCAGTGAGTGCACACACTTGTCCCCCTCTCCCAGCCTGGGCTTCTGAGTGTGGACTGTGTTCATTTAGCTGGGGTGGGGGGGGGCTCTCCCTTCCCATCCCAGATCCAGGCCAGATCTCCCACGCAATTTCTCCTTGCCGCTTGCTTCTACCAAAAAGTGAAACCAGAAAGGCTGCCTCTGGTGGAGAATATTTTCACTTCTCTGGGACAGCGTTCTTATCTGCATAATGGACAAAACTGTGTCTCCCTCACCCATCATCCCATACAAAATTCTACTAATCACCATGAAGAAACTCAATGATTTTCTAATTTGGAAATTGCAGATTATTCCTATATCTGATAATCTACATGCTTTCCTGCAAATGACCTCCCTTTCTTAACCAGTTTGTTTTCTCTTTTCTGCTCCTGTCACAACACTAATTTGGTACTAAGTACTTTAGCTAGCTGTCAAACTGCTGAATTGTGTGTGTGTGTGTGTGTGTGTGTGTGTGTGAGAGAGAGAGAGAGAGAGAGAGAGAGAGAATAAAATGAGATAGTCACAAGAAAGGGTTTAGAAATTTGGAGATAAAAATGACTAGAAAAATGGTAGAAAGGAAGAGATGTGTAGATTATTTAATGTAAAGAAAGAAATGCAGAAATAGACTTAGCATTAAATAATGTAAAATCACAGGTACTAAAATAAAATCACTTATTTTTATTTTTAGAGTCGCACAAAAGCTTTCTTCACACCACTGTTCCTGAAAGGATTTCATCAACAGATGCAAAACATGATCGAGAAAATAGAGTAATTGGGGATTATATAATTATTATATCATATTATTATATATGCAAATTTAATTTATATTTTAGTTACACATTAGGATTCATTTGACATAATTATAAAAGCATGGAATATAATTTACTTGAATTATAAGAGGTCTCAGTAATAGACAAAGTATTTCTACTTTTTCTTCCCTCTCCTCTTTCCCCCTGTTCCCTTCCCTGTACTCTACTGACCTGGGAATAATATTTTTAAACCTTAGATTATGTTAAGTTGTCTTTTTAATGTGACAACACTACTGCAGGAGGCAGAGATGACAGCTTAGAATAGTTTCACAGAAGAACATTTCAATGTGTGTGAATATGCATGAGACTTTATTTCTTTGAAGATGAAGGACTTTAGGGATAAGAATCCACAAATATGGAAATTAAGTGGCTAACAAAACTGAATTTCCCCCAAGACAGGATTAAGGTAATGTGAGTGAGGTGAATCATGAAATTTGTCTTTGGCATGGGTGAACTGGTGGGTTCTAAGTCAAAAGATAACAGTTGACATCAGGTAAGTGTTCCCCCAGAAATGTAATGATGCAAAATAATGGGTGCTTTATTACTGGTTCAGGATCCTGAATCCTCAGATATACACCTAGGGAAGCAAATAAAATGGTTACATATTATTGTTAATTCTGTCAATCTTTTAAAATATAAGTACTAGAGTAGGGGGGATAGGAAGGGGAACAGAATAGAATAGACATTATGACTGATGTATTTACATTCCATGTATGTATTATGTGTCAAAATACATTCTGCTGTTATGTATGACTAAAAAAAATAAAAATAAATCGTATGGTAAAAAATATAAGTACTAAAAAGTACATAATTTAACATATATTATTTATAAATCTTACTGAAATTTTTGGATACTCTTGTTATAGATTGCTTATATCATTACAATAGAAGGAAAACCATATTTTGTTCATCTTAAAAAGCAGTAAGTAATTATTTCATCTTTTCAAATTTTAATTCTTTGGTTTCTTGATTGTAAAACTTAGTTATGATTAGAATCATTTCAATTCAAATATATGGATACCTATTGTATATTGGGTATTGAGCAAAGTACTAGACAGAAAAAAGAATAAAATATGATACATAGTCAAATGTATAGTTCAATAGAGAAAATTTCTATTATAGTATTTTATTATGATAAATGTATAAGTAGTATTGTTTGGAAATCAAAGAAACCTTATTAGAAAGAGGTAAGAGATAACTTGTGCATTGAGAGAAGATATATAGCTAGCTATGTGAAGAACAGCAGTAGGAATGGGGTGCGGGAGTGGTGCTGGCATTCCATATAAAGAGAAAATCATTTACAAAATAAGTACATGTGAGACAGAGTGTTGTTGTTGTTGTTTTTGATATGCAAAAAGTCAATGTGAATTACTAAATAATAAATTTTTCTGAAGGATAGAGGTAACAGATTCTGAAAAATAAGGTTGGAGTCTGAGGATATTGGGAGACAAAAATAGCTTTACTCATGTACTTGTATAGTCAAATTGAGTCTTACAGGGGTGAAAAACTGAAGGTAGGGTGACTAATAACATAACTAATAGTTTAGGTGAGTGATGATGGTGCATCACCAATTATAGCACTGCAAAGGAAAATTCAGTGAACCTCAAGACAGATTTGATAGAACAATTGAGAAACAGTGGGGAACCTCAGATATAATTTAGTTGTTGCTCAAGCAAATGGATAGCTTATGATGTAACCAAATGAGGGATATGAACAGGGGATATGAACAAGGGAGATACTTGTATGAGGAAAGTGTGAGTTTTAGTGCATATAACATATCCAAGTGGATTTTTCCTACTGGACAGATAAATATAGGCATAGGGATATAGATTTACCAGTAAGTGGTAATTTGGCTATATTGATATTTTTGATGAGAGTTATGTTTATGAACAGATTAGTGGCTAAAGTCTAAGCCTAGAGAAAGACCAATATTTCTGTGATAGGTAGAAAAAAAATGTAGCTAACATGGAAGATGAAACTGGAGCAGCCAGTGAATTAGGAAGAGAAGCAAAAGGATGAAGTGAATGTAAATTAAATGATTGGACTGAGTGGTCCTGATTTTCAAATAGAAGTCAGAAGTTGAATATGGCAGTGCATTTTAAATCTTTTGGATTTGACCTATACATGACTATGGATATTTTACAGAGAAGTTTCAGGGTGACTAATAATTGACAAAGTGGAGTATATGTGTTAGTCTACTGATTTACTTAGCTTTTTCACTGTTGTAACCCAAAGACATGACAAGGACAATTTTAAGGAGGAGACATTTATTAGGGGGTTCACGTGTCAGAGGTCTCAGTAATACACAACTGGCTCTATTCTGGTGGGGGGAGGACATGCTGAGGTGAGGCAGAACATCAAGGCAGAAGAGTGTGGGGAAGGAAAACAGGTCAGACATGACAATTAGGAAGGGGGAGGGGGAGATAGATAGATAGATAGATAGATAGATAGATATGGGGAGAATGCTCTACTCACCAGGGACAAATTATATATCCTAAAGCCATGAACCCAAAAACCTACCACCTCCTGGCACACCCTACCTACCTACAGTTAACACACAGTTAATCCCTATTATGGTATTATTCCACTGATTGAGTGTAAGACTCTCATAACCCAATCATTTCACCTCTAAGCTTTCTTGCATTGTCTCATACATGAGCTTTTTGGGGACACCTCACATCCAAACCATAACAATTATTCTTTTGATAAAATTTGTTAAGAATTGAAAAATATAGGGCAAAGGGCCAAGGGAGAGTTATTTAGAATGGTAATGACTTGAAAATGCCATATTCAACTTCTAACAATAGAAGTTTTTTTAAAGATAGAGTGAGAGAGAGGGAGAGAGAGAATTTTTCAATATTTATTTTTTAGTTATTGGCGGACACAACACCTTTGTTTTGTATGTGGTGCTGAGGATTGAACCTGGGCCGCACGCATGCCAGGCGAGAGCGCTACCGCTTGAGCCACATCCCCAACCCCTAAAGAACTGCTTTAAATAAAAAGAAGTAATCCTCTGGAAGTGAAGGAGTGAGGACTGGCACATGGAGAGTTTCTGGAATGATTGATAGGAGTGGTGTTAAGTATTTGAATGATTACTGAGAGGAATAAAAGAAAATTTTAACCAATATCTAAATGAATTTGGTGCATAGCTAAGCTTAGTTTATATGAATTTGTAGTAAAAGAAAACAAATCTTTTAAAATTTAGTCCTAATGCTACATTTCAATTTTGAGATTCAAGAGTAACATATGAAATCAATGAATGATAAAGACAAAGATTTGAAAGTTCTATGCTAGAAATGGGGCCTACATGATTTTACCTTTATATGTTTAGCAATTTGTTTTTTCATTAACTTGCATTTTAGTATTATAACTTGAGTTGGAAATATTTGGAGAATAGTTTATAAACAGTTGATTGGCCAAACTTTGAATTCCTCAACCCATAGAAAATTTGCATATGAAGAGTATTTTTTTCTACTTTTTCTGTTTCGTTTGAGCATGTTTTTATTTTTGCCTAGATCGTTTTTATCTCCATCATCTCTTATTTATTCTTATGACAAAAATGGCACCGAACATTCTGAGCCTTTGTTAGCTCAGGTAAGTTTTAGGATTTTTTAATATTAATAAATATAAATGTCATACTGGGAAGTAAATTTTAAAAATAAATTTATCCACTTGTTTTACTTTATGTATTTTTGTTTTTCAGATGAATTGCAATTATAATGGATATGTTGCAGGTTTTATAAATTCTCTTGTGACACTCAACACTTGTTCAGGACTCAGGTTGTTGATAATTTAAAGATATTCAATTTGCCAGTCTTTGAATTACAAATTAATTCTTCATATATGTTTTCTCACTCTATAATCACCTTTATATTTCAATTCCCTAAGGATGAATCAGAATAACTAATAAAACCACATTGGGACCCTAGCAGCATTGCTCCCTGATGAGAGGCTTTGTTGATACTGAAAGGATCTGCTGCTTATTGACTTTGATGAGTCTGGAGTATAGGGAGTGTTGGTCTCTCCATAACTTTTTTAGTTTGCCCGAATTCTGTTTTTGTCCTTTTTAAATTTTTTAAAAAATTCTAATTTGTTATATATGATAGCAGAATATATTACAATTCATATCACACATATAGAGCACAATTTTTCATATCTCTGGTTGTACACAAAGTATATTCACACCATTCATGTCTTCTTACATGTACTTAGGGTCATGATGTCCATCTCATTCCACCATCTTTTCTACCCCCATTCCCCCTCCCTTCCCCTCCCACCCCTTTGCCTTATCTAGAATTCGTCTAATCCTCCCATGCCCCCCCTCCCCAACCTCACTATGAATCATTCTCCTTATATCAGAGAAAACATTTGGCATTTGGTTTTTTCGGATTGGCTAAAACTTCACTTAGCATTATATTCTCTAACTCCATCCATTTACCTGCAAATGCCATGATTTTATTCTCTTTTATTGCTGAGTAATATTCCATTGTGTATATATGCTACATTTTCTTTATCCATTCATCTACTGAAGGGCATCTAGTTTGGTTCCACATTTTACCTATTGTGAATTGTGCTGCTATAAACATTGATGTGGCTGTATACTTCTCTAAGATTTCATCTCACTCCAGTCAGAATGGCAGCTATTAAGAATACAAACAACAATAAGTGTTGAGGAGGATGTTCGGGAAAAGGCACACTTATACATTGCTGGTGGAACTGCAAAATGGTGCCACCAATATGGAAAGCAGTATGGAGATTCCTTGGAAAACTGGGAATAGAACCACCTTTTGACCCAGCTATCCCACTCCTCAGTCTATACCTATTTCTTAATTTTGTACAATAATTGCCAATTGTACAATGCCTTAGAACAATAGACAGTTTGGTTCTGCATGCAATCATTTTTAGACATGTAGTACCTTCAGTTCAGCACACATGAACATTAGGTATCAGAGGAGAGTTAGTGTTTCAGAGAAAAGGGACCCAAGACTAACAGACCCTGCAGATTTGCTCTGAAAATCTATACACTAGAAGGGGGTCGCTCACCTGTGTAAGAACTCAAATCCATGCCACTATTTGCTTTTGGTAAAATAATTAAATATATTTGTAACAGAAAGCAAAATACATTGTGATGTAGTAGTCTGTTTCTGATATGAAACCTCAAAGACCAAAGGGATAAAGTTGAAAAACAAAGGTGACATTGAAATCTTAAAAAAAAAAAAAAATCAAAAAAACAAATCTGGCCAAAATTTCTCATTAGAAATATAGTTTTGGTAGAATCATTTCAGACTTTCTTTGAATTATTTTAACATTCAGGGGAATAATGCAATTCAAAGATGTTTCATATGGAATTGAACCAATTGATGCTCTATCAGGATTTATACACATGATTTATGAAGAAAAAAGTAATCAAATTAATATTCCTCACTCGGGAAAAAGAGTCATTTATGCTGAGTCTGATGAACCACTGCATGAAGGAAAAAAAGCTATACCCGTAAGTGTTAACTCTTTTGTTTCCACTTATTTCATATAATTTTGTTAAGAAGTGCTTTCAGAGCTGAATTTGTGACTTGCAAATGTTATCATTATTTTACTTTTCATGAAGGACTTGAATGACTGTTAAAATTATTAGAGAATGAATTTGTATTCATTGGTATGCTTGAAAAAAGGGAGATGTGAATATAGGACTGAAAACATTAATTTTCCTACATGGGCTTATACATAAGTAATATAAAATATGCTGTTTCCTCCATTATAGATAATTTAGATAAAAACATAAGTCTTTGTTTCAAGAGAATTCAAAATGGAAAATTTTAGTGATTTACATAAGGTACATGTAAAACAAAGTGATGAATTTTTCCTCCACAGAGACCTATAAACTTGCCACAAATAACACAATAGGCTGTAGTGAACTGCCACTGATGGTAAACTTTAGTAATTTTTTTTCTAAACTAAAAGTAGTTTCTTAAAAATTGGTAGTAGAAAATGTGCCCACATAGATGGTTAGTAGGATAATTATCACAAGGATAAGAAAAATAATTCTCTAGATTATAGACCTACATATTCATTTTAATTATTACAAAAGTAAGATACCTAGATATATAGCTTGGAAAGTCTAACTGAAAACTCTTGCTATCACAATACTTTTTGAACTGTAATCCTCTGAATAGTACATAAATTTTCTATTTGTAAACTGGGCCTGACATTATAGTTAGCAGTTACACATTATTACCTCTGGATATAATTTCAGTACAATGTAAAGTTTCATAAGTTTCTCAAGACTCATGTTGTGTGTTTTTCAGAAAAATGAATATTCCTCATCATTATTCCCTCGGTATCTTGAATTGCATATTGTTGTGGATAAAAATCTGGTATGTCCTATTTTATACATTATATTTTCAAATTATTTGACATTTATCTTTAACTTAAGTTCAGTGATACTGTGAAAAATTCCATCCATTTATTTTGCATTTTTAATTAATCCATTTAAAAAATTATATGTAAGCAGTTTTTGTTAATAATCTATTTTGTATATAGATAGAATCTGTTACTTTTGCAAGATAAGCATCTTATTTCCTGAAGCTTGTTGGCTACTTTTTTTATTGGTTCTTTTTAGTTATACATGACAATAGGATTCATTTTGATGTAAGTATAAAAGCATGAAATATAATTTGTTCTGATTCAGTTCCCAGTGCTTCCCCTTTTCCTCCCCCCCTCCTTATTATGTTCCCTTCCCTTGTTTCTACTGATCTTTCTGTTATTTCTTATTGTTTTTTTTTTTTTTTCGTACTGTGCATTGAACAGAGGGGGCACTCGACCACTGAGCCATATCCCCATCACTATTTTGTATTTTATTTGGAGACAGGTTCTCACTGAGTTTCTTAGCGCCTTGCTTTTGCTGAGGCTGGCTTTGAACTTGTGATCTTCCTGCCTCAGCCTCTGTAGTCTTAGGGCTCCCAGCACTATTTTTAAAAATAATTGGCTACTTTTCTTTTGTCAGAGGATTATACCCTCCAGGAACGGATATGTTACAACTCCCTCAAAACTCTCAACCCCTATCTAATAGTAATATTTAACTGCATTAGTCTAATTGGAAGGGAAGTCTACACAACAAATATGCCACGTATTTCAAGCAAAGGGAGAAAACAAGTTATCTGTTTTCTTCTTAGTTCTAGATATATTAAAGGAAAAGAAAAACAAATGAACAAAATTCTCATATTGAGAATTCATGACTATACTTCAAATCTTATATAAATTTAGATTTTGATTATATATTAATCCATGAGGTTACATTTTTCCAAGATTGGTAAGAACTGAGGGCGTCTGATGGAAGAAAATTTTATTTTTTTCTTGAAAATAAAAGAATAATTTTTTTTTTTAAAGTTGGTGCGTGACCTTGAGAGAAGCTGGCCAAGGAATCCCAGATGAATTTCTGGCCCATAACTGATGACATTGATGTTTAAAAAAATGCAACTTTTAAGAAGGATACCTCATGATTCCTACAGATTAGTATCAGCAATATATGAACTCATAATCCATAAGGAAATAATTTACTTTGAAAAGTGGTTAGCAAAACAAAAAGCAATGGATTTAATTTTTTTTAGTACCAGGGTTTGAATCCAGAGGCATTTAACCACTGAGCCACATCACAAAGCCCTATTTTTATTTTTTATTTTGAGACAGAATCTTGCTAAGTAAGATTAGAGCCTTGCTAAATTGCTAAAACTTGCCTTGACTTATGATCCACCTATCTCAGCCTCTCATGCTTCTGGGATTACATGCGTGAACCACCATGCCCAGAAAAACAGTGGATTTAGATCCACAAAACAATCAGATATTAAAAATTGAAGATACAGCTTATCAAATCTTTTCTTTCCCTATCTCTCCTATCTCCCTATCAATCCACTTCCTCTATTTTACTGATGTCTGTTTTATTTCTATAGGATTCCCTCACTTTCTCTCCCTTAGATTGTTCTAGCTTTCACAAATGAGAGAAAACATTTGAGCTGGGATCCTGCCACAAGCCTATAATCCCAGCAGCTTGGGAGGCTGAGATGGGAGGATTTTGAGTTCAAAGCCAGCCTTAGCTATGGTGAGGCACTAAGCAACTCAGTGAGACCCTGTCTCTTAATAAAACACAAAATAGAGCTGGGGATGTGGCTCAGTGGTCGAGTGCCCCTGAGTTCAATCCCTGGTACCAAAAAAGAAAAAAATAGAAAGAAAAAGAAAACATTTGGCCCTTGAGTTCTGGGTCTGACTTATTTCATTTAGCATAGTGTTCTTGAGTTTCATCCATTTACTAGAAGATGCCATAAATTTCATTCTTTATGACACAATAAAACTCCAATGTGTATATATGCACCACATTTTCTTTCTTTTCTGTTGGTGACACAAGCCTCTGTGTGGTGTAGCTCATGGGCTTTTTATCTGTCCTCATTGATGAAGATGGAATGTCAGCTGTGGTTGTCTGAGCTCCCATGCAGGTTGTGTTGGGTGCTTGGTCAGGGCTAACACTCCCTGGGAGTGATGAGCTCTCAGCTCTGGCGCTTCCTATTCCCCTTGTCTGCTGTGATGGGGAGGGGGTTCAGTAACTTCCAGATAGTAGTTATCTCTGCAAGTTTCTTTTAGACTGATCATTGAGATATGCCATCTCAGAGGTATTCCTGCTGGTTTTATTTGTTGCTGTCTGAAGGTGGGGAGAAGCTGTATTGATTTAATTTCTTCTAGGGAGGCTGGCTAGCTGTGGTCACTGCAAAATGGTTGCCGTGCCCAGCATAGCTTTCAGAACCCAATTTGAGTTAAGCTGCTTGATCTTCTTCACTGTATTTGCTTATCCTATCATGTTTTAACTTGGTCTGCTTTTCTTTTGAACTGTCATTAAGGGAGTTAGCTTATGTGCTTTTCCTCTTCCTCTTTCTTTCTTTGTTACTCCTTTTATCTGATCCCAACTTGGTCCAGATTCAGGGTTCAGGAATTTTGTTCTTATTTTCTTCCCTGGTAACCAGACTTCAAGTCTCAAACTGTCCAGTCATAACCCCACTAGGTAGTTGTTCTTTCACTGCTTCCTTTCTGGACTGTGAGGGGTTGGGGTTTGCTACTTAAATCTGCTCTGCCATCTTCCTCAATTCTTAAAAAACAAACAAACAAACAAAAAACAACTCCACCCTTTCTTGTAATCAAGTGGGGTTGAGGGTCATCAGTAGAATCCCTCTTGTTTCTGTGTACTGGCCTTTCCTAGATGCTTGGTTGGTCTAGCCCAAGGTGGTTTGGCCTCTCCCTAAATACTCAGTCTTCACCAAGGAACCCAGAATTGAAGTGAAATGAAGAGTCAGACAGCACTGTGACTGTGGAGTTGTGGGAAATGAGTCTAAGATTTAAATCCTGGGTGCAGTCAAAGTGCAAGAGCAGGAGCTAAGAGAAATGGAGAGGTTCCACGGAAGGTGGGGGAAAGATAGGCAGCTGCCCAGCTTCTGGAACAGGATTCCTACAGGATCTCCAGCTCTGTGGTCCATGGTCAGTTGTTTTTGCAACTTGTCCAGCCCAAGCCCAGGTTTGTCCCAACTCTGTAGTTGATGTGTTGTTCAAAATGAATTGGGGGAGGGGACCTAGAAAGGGTAGTCTGTGCCTACAAACCTCTCCCTGGAGAAAGGGTAGCCCAAATACCTCACCCACAATCATTGTCTTGTGGTCAGGAACTGAGGAACTCTAGCCCCAAGCTCCTGTGTTATGCTTATGGCCAGGAATGTGGCAATTTTGTGTCACACACTGAAGTCCATGGCCTGCTGAGACCAGCTCAGCATTGGTTATGTCCAAAGTCCATATTGCTATGGTTCTTACTGCTGAGGTATTATAGTGGCCTAAGACCACTATAATTGGCCACATGTGATGCCAACCATAATAGCCATAGTTAACCATAACCATGTGTTAGTATGTTTATAGTATGTGTTCTCTTACTGCAGTGGATTTATGCTAGAAAGTATTATCAAAAAGATTATTATTATTATTATTATTATTATTAATAATATTATCAAAAGATTCATGTCTTTTTGGAATTAAGCTTCTTAATAACCTATGATCAGAGAAAAGAGTAGAAACTAGAAAAAATATGTTTCCAGTATTAATATCAATTTCATAAACTCAGTTAAAGCCTTCATTGGCCATTAAGTGAATACTGGGAAAATAGGAATAGTGAGGATAAATAATCAAGACATTTATGTCAAGACAGTAGAAATAAAAGAACAAGTTAAACCAAAAGAAAGTAGAACACAGGAAATAAGGTTAGGGAGCACAAGTTATGGACATAGAAAAAAGAGAAATCATTTGAAATATGAAGTTTGGTACAGTAGAAAACTAATAAAATTGATAAACCTGTGGTGAGATTAGTCAAGAAATTTATCCTTTTCTATTAAAAAAATATAAGAAATAAAAATGGGAAAATGAGTACAAATCCTATAGTCTATAAAGAATGTCAAGGGTTATGATTAGCATTTCTTTTTTGGTGGGGAAAACTTGAAGATTTAGATATGATGAGAAGAGTCCTTGAAAATTACAGTTTACAAGGGCTGATAGTGAGACAGGATCTCAGTGAGTTGTTTAGCACCTTGCTTTGGTGAGGTTGGCTTTGAACTTGTGATCCTCCTCGTGCCTCAATCTCTGGAGCCGCTGGGATTACAGGTGTGCATCACTGCGCCTTGCTTTTCTCTCACTTTTATTATACTAAAACCAGACACTGTTGTCTCTTACCTGGCTTCCTCATCTTCTTGTGAAGCTAGATTGGTACATGAATAGCTGTTTGAATTCATATCTGTATGAGAATGTAATAGACCTAGCACCTTGGTTACCATCTTGTTCCCAAAGTTAAGAGCATTGAACATTGCTACAATTATGTTATTGAATTTTTTTTGTTATTAATGATGTATCATTATTTTCTAGATTACAGTTGGAAGGGATGTGATATATTAATTACATCCACCAGTTTTTTAAAAAAATTTATTGGTGCATTATACATAATAGAGGATGTTGTATTATAAGTGAACATAAACATAAACTCATTTTTAAAAATAATTTATCTTTTTCAGTTTGATTATATGGGCTCTGACGTAAAGACTGTAACACAGAAGGTCATTCATGTCATTGGCCTTGTTAACACTGTAAGTTTTAAAAAATTGTTTCATTTATATATTTTTTAAAAATATAGGTAATATGAATTAATGTGTATAGTAGCTTGCTGTGCCCTTGAAGACTTTCTGTAACCAAAATATCATATTAAATATGCTTTTATAAAAGTTCAGTTGAATGTTCAAATTTACTTAAAATTTCTCATTTTATCTTTGACCCATAGATGCTTGCTCAGTTAAAACTGACTATCATACTATCTTCTATTGAAATCTGGTCATATAAAAACAAAATTTCTACTGTAGGAGCTCTTGAGAATGTGTTATTTAGATTTTTAAATTGGAAACATGACAACTTTAAATTTCATAATAACATTTCATATTTATTTGCGTAAGTACAGTGTTTTACATTTCATAATACTAAAGGGATAATCCAAGGTTACCTTATATGTTAATAAGGAAAATAAGCATGTTTCACATATATATGTTGTTCTACTAATTTGATGGATGTCATGGGATATAAAAAAACATAAGCTAAAGTCCTTGTCATCAAGTTAATATGAGATAAACTTAAAATTTTTATTGAAATATATGAAACTACCAAATGTACAATATTTGTAAAGTACTGTAATGAACACTTGAAATTTTGATGAGAAGGGAGACTGCATGTTATTACTGCCACAATAAAATTAAAAAAATGAGCAATAATGAAAAAAGTAAAATCAAATAAAAGGAAATGAAATAACTAAAAGAGCTTAAGCATGAGCAATACAATTTCTTTGATTTCCTTTGGCTTATAAACTTTTACTACTTGTTATCATATCTCTCTATTCTTGTCACTTATCTAATTAATTCTTATATTTTTATTTTCTAATGAAATGAATATATTAAATTATCATACTATCTAGGCTCTAATGTAAAAAGTATCTATTCATCTTTAGTGAATAAGTTAAAAATTAGGTCAGAGAAAATTGAATTTTTAGGCTGCAAGTATAAAGTAAACCAGAATGAAAACTATAACATTAGTGCAATGACATTTTGAATAAATTATTAAGTCTCATCCTTTATATTTCTAGATGTTTCAAAATTGATATATTGAAATGTTCTTAATGTTGAAACTTGGAAAAAAACTTTATTAAGCATAATTGAGGGTAGCACATTGTTTGACAACAGTAAATATTCAATAATATTTACTATTATCTTTAGTAATACTACTTTAAATACACTTATGAGTAAACTTATTGTTTTTTAGCTTTGTGAAACATTCTGCCTCTGTAGGTATTACATTTCCAGGAAAAGTATGTGAAAATAATTTTGATGCAGGAATTGCTCTGGTATGTAATCATTATCTAATTTGCTTCCACTATTTTTATGTTCAAAATTTCCTAAGTATTTTAAATCATGAATAAATATATTGCTAATATTTTACAAATTCTTGTATAGCTTTTATATTAGTACTTGGGAACACTAAGATTAAACTTTAAACATAGCTTTAAAAAGATAATATTGGAAAGTCCATCTGCTCCTCAATATCATATTTTTTTCTTTTAAAAAAAGCATATTTGGTCTTTGTAAGTCAAATTTTCAAATTTTAACTTTTTGAACATTGGTATGCTAGTCCTCAATATTAATTATATAACCACTGCAATTTTAGGTTCATCCTTTAGTTTTGATTTTCTAATTTAATTATTGGTATACATTATATACTATTTATTTTAAACATTAGTATTTTTAATAGGTAATTAGTATATTATTGCATTATGTTTGCGAGGAGCAGAATGTTGTACTAAAGATCTACTATTGAATATTACTATTTTGTGAGGTTATGTTTTACTATGTTTATAGAATAATCTGACACTTCCTAGACACTTGTTTTTATTTCTCCATCTTTGCTTTTGTTTATCTCTCAACCAGTATTTGAGAAGTAACCATCAGCACTTGTTTGGATTATTGGTGCTATTGAAAATAATGTTTTTAATTTTTTTTGAGGTCTGATTTCTAAAAATTTGTTGTTATTAGTTATGCATGATAGTAGAATAAATTTTGACATATTATACATGCATGGAATATAACTTCCCATTCTTGTGATTGTACTTGATGTGAAGTTACACTGGTTGTGTATTCATATATGAACATAGGACACCTAGGTTAGATTCATTCTACTGTGTTTCTCATTTTGACCCCCCTTAATTCCTCCTATTTCCCCCATCCAATTCAGTGAACTGATACTCCTACCTCTCACCACCTATTGTGAGTCAGCATTCTCATATCAGAGAGAATATTTGGCTTTTGGCATTTGGGGATTGGTTTACATCACTTAGCATGATAATCTTCATTTCCATCCATTTATCAGTAAATGCCATAATTTCATTCTTCTTTGTGGCTGAGTAATGTTCCATTGTATATATGTACCACATTTTCCTTATCCATTCATCTGTTCAAGGAACCTAGGTTGATTCCATAGCTTGGCTATTGTGAATTGAGCTGCTATAAACATTGATGTGGCTGCACCACTGTAGTATACTGTTTTTAAGTCCTTTGGATATAAACTGAGGAATGGGATAGCTGGGTCAAATTGTGGTTCCATTCCAGGTTTTGTGAGGAATCTCCAAACTGCTTTCCATATTGGTTGCACAATTTTGCAGTCCCACCACCAATGTATGAGTGCACCTTTTCCCCACATCCTCACCAACATTGATTGTTACTTGTATTTTTTCTTTGAGTTACAAATTTATTATTTTAATTAGGTATATATGACAACAGAATGCATTTTGATTCATTATACACAAATGCAGCACAACTTTTCATTTTTCTGGTTGTATAAGATGTAGTGTCCTACCATATGTGCAGTCATACATGTACCTAGGGTAATAACGTTCATCTCATTCCACCTGTCCCCATGCAAGCTCCCCAACCCTCCCCTTTGCCTAATCACAGTTCCTCCATTTTCCAATGCCCCCCGCCTGCCATTATGGATCAGCATCCACTTATCAGAGAGAACATTTGGCCTTTGGTTGTTTGCATTGGCTAACTTCACTTAGCATGATATTCTCCAACTCCATCCACTTACCTGCACATGCCATAATTTTATTCTCTTTTAATGCTGAGTGATATTCCATTGAGTATATACACCACAGTTTCTTTATCCACTCATAAATTGAAGGGCACATAGGTTGCTTCCATAGTTTAGCTATTGTGAATTGAGCTGCTATAAACGTTGGTTTGGTTACTATAGTGTGCTGATTTTAAGTACCTTGGTTGTAGAGATGGGAGAGGTTAGCTGCTTCAAATGGTGGTTCCATTACAAGTTTTCTAAGGAATCTCCATACTGCTTTCCAGATTGATTGCACCAAATTGCAATCATATATGCATATAGGGTAATAATGTCCAATTTATTCTATTATCATTCTTATATCTGCTCCCTTTATTCCCCACTGTCTAGTCTAAAATACCTCTATTCTATCCACCCCCATACCATTGTGCATCTGCATATCAGAGAAAGCATTCGGTCTTTGGTTCTTTGGCCTGGCTTATTTCACTTAGCATGTATTCTCCAGTTCCATCCATTTTCTGGCAAATGCCATAATTTCATTCTTTTTAAAGGTTGAGTACTATTCCATTGTGTATACCTCTGAGTTCTTGATTATTTCTTTTGCTGTGAAGAAGCTTTTTAGTTTTATAAAAGCTTATTTATTAATTCTCAATTTTACTTCTTGTGCCTTAGGAGTCTTGTTGAGGAATTCGGTTCCTAAGCTGACATGATGGAGATTTGGGCCTACTTTTTCTTTTATTACATGTAGTTTTTCTAGGTCCTTGATCCACTTTGAGAAGAGTTTTGTTCACTGTGAGAGATAGGGTTCTAATTTTATTTTATTACACAAGGATTTCTAGTTTCCCCAGCACCATTTGTTGAAAATCTATCTTTTCTCCAATGTATGTTTATGGCACTTTTGTCTAGTATGAGATAACTGTATTTATGTGGTTCTGTCTGTATGTCTTATCTTCTATACCATTGTATAATTTAAAGTCTGGTATTTTGATGCTTCCTGCTTTACTTGCTGAAGATTGCTTTGGCTATTCTGGGTCTCTTATATTCCAAATGAATTTCATGACTGCTTTTTCTGTTTCTCTGAAGAATGTCATCAGAACCTCAATAGTAATTGCATTAAATGTATATAGATAGTACTTTTGGTAGCATGGCCATTTTTACAATATTAATTCTGCCTATTCAAAATCATGGGAGATCTTTCCATCTTCTAAGGCCTTCTTGGATTTTTTTCTTTAGTGTTCTGTAGTTTTTATTGTAGAGGTTTTTCACCTCTTTTGTTAGATTGATTCCCAAATATTTTATTTTCTTTGAGGCTATTGCGAATGGGATAATTTTCCATCAGTTGATTCATCACTGGTATATTGGAATGGAATGATTTATGAGTGTTAATTTTATATCCTGATACATTGCTGAATTCATTTATGAGTTCTAGAAGTTTTCTGGTGGAGATTTATGGTCTTCTAAATGTAGGGAATTATATAGTCAGCAAATAAGGATAATTTGAGTTTTTCTTTTCCTCTTTCTTCTAATTGCTCTGGTAGGTTTTTCAGTACTATGTTGAACAGAAGTGGTGAAAGAGGGTCTCCCTGTCTTGTTCCAGTTTGCAGAGGAAATTCTTCCAATTTTTCTCCTTCTAGAATGGTGTTTGCCTTGGGTTTATTATATATAGCTTTTATTATGTTGATGTATGGTCGTATCATCCCTAATTTTTCTGGTGTTTTGGTCATGAATGGATGCTGTAGTTTGTCAAATGCTTTTCTTGCATCTATTTATAGAATCATGAAATTCTTGTCATTAAGTCTATTGATGTTTACATTTATTGACTTCTGTATGTTGAACCAACCTTGCATGCTTGAGATGAACCCCATTTGAGTATGGTGCACTATCTTCTTAATATATTTTTGTATGCAATTTGCCAGTATTTTATTAAGAATTTTTTGTATCTATGTTCATTGGGGATATTGGTCTGAAGTTTTCTTTCCTGATGCATCTTTGTCTGGTTTTGGTATCATGGTGATCAAATTAATTTGGAAGTGTTCCTTCCTTTTCCGTTTCATGGAATAATTTGAGTAGGATTGGGGGTAGTTCTCTTTAAAGTTCAGATAGAACTCAGGTGAGAATCCCTCTGGTCCTAGGCTTTTGTTTGCTGGTAGGCTATGATGACATGTTCAATTTCTTTGCTTAAAATTGATCTGTTTAAATTTTCTATGTCCTCCTGATTCAATTTGTGTAGGTCATATGTCTCTAAAAATTTGTTAATGTCTTCCAAGATTTTCTAATTTATTAGAGTATACGTTTTCAAAATAGTCTGATTATTTTTGTTATTTCAGTGGTGTCTTTTTCATTATAAATTTCAGTAAGTTTTCTCTCACATTATTAGGTTGGTTAAGGTTTTACCAATTTTATTTATTTTTTCAAAGATATAACATTTTGTTTCATTAATTTTTTGTTTCAGTTTCTTTATTTCTCCTCTGATTTTCATTATTTGCTGTCTTCTGCTGCTTTGGGTGTTGATTAGTTCTACTTTTTCTAGGACTTTGAGATATAATGTTAGGTTATTTATTTGGTGACTTTCTATTCTTTTAGTGAATGAGCTCAATACAATGAACTTTCCTCTTAGACCTGCCTTCATAGTATCCCAGAGATTTTGATATACTGTATCACTATTTTCATTTATAGTTAAGTAAAATTTCATCCCTGATTTCTTCTGCTATTCATTGGTCATTCAATATGGTATTATTTTGTCTCCAGGTATTGGAGTAGGTTCTATTGTTTATTTTATTGTTGGTTTCAGATTTCAATCCATATGACCTGATAATAATGAAGGTATTCTCTCTCTCTCTCTCTCTCTCTCTCTCTCTCTCTCTCTTTTTCAGTGTACTTGCTAAAAGTTTCTTTGTGGCCTAAGATATGGTGTATTTTATGGAGATCCATTTGTTACTTAGATGGTTTTCAGTCACTGATGGATGAAATTTTCTATATGTATCTGTTATGTTGTGTCTAAATTATTAATTGTATTTTGGGGTTCTATAGCTTCTTTTTTTGTTTGTTTTTCTTTAGAGAATCTATCCACTGGTGATGGAATTTTGTTAAAGTCATCCAGTTTTACTGTGTTGTTGTCTATTTGATTCTTGAAATTGAGAACAGTTTGTTTGATGTATGTAGAATCTCCATTGTTTGGGGCATAAATATTTACAATTGTTATGTCTGGTTGATGTATAATTCCCTGAAGCAGTATAAAATGTCTTTCTTTGTCTCTTCTGTTTAACTTTGGCTTGAAGTCCACTTTATCTGATATGAGGATAATAAATCCTGTTTGTTTACAAAATCCATGTGAATGATATGTTTTTCCCATCATTTTAGCTTCAGTCTGGATGTCATTATCTATGGAGATGAGTCTTATGGAGACAGCATTTTGTTGCATCTCATTTTTTAATCCAATCTTCTAGCCTATTTCTTTTGATTGATGTGTTTGGGCCATTTATATTCAATATTTTTATTGAGAAATGATTTTTATTCTATGTCATTTTGAGTTATTTTTGGTTTTTAGTTTGAATTAGTTTCTTCTTTGATTGACTATTCTTCTAGTTGTACTTCCTCCCTTTGGTGGTTTTCACTTTTATGTTTCATTTCTTAATGTAATATTTTATTAGCTATGTTTTGTATTGCAGGCTTTAGAGTTATCAATTCTTTTAACTTTTGTTTATCACAGAAGGTTTTTATTGCTTCATCAATTCTGTAGCTTAATTTTGCTTAGTGTAATATTCTTGGCTGGCATTCATTTTCATTCAGAGATTGGGTATATATTATTCCAAGATGACCTCTTAGATTTGAGGTCTTGGAATAATATATACTGATTTCATTCCTTATACCATCTGTTACTTAGCAGATCAGTTTAACTATGTACATTCTAAAAACCTTTCTTTGACATTTCTTTCAGTGTGATGTCAGTGGATTCTGTTATTAGAGCATCTTGATTTGTTTGGGATGATTTGTTCTTTTGCTTTTTCATGTTGTTTGTGTGTCTACCCATCTACGAATGTGGACTTGACATAGTAGTGTTTCTGCCTTGTGGACTTATAATGTCCCTGATAGTTTCCAGTACCTCACCATTTAGGGTGGGTACAAATAATAGGAACAACCAATGCAAACAATATACAGCATTAAACCAAATAGCTCCTGCTATGACATCTACAATGTTAATTGTCACGATGAACTGAAATAACATGACCAGTTATTGCCTACAATAAAACAGTAAGTTTGCAAAAGAGTTTACAATTTCAAATGGTGGATAGGGAGACAGTAGAAGTGATATAGGTTGTAATGTTTATGAGGAAGAAGGAGAGAAGATAGAAGTAAAGAATTAAAGCTAGAATGAAAGAAAGAATAGTAGAGATTGTTAGCAGAAAAAANACACCATGGAGCAACCACCTTGTTCCACCTTGAAACACCCATTAGATGTGTTTTATTTATTTTTCTTGTCTGATTGCTCTTGCTTGTATTTCCAACACTATGTTGAAGAGAACTGGTGAATGTGGATATCCCTGCCTTGTATCTGATATCAGAGGAGAAGCTTTCAGTTTTTGTCATTGATTATGATTTTACTTGTGGGTTTTTCAAAAGTTGGCGGTGGAGGTAGATATGGTGTCTCCAGCTACTGCTACTTTTAAAATCTAGGATTGGATGGGTTATGATAGAACTGGAAGGCACTATAATCTGTGAAACTATTGATCCTGAATTTAGCTGAAATTACTGGAATAAACTTCTACTTTAGAGGCAAAATGCTGCTGGTTGGGCAAGGCTTACAAAAGCAACAATATATGAGAAGAAAAGAATCTCTTCTTCCTTCCAACTATCAATAATTTGGTGACAAAAACATAGGAAACATAATCTTCAGTATCTTTGTCTCATGATCTATAGAGTATAGAAGGGTGAATTTGAATCTGCTTTGCTCTGTTTTCTAGTGCTTGTACTAATTTTATGTATCTTATATATTATTTTTTTTCCTTGAGATTCCTAGGGATCTTAGCTAATTTGTATTTTTTACCAATCAAAAGTGAACAATATTTTCTTTTTCGGAGAGTAGAAGAAATGGAGTGTGCAAGTTTTGGTAAAAAAAAATATTTCCTGTACTCCATTTATTTCTTAATTAATTTTAATCACAAGCTGGGATGGGAAAGGAGGGCTTGCATGGGTTCAACAGCTTTCCAGAATATGAAATAACTAACTCTCCTTTGAGGGTAGACTGAAATGTGCAATGCATTAATGAAATCTTGGAGTAGAATTACACAAGATGTGAATACAATGAGGCAAGGATGATTGAGACCCATTTTAGAAGCTGCCTACTAGAGAAGGAATGTAAAACTGATTATTAAAATGAAATATTAAAGTAATGCCAATGTGATGTTTGAGGTCATTGGATTTGCTGGGATCACTTGGGTTGTCAGTAATTAATAGTATTTTGAAATTAAATTTAATTATTATTTTGACTCATTCATTATCATTGGGTGGCCAGCACCTCACCAGGGAACTCTTGCCTGCTCAGAGGAATAAAACCTATGAAGAACTTAAAGTCTAAAATAATTAGTAAAGAACAAAAAACAGAATCAGAATTAAAGTTTTAAAGGATGGAGCACCTGATAAGTTCAGCCCACACAGGAGCTGGATCTGGACAACTAAAAAATGGCTCCTGTGGCTTATTTAAGATAGTACATCAAAGGCAGGGATACGATTTTAGGGGCGTAGTCTTGCTTAGTGATGTCTGGCAGTCAGCATATTGATCGGCATCTTGGCAGGTCATACCCATCTCTGAGAGGCTGTGGGCTGCAGCAGGTCACCTCATCTCCCATGCTGTGTGGGACCTGGGGCAGGGCTGAACAGGACTTAACAATGTAGCTGGGTGGTCTTGTCCAGAGGAAATTTCCACTGGACATTCCCAGACACAAGATTCTCCTATTCACTAGGCTGTGGTGCCAGTGTAGTCCACACATAGCCCATGGATGGCTCTCAACAATTCAGGTTGAATAAGTCTACCTGAAAAGTTTATATAACCCTACGATAACTTAACATCTACACAGGGGCCTTGAATATGTTAATAAGTTTAAAAATGAGCTTTAAATATACTAATTTTTCATTATAGTTAATATTGCTTTATTTTATAACATCATAATTCTTAATAAAAGTTTTTTTTTCTTCATGTTTTTAGTATTCAGAGGGTTTATCCTGGGAGTCATTTGCTGTCACTATTGTTCAGTTGCTTGGAGTTACTATTGGATTGGATTATGATAATAGTGCCCACTGCTATTGCTCAGGAGAAACATGCACAATGACACCAAAAGCAATGTAAGATAATGTTATTTGTTATATGTCTTTTTAGCATTATATTTGTACTAATCAAATTAAAGTGATTTGCAATGATAGAACACTACCCAAAATGACTTTAGAATTAAATTTCTTTTCAAATGTGAATAGAACACTTACCAAAATAGGCCATGTGCTGTCAGGATTCTCCATGCCTGGGGAAATCCTTCATCTTTCCTGTTTGCTGGAATCTGGATTGTATTTTTTTCTTGTGACCAGTTTAAGGACACCCTCTATAATCAAACAATGTAAATTTTGAAATTGTAGTTATTGTGAAAGATCCATATACTGAAAACTATAATACATTGGTGAAAGAATTTGAAGAAGACACAAATAAATGGAAACACAGTCATTGCTCATTAAAATTCTCATTAAAATGTCTTTAATATCCAAGCAGTCTACAGATTTAATTCAATCCATATTAAAATTCCAATGGCATTTTGTTTTTTATTTGTGGCTGAGTAGTATTTTCATATACATATGACATAGTTTCTTAATTTATGTATCCATTGAACACAAGTTGATTCTGTATATTCTTGGCTATTATGAATAATGCTGCAATAAACATGTGAGTGCAGATATCTCTTCAGCAAACTAATTTCATTTCCTTTGGATATATACCCAGTAGTGGGATTTCTGTGTCATATGGTAGTTCTATTTTTAATTTTTTGGGGAACCTCCAGACTATTTACAATAATGGTTACTCTAGTTTTAGTTTTCACCAACATAGTACAACAGTATATCCAACCCAACATTCTCATTTGTACTGTTTGCCTTTTGTGTTTTCTTCTTGATATTTATTTTATTATTATTTTGATTGACACATAGTGTTTGTACAAATTTATGAGGTACATTATGATGTTTTGCCTATATCGGGCATTGTTCAACTTTGAGTAATTGGCATATCCATCATCTTAGACTTTTATTGTTTATTTATGGTGAATGCATTCAAAATCCTCTCTTCTAAGTGTTTTGAGATATATTAATCCATTGTTTCTCATTATATTCACCTTTCCATGCCAGAGAGGATCAGAACTTATTCTTTCTATCTAACTGTAAAATTGTATTCATTAATGAGCCTTTTACTGTCTCCCCTTTCCTCTATTCTTCCAGCCTCTGGTAACCACTGTTCTACTCTGAACTTCTATGACATATTTTTTTTGTATTCTAGTAATAAATAAGATGATGTGATGTTTGCCTTCCTATGCCTCACTCATTTAACATAATGTCCTACATTGTAAATGAATTTCATGCTTTCTATAGCTGAATAATATTCCATTGCAAAAATATGCTATATTTTCTTTACCACTTCATCTATTGATTAATGTTTAGATTGATTCTATATCTTGGGCAGTGGAGAATAGTGATGTAATAAACATGGGAGTACAGGTATTATTATTATTGCTATCATTATTGTTATTTTTATTGGTACATTATGGTCATACAGAGTAGTGGGATTCATTATGTCCTATTCATATGTATACATGCACATGACATAATTTGATCCATCTCAACCTAGTATTTTTCCTTTCACTTCCCATGATCCACTTACTCTACTGATCTTTCTTTTTGTTTTTTAAATTTGTATTAATACGTGACGGTCGAATGCATTTATGCATTATATCATACATAGATGGGATATCATTTCTTATTTTTATGAGTATACATGTTGCAGAATCATATTGCTCATGTATTCACATATACACATAAAGTAATAATGTCTGTTTCATTCTGCTCTCTTTAGTGTCCCCACATCCCCTCCTCTCCTGCTCCTATCACTTCCCTCTACCTAATCTAAGATAATGCTATTCTTCCCTAGTGCCCCCCACCTTATTGTAAATTAGCATCCATATATTGGCCTTTGGTTATGTGGGATTGGCTTATTTTACTTAGCATGAGATTCTCCAACTCCTTCCATTTACTGGAAAATTCCATTGTTTCACTCTTCTTTAGAGCTGAGTAATATTCCGTTGAGTATATATACCACATTTTTTTTATACATTCATCTATTGAGGGACACATAGGTTGGTTCCATAGCTTAGTTATTGTGAATTGAGCTTGTATAAACATTGATGTGGCTGTAGTATGCTGATTTTAAGTCCTTTGGGTATAAACCAAGGAGTGGGATAGCTGGGTCAAATGGTGGTTCCATTCCCAGTTTTGTGAGGAATCATCATACAGCTTTCTATATTGGCTGCACCAATTTGCAGTCCCACCAGCAATGTATGAGTGTACCCTTTTCCTCATGTCCTTGCCAACGTTTATTGTTGCCTGTATTCTTGATGATTGCCATTCTCACAAGAGTGAGATGAAATCTTACAGTAGTTTTGATTGGCATTTCTCTAATTGCTGAAGATATTAACACTTTTTTATATATCTGTTGATCAATTGTATTTCTTCTCCTGTGAAGTGTTCTGTTCAGTTCCTTAGTCCATATATTGATTGGGTTATTTGGTTTTTGGTGTTTTTTGAGTTCTTTATATATCTAGAGATTAATGCTTTATCAGAGGTGCATGTGGTAAAGATTGTCTTGCAGTCTGTAGGCTCTCTCCTCACATTATTGATTGTTTCCTTTGCTGAGAATTAATTTGAATTCATCCCATTTATTGATTCTTGATTCTACTTCTTGCGCTTTAGAAATCTTGTTAAGTCAAATCCTAGGCCAACATGGTGAAATTTGGGCCTATTTTTTCTTCAATTATGTGCATGGTCTCTGTTCTAGTGCCTAAGTCTTTGGTCTACTTTGAGTTGATTTATGTGCAAGGTGAGAGATAGAGGTTTAATTTCATTTTTGTTACATATGGATTTCCAGTTTTGCCAGCACCATTAGTTGAATAGGCTATCCTTTCTTCAGTGAATGTTTTTGGCACCTTTGTCTATTATGAGATAACTGTATTTATGTGGGTTTGTCTCTGTGTCCTCTATTCTGTACCATTGGTCTCCAAGTCTGTTTTGGTACCAGTACCATGTCATTTTTGTTATTATAGTTCTGTAGTATAGTTTAAGTTCTGGTGTTGTGATGTCTCCTGATTCACTTTTCTTGCTAAGGATTGCTTTAGCTCTTCGGTGTCGCTTATTTTTCCAAATAAATTTCATGATTGCTTTTTCTATTTCTATATGAAGTATGTCTTTGTTTTAATAGAAATTGCATTAAATCTGTATAATGCTTTTTGTAGTATGGTCATTTTGACAACATTAATTCTGCCTGTTCAGGAGTAGAGGAGATCTTTCCATCTTCTGAGGTATTTTTCAATTTCTTTCTTTAGTGTTCTGTAGTTTTTGTTGTAGAGGTCTATCACCTCTTTCATTGATTCCCAAGAATTTTTTTTGGAGGTTATTGTAAATGGTGTAGTTTTCCTCATACCTTTTCAGAGGGTTTGTCACTGCTATACAGAAATGCCTTTGATTTATGGGTGTTGATTTTATATTCTGCTACTTTGCTGAGTTCATTTATTAGTTCTAGAAGTTTTCTGGTGGAATTTTTTTACATTCCTGGGATGAACCCCACTTGATAGTGGTGCACTATCTTTTTGATATGTTTTTGTATTTGATTTGCCAGAATTTTATTGAGAATTTTTGCATCTATGTTTACCAGAGATATTGGTCTGAAATTTTCTTTCTTTGATGTGTCTTTATCTGGTTTTGGTATCACAGTGATATTAGCCTCATAGAATGTGTTTGGAAGAGTTCCCTTTTTTATATTTCATATAATACTTTGAGGAGTATTGGTGTTAGTTCTTCTTCGAAAGTCTTGCAGAACTTGACTGAGAATCCATCTGTTTCTGGGCTTTTCTTGCTTGGTAGGTTTCTGATGGTGTTTTCTATTTCATGACTTGAAATTGATCTGTTGAAATCAGGTATGACCTCCTCATTCAGTTTGGGTAGGTCATCTGTCTCTAGAAACTTGTCTATGTCTTTCAGATTTTCTATTTTATTAGAGTATAAATTTTCAAAATCGTTTCTAATTATCTTCTATACCTCAAGTGTTTCTGTTGTGATATTTCCTTCTTCATCTTGTATTTTGGTAATTTGAGTTTTCTCTCCTTTTCTCTTTGTTATCATGGCCAGGGGTTTACCTATTTTATTTATTTTCTTCTTCAAAGAACCAACTTTTTGTTTTGTCAATTTTTTCAATTGTTTCTTTTGTTTCAATTTCATTGATTTTAGCTCTGATTTTAATTTTTTCCTGTCTTCTATTGCTTTTGGTGTTGATTTGTTTTTCTTTTTCTAGGGCTTTGAGATGAAGTGTTAGGTCAACAAGTGACTTTTTTTTTCTTTAATGAATGCACTCAGTGCAAAAACTTTCCTCTTAGTACTGCCTTCATAGTGTCCCAGAGATTTTGATATGCTGATCTTCCTTCTATTATGAACACCATGCTGATGTCTTTTGACACAGTAATTTAGTTTACTTTGAGTATATCCCCAGTAATGAGATTTCTGAATCTCATGGTCATTCTATTTTTTGTTTTCTGAGGAATCACAGTGTTTTCTGTAGTAGTTGTACTAATTAATGTACAATCTCACCCATAGTGGATAAGCAGTGATTCTAATTGATCTCTCATTCTGGTGGTGCCAGGATTACCTTGTGCCTTCAGTGGGATTTACATTTGGTCTTGGGAAAGAGGGAATGTATCTGAGCTACCTTTTGTTGCCAGGTTGTGATTCTGAAAATATTAAACCTGGATCATCTTTTATTTAGTGGGGAAATATAAGATACCCAGGTACTATGCCCTTCCTCTTGTCCTATGAGTCCAAACATGTTTATCTATCAGTTGATTTTTCTGAATTCTTCATAGATTCTTGCATTATTTTCAAAGTTTTATACTTACCAAGGAGAAGCAGGGAAAATAATTCTATGCCATATTTTCTCAATGCTAAATCTATAACCAATTTTTATTTGAAAATTTAAAATTATGAAGGGCAAAAAATATGCTCTTAATATTAACACTAACACTCTTATATTTACAGAAACAGCAAAAATGTAATTAAATATATAAAATATATTAAATATTGAGGCCAAAAGTTAAAAATTCAATTGTTTGGCACTAGAAAGAGAAATAAGAATGATGTAGTTCTTGTATTTAAAAACTCCAAGGCCATAGGAGATTTTATTTATATACATATGTTAAAATTTATGTATTCATATATATTTAAAGGATTTTTGAATTTGTGGATTTTGATATTTGAGTCTAGAGTACAGGGAGCCTCAGGACAAATCCCTTACAGATATTGGGGGGGGGTCACCAACACTGGTTCTTATTTATGACAGAAAAGAATTTTTAGGGAAAAAAAAATATATATATATATATATATTTATTTATTTATATATTAATTTTTTTTCCTGGTGGAATTATAAAAGTTTGTTAAAGCATTAGCAATATAATTGATGTTTTTAGAAGTGTACTTATTTTTTCAACAAAGAATAAATGAATGCTCTTGGAATTTTTCTCCAAAAAAATGAAATATCTAGAGATATACAGCAATGATTTTTGTCATACCCATATTTTTATATTTTAGCTATGCTGCTGGTATAAAGGATTTCAGCACTTGTAGTGTTGATAATTTTAAATATTTAACCTCAAAACATGGCCTTTCATGTCTTGAGAAGAATCCTTTTGATATGCCAGTTCGGGTAGAAGCACAAAGGAAAATATGTGGCAATGGAATAATAGAAGGTACTGAAGAATGTGATTGTGGCACTTCAAAGGTTAGTAGAATTTTATTTTCAAATTTTTCTCAGTTTCTTATATTTGTGTATAATAGTAAGAAAATACACCAAAAAATCCTTTATCTTTTAGTAAGAAAGATTTAAAAAGGGCATTTTTGGAGGGGAAGATGGAAATCTTTATATGTCATAATTTTATTTTTTGAAGAGAACAAATAGGTTTCTTAAATAATGCTTGCCTTCAGACATTATTTAGTGTATCAGCTAAAAATTCAATGACCACAAAGACTATCTAAGCTGTTGAACAACATGCTCTTAACAACAGCAGTAAGGGAAGTCTACAAGACCCCCCAAAGAAAATAGACTCTATCCAATAGAACAGCAAAATGTATTTCATAATATATACAGAAAAATTGTTCTATTTTCAAATAAAATCAATTAAAATATTCTCAAATTAAATCTATTATTTGTCTAAAATATAAAAATATAAGACAAAAATCATACCCAAGGATGAAAGATAATAGAGGAACATCAGCAAGCTGGCAAATC
Source organism: Marmota marmota marmota (assembly GCF_001458135.2). Lineage (NCBI taxonomy): Eukaryota > Metazoa > Chordata > Mammalia > Rodentia > Sciuridae > Marmota > Marmota marmota. Next base: position 8,626,242 of record NW_026000223.1, read on the forward strand.
AAAGCTGCCTAATGGTTGTAACCCCCTATAAAAAGGAGGTCAGTGGCAAAAACACTGTGGAGCACAGCTATTCAGTTTGACCACATAGAGACCATAAGGAAATACCTTGTCTCTGCTACAAAATAATACCACTTGGTATCATCTCAGAACCAGGAGTAAATCTTCCTTTCAGGTAAAATGTAAGCCAGGGGCTCCCACTGGCTCACACCACTGCTTCCAACACCTTCAGGTTTCATAAAGAATTATTCTGCAATATTGCAGTCCATGAACCCACATTGTGGTTTGTTCTCCATAATGCAATGCTAGAGCACTGTGGCATCTTGAAATCAGAGTCACTGAGAAAGTACATGCTGCTTTGGTACCCAGTAGTTACATCATCTCTATGGTTCTACCATCATGAAACTATACTCCCACAGTAGTATGCAATTTTCCCAGCCAGGTGCTGCATCTCCTGGGTCTCCCAGGACCAAACTACCCAGGCAGCTTGAATAATTGTATATTAGAAATGAAGAAAGATCTAAAATTAATGATCTAAAGCTTCTGACTTAGGAAACTGCAAAAAGAATAGAAAGCTAAATCAAACCTAAGCCGAAAAATAGACATAAATATTAGAGCAAAAATCAATGATATTGAAAATAGGCAATCAATAGATAAAATCAGTGAAATCTAAAGGATCATGAGGATCTATATTGAAAACTTATATTCCAATAAATTGGAGAATTTAGAAGAAATGGACATAGTTTTAGACACATATTACATACTAAAGTTGAACCAAGAAGATATAGAAAACCTTAAAAAGCCTATAACAAGCTGTGAAGTTGAAGCCATAAATGAATGGACAAATTAATCAAATAGACATTTCTAAAAAGAAGAAATTCACATGGTCAATAAATATATTTAAAATGTTCAACACCTTTGGGCTGGGTTGTAGCTCAGTGGTAGAGCACTTGACTAGTATGTGTGAGGCACTGGGTTCCATTTTCAACATCACATATAAATAAAAAATAAATAAATGAATAAATGTTCATTAACAAGTATAAAAATATTTTGAAAAATCTTCAACATCTTTAGTAAATAGGCAAATGTAAATCAAAACTACAATGAGATTTCAACTCATTCCTGTTAGAATGGAAATCAACAAAAATAGGAGTAATAATAAAAATTGGTGAATGTAGGGAGAAAAGAACACTTATACACTGCTGGTAGGATTGTGAATTAGTACAACCTGTATGGACATCAATATAGAGGTTTCCCAAAGAGATGGAATTGAACTACCATATGACCCAGGTGTACCACTCCTCAGCATTTATCCAAAAGAATTAGCATCATTATATCTAGTATATAATACATGCATATCCTTGTTATAATAGCATAATTCACAATAACCAACTATGGAATCAACCTCAGTGATGTTAATGGATGAATGTATAGAGAACATGTGGTACATATGCACAGTGGAGTTTTATTCAGCCATTAAGGAGAATGAGATTATGTCATTTGCAAGAAAATGGATGATATTAAGTGAAGTAAGCCAAACTCAGAATGTCAAGTGTTGTATGTTTTCTCTCATTTGTGAAAGATGAGAACAAGGAAAAGAAAAGTTGGGGGTGGGGAATCTTATGAAAATCAAAGGGAGATCAGTAGAGTGAAGTAAAGTGACTAGGGGGAAGGAGGAATAGAGGGGAAAGGGAAAACAATGGGGAATGATATTGGCCAAATTTATATTGCTATATTGTGCATATATGAAAATAACCACACATTCCACCATTATGTATAATTATAATGCAATAACTAAAAATACTGAAGAAAATTGGCAAGAGAGAAACACCAAGTTATTTATAAATGTAAACCCATCAGAATACCAGAAGATTTATGAGATGTAACTCTGAAGGTCAGGAGGGCAGGAAATGATGTATATAAAGCCATGAAAGAAAATAACTGACAACTTAAATTACCATATTCAGCAAACCCATCTTTCAGAATTGAAGAAGAAATAAAATACTTCCAAGATAAGCATAAACTTAAGGAATTAATAGTCACTAAAATAGTATTGAAGAAATTACTTAAAGGATTCTTACACACAGAAGGACACATACACAATTACAAGAACGTAGGAGAGAATAATGCTCACTAGAGGAGTAGATTAGAAATGAGAAATAGAAAATCATCAAATATTACAGGAATTGGTACATACTTTTTAATAATAACCCTGTATGTAAATGGCCTTAATTCTCTAATTGAAAGAAACAGACTGGTGGAATGGATTAAAAAATAATATCCAACTCTTTATAACATGCAATAAATACACTTCTGGTGGAGCATACCTGTAACCCCAGTGGCTTGGGAGGCTGTCAGGAAGATCATGAGATAAAAGCCAGTGGGACCCTCTCTCTAAATAAAATACAAAATAGGGCTGGGGATCAGTGGTCAAGTGTTCCTGAGTTCAATCCCTAGTACCTACTCCATATAATAGTAATAAATGCACCTCACCAAGAAAGACATACACAGACTGAAAGTGAAAGAATGTAAAATGATACTCTATGCAAATGGAATCTGAAAGCAAGCAGGAATAGCAACACTCATATCTAACGAAGCAGACCAAAAACCAGGTGGGCAAACATGTCCCAATAACTCTGTGAAGTGTCTAGGACACATGGCAAGGAGATGTATTCTCCAAAGGGCTTGGGAGTCCCACTCCTTTGGTTGTGCTAGTTGTGCTCATGGCCTTCTTTCTTAGCCTGGCTTTCTCAGCAGCCAGCAGCTTTTCTTGGTATACAGTCTATGTTACTGGCATTTATTTATTCTTGGTGTCTGCATTCAAGCTTTGGCTTTACCTTCACAGCTATAGGCATTATGTTCTCATGGGAAACCCACAGGGATTTCCTGCTACACTTTGCTTCGCCTCCTAGGCCTTCCTTTGAAATCTTAGTGGAAACCTCAATGATCCCTAAGTTCAGAATTTTGCATCCCTGAAAAATAAGCCCCATAAGGATGGTTCAAAGTTCTTCTTCCAGGTTGTGAATTTATTCAACCCCTGGGGATCATGACTGAAGCAGCTTCTGAATGCCTGGGCAGATGAGCACAGTGAAAAAACTTCCTAGGCCCCCTGAGCAAGCAGGGTGCACCCATCATATCTTCTCAAAGGCGTTTTCCCTTGTACATACTTGAGCTTACAATAGGTATGGTCTTGTAAATTCCTGAGATGCCCTCAGGCATCTTTTTGTATTGTCTCTGAGAAAGTATTTAATACGTTTTTAGTGGCCGTAATCTCTTCAAAAACCATCATTTTCTCAGTTCCAGTTTTACATGCATTTTTCAGGTCAAACTGCAAGTTTTTAATATCCTTTATTTATCCCTGCTTTCTGTTCCCATTTGTCACAGTAAATCTGGTTAAAAGATGCCAGCGAAATCTATACCACTGCATAGATACTGTGCTGCCTTAAAATTTTCTCAACTGACTAATTAGCCCATAGACAAAATCTTTGCCAGAATATGAGGGACTTCTAGTTCAGTTCCCAGTAGAAATCTCATTTTCCTCTGAAACTTCTTGAGCACAATCCACATTTCTACCTGTATTCTGGTCTTCTGAGCTCCCACCCAAATCACCTATTAAGCTCTGGTTACAAAATTCTAAGACTTCTCCAGCCTGCTTCTCCAAAGTTTCTCAAACTCTTCCCAAAAAAACTATCCCCAAATTCGTGTAAACTTTATATTCAGGTTAGTCACATCAGTGACTCTACTTCTTGATAATAATTTCTTTGCAAGTTCACTTTGTGTCATTGTAACCAAAATACCTGACTAGAAAAACTCAGAAGAGGGAATGTTTGTTTAGTCTCATGACTTTAGAGATACTTCCATTGCACTGGGCCCAAAGTGAGGCAGAACATCATGGTGGAAGGGGATGGTAGAGGATAGCTACTCAGGGCATGATAGCCAAGAAGCAGAGAGAGCATAAAGGGAAGGGGATACATGGAAGATTAATCCTTTAGGGCATACTTCCAGTGACTCACCTCCTTTGGACACAACCCACCTGCCAGTCCATTCAAACTAGGATGGGTTGATTAGGTTACAGCTCTTACAATACCTGTTAACATTTCTACACTAACACAGGTGATCTGAGGGGGATACCTCATATCCAAACCATAACAATCAAAGAAAAAAAAATTCTATTGAAAGCAATAAATGAAAGGAAGTGCTCATAGAGAGCTTGCTTGAATAAACTTTAAGTGGCCCCAAACGGACTTAGCACATGTGTGCACTGGCAGGCACACAAGCACACAAAATAGATACGAATGGATTATAACATACTGAATAAAATACAAAGCATATTTCTATAGTGATAGTAAAAAATGGGAGAATTCTTTTTTAACAAGAGAAAAAGCACAGAAACAATGACATGATCAGAAAAATCACCATAATGCACAGCCCAAAATTGTAATGAAGCAAGGTCCATCAATTGATTATAAAACTAACTGGATTAAAAAATTTAGAGAATATTTGACATGTCTCCAGTATATTCCCAGAGATTACTTTCTAATTATGAAGGATAAAAAGTATTGTTATAATGGAAAAATTAGTGGCAGTAATCTCCTGAGGAGAATACAATCTTAACCTTTCATTCAAGACATGATTTTTTTAAAAAAAATTTGCATTGTTGCTGATGAAGACTTTATAGTAGAAGTGATGTTCCCTCTTCTATCTTCTTCTTCACTTACTTTGTATTATTATCTCTCTCAATTTGCATTTTACTGAATAATTTAAAGTCATTTTCTATCTTGTTATTGTCAATTAAGTATATATTTATAGGTTAATAATTCTTTACATTGATTTATGTCATGTGAAGCTCAACCTACATATTACCTGCCAATAACTATATATTTCTTCTTAAGAATTGCATTGTTTATTTTTAAAATCCTTTTGATATTTTTGATAGCCTCTTCTTACTCATGTATATGATTCTATTAAATTTTTATCAATAGTTCTTTATGTTTGATGCATATTAATTATACAGAATGAGACTATACATGTAGCATATCTGTACATACATAAAATCATAATTTGATCAACTTCACTTTACAATCCCTCTCCCATTCTTTCTTCCTCCCTCTCCAGGATTTCTTTTATCTACCCTACCAGTTTCCTAATTTAATGGAGTCTCTTTTCTTTTTTTTTCCCCTTCTAAATTCCACATATGATGAAAAACATATGATACTTTTTGCTCTGAGTTTGGTTTATTTTGCATAATTAGCATTAGGGTGTTCATTTCCTGCAAATGGCAAAATGTCATTCTTTTTATGACTGAATAAAACTCCATTGTGTATATATTTCACATTTTCTTTATGCATTCATTGAGTGACACACACATAGACTGGTGTTCTATAGCTTGGCTATTGTGAATTGTGCTGCTATAAACATGGATCTGTATATATCTATAAACTATGCTGCCTCTAATTCTTTTAATAAATACTGAGAAATGCGTAAGTGGATCATATTGTGTATTTTCAGTTTTTGAGGAACATGTGTATTGATTTCTACAGTGACTGTATAAATTTTACATAGTGTATAAGATTTCCTTTCCCCTAATACATACTTTCCAGCATGTATTTTTGTTTGTGTCCTTGGAGCTTGTCATTCAGAATAAGATGCATTTCAGTGCAGTTTTGATCTTCATTTCCATCATGTCTAAAGAAGCTCAATTTTGTTTTATGGAATTATTAGCCATTGTACATTTTTTTAAATTGGAACATCATGCACTGATTTAATGTTGGCAAGAACAAGAAGCTTTATAGCAGGTAAAAGAACCAACATACTGCATTAAATTGAATATTAACCTAAGTAACTGTCATTTTACAAATTCTCCAATTTCATAACTTGCTTCTGAATACATTTTAGCCTCATTTTTAAAATTAAATGCCTATTCATCAAAGCTTATGGACAAACATATCTATGCAAATTTACACCCTAGAATACCAGAGTAAATAGGAGATATTATTCAAAGATAAATAAGTTCTATTCTTTTCATCATCTGTGTGGTCAGGTTGCAAAGGACATACTTTTCTCTTTGCTCTTCCTAATCCACTTCTTCCTACCTTTTCAAGAATCTGATTCTCTTTCTCAGAATCTTTAGGGGGACAATCTGAAGAATTCTCCAATTCCTTTTTGCCACTTGGGAGTTGGATGTACACAAACTGGATTTCCTCCTGCATACTTACTTTCAGCTTTTCTTGGTGAAAGCCATGTAGACTTAGTAGCAGAGGTGGAGGAACCAAGGAACATTTGGGGGCTGGAGAAGCCACTACTTTTCTGTAGGTGCCTGGGACACTGTCTGCTTTAGTTCCTACCATTTTCAAATGGGAAGAGATGAGACAAATGCAGATTCTCAGCCAAAGGGCGTTTCAGAGGACAAGGACCTCCACTTGCACTTTTAAGAAATGTTTGTTTAGTTCATTTGTCCATTTATTGAAAAATTTTCTATTTATTTAGTTCATTTGAAAACTTGTTAAATTTATTTATAATACACACATACATATGCATATATACTTGTATATATATGTATATATACTTGGTACCAAATTTTTGAGTAATTTTGATATTCTTGGTATCAATACTTTTTCATAAGATTAGCTGCAGATATTTTTTCTCTCTCATTAGGCTATCTTCATACTGTTCTTTCCTTTTTTTGTAGATGCCTTTCAATTTGATGCCATACTATTGATTCTTGGTATTATTTATTATTATTATTATTATTATTATTATTATTATTATTATTACTACTATTATTTATTTGGTCCTAGGGATTGAACCCAGGGGCATTTCACCACTGAGCCACATCCATAGTGCTTTTTATTTATTTATTTTAAGACAGGGTTTCATTAAGTTGTTTAGGGCCTTGCTAAGTTGCAGAGAATGATCTCAAACTGTGATCCTCCTGCTTCAGCCTCCTGAGTAACTGGGATTAAAGGTACTTTCTACCATTCTCTCTTGGTATTGTTTCTTGAGCTACAGAAGACCTATTAACTCTAGGACACCTATTCAGGAAGTCATTGCATCTGCATATATATGAGCCAAGGAATCCTGAGCAAAAAGATTAAAGTTGGAGGCCCTAAAATACCAATTTCCAATTCTACTATGGAGAATAAAATAATAATAATAATAACAACAACAACAACATGTTACTGCATAAAAATAGACTAGTAGGCCAATGGAATAAAATAGGAGACACAGAGAGAAAACAACACAGTCATTTGATTCTTGACAAAAGTGCTAAAAAATATATGCTGAAGCCAGCCTCTAGCAAATGCTGCTGGAAAAGTGGATATTCATATGTTTCAATTAAAAATGGATCCAAAACCTTAGATTAAGAATAGAAACTTTTCAATTTCTAGAAGTAAATAATGGAGAAGTACCCCTCTGCCTTCTTCAATGATTCACTGTTCATGTAAAAGTGTGCTATTCAGTTTCTACAATTTTGCTTGCCATTGATTTGTAGTTTTATACTATTGTGATTAGAGAAGATTCAGAATCTTATTCAATTGTTAAACATTAAATCTTGCTTTGAGACCTAATATATTTTCTATACTAGAATATTTCCATGTACTGATGAAAATAATGTACATTCTGCAGCCATTAGATGTCTGTTAAGTTTTTAAATCTATACTTAATAATTTAACTTTGAATTTTCTTGTTGATTTCTTTTTTTTGTCTATATTCTCTATGTGTTGGTGAGTGTGACAATAAAGTTCCCTAATATTGTTATTGTTTGGGAGCTAATATCTCTGTTAGTAGTGTTTATTTTATAAAATTGGGTGCTACAATGTTCAGTTTATATGTATTTATAATCACTTTATCTTGATGAATTGTTCCTCTGGTAAATATATGCTGACATTCTTTGTCCTCTTACCATTTTTTTTTGTATGAAAATCTATTTGTTTGGATGTTAACTATTGCTGCCTGCTTTCAGATTTCATTTGCTTGTAATATAATTTTTCATCTTTTCACTTTGAATCTGTGTAGGTTGTTACAGGAGAGGTGAATTTCCTGTAGACAGAATGGTTTTGGGTCTTGTTTTATAATCCACTTGGTCATTCTATGTCTTTTAATTGGGGAATTAATATCATATTTAGAGTTATTATCAAAGTTTATGGACTTGTTTCTGTTATTTTGTTGATTTTTTTGGTTGTTTTTTAATTTCTTTCTCTTTTCTTTGAGATTTGATGTTTTACTGTACTGATAATTTTTGTCCGTTCTTAATTCTTATTTCCATCTCCACCTTTCCAGTGGAATGTATTTTTTTACAAGATCTCATAATTATGCTTATCTTTCTTCTTGGCATGGGGTTCTGTTCAGCATCCACTATAATACTGTTTTTTTTGTTAAAAATATATTTTTAGACATTGATGGACATTTATTTTATTGATTTATTTTTATGTGGTGCTGAGAATCAAACCCAGTATTTCACACATGCTAGGAAAAGGTTCTACCACTGAGCTACAACCCCAGCCCTGTTTTAATGGTCATGAATTCTCTTATTTTGTGCTTATCTGGGAAGGTATCTATCTTTTAATTCTAAAGGTTGGCCTTGCTGACTGTGGTAATTTTGCTTGGTAGCTGTTTTCTTTATGGAATTAAGATACAGCATTTCATGCCCTTCTGGTCTTTAGGTCCTCTACTGAGAAGTTTTTTGTTAGGTTTTTGGGTTCTCCATTAAATATGATTTGGCACTTCTTTCTTGCAGAGTTTTACATTCTTTCTTTGTTTAGTGCCTCTATTTTGCCATCTTGCTCTCAGGACTTGTTTTGATTTTGTTTGTTTGTAAATGGTTCTTCATCTGTTTTGATTTGATGAGTTTTTTCCCCCAAGGATGTGTGCTTAACTTTGTTATTGTTTCACTTTCTGATATAACAGGATGTTCTTCCTTCTTTGCCACATATGTATTCATATTCTTCACTCAAAGAAACATGTAGAGGACTTGATATTATAACTTCATGATAATCTTTGGACACAAAAATACATTTGCAGAGTCTATGGAGTACCTTTGGGAGAACCTCAAAGTTAGTAATTTCTAAGAAAGGGAAAGTTTAAAAGAAACAAGAAAATACATCATTTTAAAAGGAATAATCATACTATTCATGATTGAATCTTCCAGAATGAATAACCAAATCCAGAAAACAATAACATATCATTAAAATGTTAAAAAAAATTACCAGCCATTCTAAAATATCATCCTCATGAAAATATTACCTAAGAAATAAGGTATAAAAGTTATTTTCAGCAGAATTAAAAACTGAGAGAACTCATCACCAGCAGAATGCTACTAAAAGGAAATACTAAAGTATTTCTAGAATTTCCAGTTGCTGGAAGGAAAATAATCTTAGATGGAAGAATGATAATACAAGTAGAAGTGAAAAAGTAAAAGGGTAAATGTGTGACAAGTTTAATTGAAAGCATAATATGCAAAATATTAATTACTTCAAATAATTAAAGTTGTAATTAATTGCAAGGCACCAATAGCATATAATTGAAGAGGACCTTATTTTAAGGTATTTGTATTATACAAGAGGAAACTAAAAGCGTTAAATTTCATTATACTTAAGGAAGCTTGTTAGAAACATGAGGAAATGACAAAGCTGTTAACAACATGTTATATATAAATTTTAACTTGATAAAGAAGAAAAATGCAAAAATTCAAGCAAGGAAAGAAAGAAAGTAAAAACATATATGCACACAAAGTTAGAAGACATAAAATAGAAGGATGTTTGATTGAATCAAAGTTTCTCAGTAATTATATATGAAATATAATAGGCAATAAGTTTGTCAGATTGAACAGATAAAAACTAATAAATTGGCTTGGTGCAATGGTGGCACATGCCTGAAATATCACCAGCTTGGGAGGCTGAGGCAGGGGAATCGGGAGTTCAAAGCCAGCCTCAGCAATTTAGCGAGGCACTAAGCAACTCAGTGAGACCCTGTCTCTAATAAAACACAAAATAGGTCTAGGGTTGTGACTCAGTGGTTGAGTTCCCCTGAGTTCAATCTCTGGTACCTTTCTCCCCCCCAAAAAAATCCCTACTAAATCCAGTTGTTTTCTACTAATAAGAGACATACTTTATATATAAGAGCATACACTGTTGAAGGTAATGATAAAGGATAAATTAGGCAAACATAAACCAAATGTAGTTATAGCTACACTAGTATCATATAAAAAATGTATTCAGTCATCAGATAAGTGAAGTAAGATGTATTTTAGAGATGAAGAGTTATTTCATAATGTTAAAAGCAATAATAAAACATACAACATTTTCTACTGTAAATCCACAGAGCCAACTGATTCTTCCAGAATGCTTTTGTTGATTTTTCAAAACATTGTATTTGTGTTAAGATAGAATTTAATTTGGGGACACAATGATGATTTCATAAATGGAGACACATTCCAGTTAGCTCTTTCTTGGATAAATTTATTATTTTTATATTTGGTATATTAATCATTGATGAATTGTATTTATTAAGCTAAACTTTTCACCATCAGCCTTAAGACAATTTTTAAAAAATCCATAAATTATGCCCTGATTTATAGCATTTGCAAAATGCTTTTCTATGAACTTTCAACTTGTTGATTTCAGCTGACAAGTGCAATACTATTGATTTCAGAGTTGGAAAGACGTCAGCAGAAGCAAGAAATCATACAGTATTTGTACCAAAAATAGATAATAGCAATAATTTCAAGAGCACAGTTAAAAGTGAAATGTATGAAAATAATTAAGACATGATAAATTTAAATATTTCCCACATTGTTTTTAATAAAATTTATTTAATTTTAAGTTAATAGAATTTATTTTTAAATTATGTGTTTGTTAGAAACCAGCTAAAAATATTCCTGAAAATTGAAGCCCCTACAAAGCCACAACAGACTCCATCCATCACACTGGAACACACACTAATTCCATATTTAAATGCATGTAAATATAGTTTAAAAATATTTTACAGCAAAACTTCACTAATGAGAAAAATAGAAAAGGTACAAGCATAGTAGGATTTATAAACAATAGAAAAAGTGACACCAGTCTGTGCGGGTCTCAGGTGCACAGCAGGCCCCTCCCCCCAGTGGAACAGACACCCACCAGAGCCTAGCCTCTGGCACAGGACCACCCCTTCTGACCAGTGGACTACCATGGGAGGTCAAGCCCAGAGGCCCAGATCCACCCATCCCAACTTAAGCAGGTCCCAGACCCAGGATGCAATAACATTCATTGAGGGACACAAGTAGCGTCTGGAAGCTCAGCATCAAGGTGTGAGGTACAGACAATTTGTACGGATACTAAAAAATATAGGATAAGGATGAACTACAAAATATGGGTAAGAAACTAATATCTCAGATACACACTACAAGAAAGGAAGACAAATACAACATGAAAAAACAAGGGAGGAAAGTGCCCCAAACAATCCAGGACACTACAATAACAGAACCAATGGATATCGAAGTTGATGATATGTCAGAGAAGGAGTTCAGAAGGTTCATAATTAAAATGATCTGTGAATTAAAGAATGACCTAAATGAGCAAATACAGGAACAAATTGATCACTCCAATGATGAAATAAGAGCAAATACAGGTAGCAAAAGATTACTTCAAGAGAGAGATACTCTGGGGAAAAAAAAAAAAAAAGAACCAGTCAGAAATCCTCGAAATGAAGGACACAATAAATCAAATAAAAAACTCAATATAAAGCATTACCAACAGACTAGATCACTTGGAAGAACATCAGATAATGAAGACAAAGTATACAATCTGTAAAATACAGTTGATTACACAGTGAAGATAGTTAGAAATCATGAACTGAACATCTAAAAGTTATTATGATAGAGGAAGGCACAGAGTTTCAAACCAAAGGAATGCACAATCTCTTCAATGAGATAATATCAGAAAATTTCCCAAGCATGAAGAATGAATTAGAGAACCAATTATAAGAGGCTTATAGGACATCAAATGTACAAAATTACAACAGATCTATCAAGGCACAATGAAAATGCCTAGCATACAGAATAAGGATAGAATCTTAAAAGCCACAAAAGAGAGGAATTAGATCACATATAGGGAGAGACCAATTGGTATCTCAGCAGATTTTTCAACCCAGACCCTCAGAGCCAGGAGATCGTGGAACAACATATACCAAGCTCTGAAAGAAAATGGGTGCCAACAACCAAGAATCTTATATCGAGAAAAACGAAGCTTTAAATTTGATGATGAAATAAAAACCTTCTATGATAAACAGAAGTTAAAAGAATTTACAACTAGAAATCCTGCACTACAGAACATCCTCAGCAAAATATTCCAAGAAGAGGAAATGAAAAACAATGATGAAAATCAGCAGAGGGAGGGATTACACTAAAGGAAAATCTAATCAGAGGAGAAACCAAGTCATGTTAAATACCAAAAATAAACAGAAATGGCTGGGAATATAAATCATGTCTCAATAATAATCCTGAATAATATTAATGGCCTAAACTTACCAATCAAAAGACATAGACCTAACAATATGCTGCAATGAAGAGACTCATAGAAAAAGACATCCATAGACTGAAGTGAAGGGTTGGGAAAAATCATATCACTCACATGGACTGCAGAAGCAAGCAGGGGTTTCCATCCTCATATAAAATAATATAGACTTCAACCTAGAGTCAATAAGAAAGTTTAATGAAGGGCACTACATACTGCTCAAGGGCCATACAGCAACAAGACTTAACAATTTAAATATATATGCCCCAAACTATGGAGCATCTATGGTCATTAAACAAACTCTTCTCAAGTTCAAGAGTCAAATAGACCACAACACAATAATTTTGGGTGACTTTAACACACCTCTTTCATCACTGGACAGTTATTCCAAACAAAAGAATAAAGAAACTATAGAACTCAATAATACAATCAATAACTTAGACTTAACTGACATATATAGAATATTTCATCCTTCAATGAGAATACACTTTCTTCTCAGCAGCACGTGGATCCTTCTCTACAATAGATCATGTACTATGCAATGGGTTACAGAAGACATCAATGAGTAGATCAAAAAGTTTTTAGAGGTAAATGAGAATGCAGATATGGCATATAGAAATCTCTGGGACACTATGAAAGCAATTCTAAGAGGAAAGTTCATTGCATAGAGTTCATTCCTTAAAAGAAGAGTCAACAAATAAATGACTTAACATTATATCTAAGAGCCCTAGAAAAAGAAGAGAAAATCTACACCAAAAGCAGCAGAAGACAGAAAATAATTAAAATCAGAGCTGAAATCAATGAAATTGAACAAAAGAAACAATTGAAAAAATTGTCAGAAAAAAGTTGTTTCTTTGAAAATAAATAAATAAAATTGTTAACATGCTAACATGCTAACAAAGAGAAGGAAAGAGAAAACTAAAACATGACCCTTAAACATGCTAACAAAGAGAAGGAAAGAGAAAACTCAAATCACAAACATATGCGATAAAAAGGAAATATCAAAAAAGACACAACAGAAATACAGAAGATAATTAGAAATTATTTTGAAAACTTGTACTCTAATAAAATAGAAAATTTTGAAGGCATCAACGAATTTCTAGAGTCATATAATTTGCCCAAATTGAATCAGGATGATATACAGAATTTAAACAGATCAATTTCAAGTGATGAAATAGCAGATGCCATCAAAAGTCTACCAACCAAGAAAAGCCCTGGACCAGACAGATACACAGCCAAGATCTACAAGACCTTTAAAGAAGAATTAATACCAATACTTTTCAATTTATTTCAGGAAATAGAAAAAGAGGCAGCACTTCTGAATTCATTCTATGAGGCCAATATCACTCTGATTCCAAAAATCAGGCAAAGACACATGCAAAAAAGAAGACTTCAAATCAGTATCTCTAATGAACATAGATGCAAAAATTCTCAATAAATTCTGGCAAATTGAACACAAAAACATATCAAAAAGATTGTGCACCACTATAATGTGGGATTCACCCCAGGGATGCAAGTTTGTTTCAACATATGGAAATCAATAAATGAAATTCATCACATTAATAAACTTAACAAATCATATGATCATCTCAATAGATGCAGAAAAAGCATTTGACAAAATGTTCAAAACACTAGAAAAACTAGGGTTAACAGAAATATCTCAACATCATAAAGGCTATTTATGTTAAGCCCCAGGCCAACATAATTATAAATGGAGAAAAATTGAAGGCATTTTCTCTAAAACCTGGAAAAAGTCAGGGATGCCCTCTTTCACCACTTCCACTTAACATAGTTCTTGAAACACTGGCCAGAGCAATTAGATGAAAGAAATTAAAGGGATAAACATAAGAAAAGAAGAACTAAAATTAGCACTATTTGCTGATGATATGGTTCTATACATAAAATCAATAAATGGGATGGACTCAAACTAAAAAGTTTCTTCTCAGCAAAAGAAACAATCTGTGAGGTGAATAGAGAGCCTACATCTTTGGAGCAAATTTTTAACCTCTCACACATCAGAGCACTCTTCTCTAGGGTATATAAAGAATTCAAAAAGCTAAACACCAAAACAACAAATAAGCCAATCAGTAAATGGTTCAAGAACCTGAAGAGACAATTCTCAGAAGAGGATATACAATCAATCAACAAATACATGAAAAAATGTTCATCATCACTAGCATTTGGAGCAATGCAAATCAAAACCACTCTTAGATTTTGTCTCACTCCAGTCAGAATGGCAGCTATTGTGCATACAAACAACAAGTGTTGGCTAGAATGTGGGGAAAAATGTACACTCATACACTGCTGGTGGGACTGCAAATTGGTGCAGCCATAGTGGAAAGCAGTATGGAGATATCTTGGAAAATTTGGAATGGAACCACCATTTCACCCTGCTAACCCTATCCTTGGTCTATACCCAAAGGACTTTAAAACAGCATACTACAGGGACACAGCCACACCAATGTTCATAGCAGCACAATTCACAATAGCTAGACTGTGGAGCCAAGATGCCCTCCAATAGATAAATGGATAAAAAATGTGGCATATATACACAATGGAATTTTACTCAGCAATAAAAGAATAAAATCATGGCATTTGTAGGTAAATGGATGGAGTTAGAAAAGACAATGCTAAGTGAAGTTAGACAATCCCCCAAAACCAAATGCCAAATGTTTTCTTTGATATAAGGAGGCTGATTCATAGTGGGATAGGGAGAGGGAGCATGGGAGGAATAGGTGAACTCTAGATGGGGCAGAAGGGTGAGAGGGGAAAGGAGGGGGACATGGGGTTATAAATGATGGTGGAATGTGATGATCATTATTATCCAAAATGCATGAATGGATGTGAATATACTTTGTATACAAACAGAGATATGAAAAATTGTGCTTTATATGTGTAATAAGAATTGTAATGTATTCTGCTGTCATATATAAATAAAAAAAGAAAAATAAAAAGTCATTAAAGACATATAGTATTTGAACAACATAATAATGACCTAATTATAATGTTCAGAATATATTTTTACAGCTGCTCAGTATACATTATTTAAAAATATATTTTGTTGTAACTCTCTCTCTCTCTCTCCCTCTCACTCTTGTTTTATTTTTTTCTGTATTGGGAATTGAACACAGAGATACTTTATGACTAAGCTATACCCAGCCCCTTTCCCTCTTTTTTTTTCTTTTTTCTTCTTTTGTGACAGATTCTCACTAAATTGCTTGAAGCCTCATGAAGATGCGGAGGCTGGCCTTAAATATGCAGCCCTCCCCCTCAGCCTCACAAGTCATTGGCATTACAGGCATATATCACCACATTAGGCTTTCACATTATCTTTAAACATGGAATTTAAAAAATATCCAATTAGTCTTGGAAATTTTCAAAAGATTAAAATTACACAGTAAGAGACTGAGTGTACACTGGTATTATTTTATTGAAAAGCTTTTGGCAATAAAAATATATCAAATATTTCAGTATTCTGTTCCAATTACTGCCAGCTGGCCCTCAGTCTTTAGCCAAGTCAAGCCTTTGGAGAATATAAGCAGGCCAAAACTTATAGTATGTATTGTATTTCAATGAAAATTTATATATTTAAATGTTTATATTAGAAAAGGGGAAAAAGGCAGAATACCCAGTAAAGTAAATGTTCATTCAAAGTGTTAGAAAAAAACAAATTTAACTTGATAAAAGTAGAACAACAACAATAAAGACCAAAAATCATCTTATACAACCATTATGAAATAGAGACCCTGGGGAGAAAATCTGCTTCCTTTGAACTGAAAAAGTAAAAAAATTCAGAAAAAATAAATGAAGCCAAATAAGAAAAGGCATTAACAACCAATATCATGACTGAAAAAGAGAAAACACACCAAAACTTTCAGCCAGAGAGTATATGATAAGACATTTTATATTAATAAAATCTGAATTGTTTTATAACTATTTAAATAGTTGTATTCATATTTTAAATACTTTAAATACACCAAATGACTTCTCTGTTAAATTCTTTCTAATACTGAAAGAAGTAATAATTCAATTGTTTTCACAAACAATTCTCTATTCATTTTATGAAGCCAGTGTAAACTTGATACCAAAAGAACCCCCCAAAAACCAAAAAACAATTTGTGAAGAACATTGTAAGAAAAAAAAAACTAAACTAGAAGTTAGACTCACTCATGAACCTATATGTAGAAATCCAAAATGCATATTAACAAGATAAATATGAGCTTACTTCAAGAATATAAGCATGATTTAATATTTAATAATAAACCAGTCTTATTTACTTCAGTAAAAGAAATAAGTTGGTGCAATGACACACATCTGTAATCCCAGAGGCTTGGGAGGCTCAGGTAGGAGGATTGCAAGTTTACAGTCAGCCTCAGCAATTTATGAAGGCACCAAGCAGGTGGGTGAGACCCTTTCTCAAAAAAAAAAAAAAAAGGGATGGGGATGTGGCTCAGTGGTTAAGCATCTTTGGGTTCAATCTCCAGTAACAACAGAAAAAATAAATAAAGAAAAAACTAATATGATAGATCCAGTTAAAAAATTTAAAACCATTAGACATAATTAAACAACAATTCATAAGCCTTCTAGGGAGTGCTGATCAATAGAACTTTATGTAGAGATGGAAATGTTCATCTATTCTGTTCAAAATCTAATATGAGTTGTCTAATACTATCCACCTATGGTTATTGAGCACTTAAAATGGCCTTATGTGACTATGCAATTGAATAATTAATTTCATTTATTTATTATTTTTAGTATTTTTGATGCTTAGAAATTTATTTTAGTAACTAAAGCTATTTTAGACTTACTTAAACATGACCTTCTTTTAATATAATATGTGTGTAAACAAAAAGGTAAGTATAAGCACAATAATTAGATGTAAATTCCTAAAACAATCCTCATCACTAGTCTGATTCTTCTGAATTACTGTTTTAACTTTAGATTTAAAAATAAATTGTAGAGTCACATGGAGTTGTAAGAAATAATACAAAGATTCCTTGCACACTTGATCAGTTTCTCCTATCTTAATATTTTATAATACTAGAGCATATCACCAGGAAATCAATACTGATATAATGCATTCATTTTATTTAGATTCCTCAATTTTTTACTCTGTGGTAAACCACCCTTGGGTTAAATCTCCAGTACAAAAAATAAAATAAAATAAATGCAGGAATATACAAATATTTATAGAAAATGATAGTTAATAAAGTACTTCATAATATCCCTCTAAGTTTTGGCTTCATAGTGGTATTGTTCAAGTTATATTTTTTTCTTTTTTTCAAGTTATATTTAATGTACAGAAACAACACATTAACAAAATTCTAAATGAAATGTTGATTTCTGTAAATATCATATAAAAATGAGACTACTAAAACTAAAAGTGTGAAAAAAAAGTAGTTTGTAAAGTTTTGTGTTGCAGTTTTATTTGATGGTACTCAATTATGTATGATTCATAACACCTAGTATTCCTTTACAGAATTGTACACATAAAGACTGCTGTGATCCTTCATCATGTAAGTTAAAACCCTCAGCAGTATGTGGCTCTGGAGAATGCTGTACAGTACAGTGCAAGGTAAGTGGCAATTTGTAGTTGATAATAATTCAATGTTCTTTACTTGAGGTATGTGTGTTTTAAGGAGATAGAAAACATTGATACCACATTTGGCCTTTTTCTGTATTATATTCAAATACAATTGGACCCAATTGCATACTTTATTCCATTTAGTAATCTTTCCTTTCCTATACTGTCATATGTCTGATGTTTTTACTCTCCCAACTTGACTTCCCATTTCTATAGGCCATTATGAATCTTCCTGTGAACCCTCTAAATTTTTTCTATAATCACCATGCCCGTAGCAATTATCTTATAGTCATGTTTTTTAAAAAATCAAAGTTACATAGGATTATAAAGTTAGTGTTTTATTGGACAAATTTACTTCACTGTCTTCAGATAAAATAGTATTTTCTTTTACAATTCATTCAGGTATTATTGCAATAATTCATTGCTGCTTTATTAACACTATTTAAAGAAGTTCCAAATCATTTTCCACATGTACCCAGCATAGTTTACTGGGTTCTAAGAAAAAAATTCTGAATAAGGTAAATAACAAAATCCATAGATTAGAGAAAGTATATGATTTTAAAATTAAATTATTATATAATTCAAAAGCTAGTTCAGGAAAATGATCTTAAAAAATTGCAATCCTTAACTTATTAAGAGAGCATCAGAAGAAGGGAATGGAATAAAATAAAATTAAAGGTATATGAAATGAAGATTACAAAGTACATTTGCAAATTAAACATAATATCAACATAATGTAGTGAATATTAGAATAGCTGTGGCTTAAATTATTGACATAGAAGAGAAAGAAGACATACCCAAATATACGGATTAGATCAGAATGAAAAGAGAAAAAAATAGGTAGTGATGAAAACATGATTTTTACATTTCTTCTTTATTTATCTGTTTTTAATTGCTTTATTATAAATATTAACTCATATAGTATAGTTATTCAAATTAATGTGATTAACTGCAACATTTTCATACATGCATATTTCATGCTTTAATCCTAACCAACCTTTCTACTAGTCTCTCTTGTTTTTCTCTTTTGCTACTTCCCCCTGATCTTCTATACCTTCTTTAGTAGTCTCTCATCTATTTCAGGTTTATTCACTTTTTTAAAAAAGTATTGTATAGGAGGAAATATGCAATACTTGTATTTCTGTGTCTCCTTTATTTTGTTTAATATAATGTTCTCCAGCTGTAAACATTTAATTTCAAATAATAATATTTAATTTTTGTGTATACTTGTCATGTTTTCTTATATTCATCTTTTGATGATCTCCTAGCCTGATTCTATACCTTGGCTACTGTGAATCATATTGTAATAAAGATAGGTATGCAGATTTATCTTCTAATGTTGACTTGGATATCATAGTTGAATCATATGGTAATTCTATTTTTATTTTTTGAAAAACCTCCACATGGATTTCCATGGTGGCTGGGTTCCCTATTTTACTCCACAGGTATGTGTGTCTGTTGGATCTGTTGTACTTCCAGCATTGATTTTTTTTTTCCTGAGGATTGCTTTGTGTATTTGGGTCTTTCATGCTTCAATATGAATCTTAGTAGGGCTTGGGGTATAATTTCAATTCTTGAAAAAAACAGCTGCTAACCAAAATTGCTTCATTCAGCAAAGCTGTCCTTAAGAATCAAAGAAGAAATAAAAACCTTCTAAGATAAGCAGAAACTAAAGGAATTAATGACTGCTAAGCAAGACTTGCAAAAGATATTTAAAGGCATCCTCCACACAGAAGAAGAGAAAAAGAACATAGAGAGGTTAGAAAATCAGGAAATAATAAGGAGTGGTCAGTCTCATTAAAAAAGTAGATAGGCAAATGAGAAATATAATTGAATCTAACATCAGAAATAAATCATTATGACCACTCTATCATAACACTGAAAGTAAATGGTATAAATTCTTCAATTAAAAGACATACACTAAAAGATGTATGTTCTCTGTTTGCCTCATAGGCAAAGACATTAATAGGTTAAAAGGTTAAAAAATGGAAAATGATATTCCATGTAAATAGAACTGAATGAAAACAGGTGCATCCATATTCAACAAAGTAGGCTTCAAGCCAAAATTTGTTAGAAGAGACAAAGAAGATCAGTACATAGTGATGAAAATCCAACAAGAAGGTACAATGAGAATAAGTTATTATGCCCTAAACATTGCTGAACCTAATTAGATAAAATAAACATACTAGACATAAAGCCTCAGATTGGTGCTAATAAAATAATTCTGGGTGATTTCAATACCTCTATCACTAATAGATCATTCAGGCATAACAGATGCTACAGAATCATAATATATTATAGATCAAATGGACTTAACAATCATCTACAGAATATTTCATCCAACAACAGCTGAATAAACTTTCTTTTCATCTTGCATGAAACTTTGTCAAAAATTGTTCATATTAAGCAAGTTTTAGCAAATATTAGGATGTTGAAATGTGTCCTTGAATCTTATTAGATCATGATATAATGAAATTAGAAATCAACAGCAAGGTCACCACAAAAACTACACAAATGCATGGAATACATTTTTAAGTGATGAATGTGTCATTAAATAGATTAGAGGAGATATTAAAAATTCTTAGAATTAAATGAGATTAGAAATGCAACAAAAGTGACAGAAATTATAAAAAAATGAACTCAAATTGTCCGTTTGCAGATGATGTGAACCTATACCTAGAAGAATTCTAGCAGGTAAACAAATTCAGTAAAGTAGTAGGATATAAAATAAGGATACAGCTTTTCTATATACCAATAATGAATCTGAAAAAGAAGTCAGGAAAATTATCCAAGAAAAAATGATAAACATAGGAATAAATGTAATGAAAGATATAAAAGGCTTCTACAAGGAAAATTACACAACAATGAAAAATGAATAAATGAAGATACTAGAAGATGAAAAAAAACTTCCATGTTCACATATAGGCAAAGTTAACATTGTTATCATGGCAATTTTACTAAAAGTAATCTACAGATTCAATGACATTTCTATCAATATACCAATGACATTCTGAACAAAACTAGAAAAAAAATAGCCTAAAATTAATATGGAAGAAAAAAAAAACAATCAGAATAGCCACATTGATTCCAAGCATGAAGAGCTATGCTGGAGGAATCACAGTACCATTTTTAAAATTACACTACAGAGCTATAGTAACAAAAAACACGTGGAACTGGCATAAAAGACATGTAGACCAACAGAATAGAAGATTCAGAGACAAGTACACATGGATACAATCATCCTTGACAAATGTGCCAAAAACACATGTTGGAGAAAAGATAACCTTTAAAAAGAACACCTAGCATAACACCTACTATATGTCCTCTCTAACATGTAATAGTTAGAAATGTGTCTTTATATGACATATATCTAGAATAGAGACTGGCATTTAGTAGGCCCTAAAAAATATCAATATGTGCTATGGTTTAAATATGTTCTCCAAAGATGATAGGTTGAAAACTTAATCCTTAATGCAGCAGTTTTGCAAAGTGGGACCTTGAAGTGGTTATTAGGTTTGGGCAGCTCTGACCTCATAAATATATTGATTCCATTAATAATCAGTGGGTTCCACACCCCAGCAGTGAGTTCCTAATGAAAGAATTGAGTTGAGCTTCCTCCTCTCCATCTTCCCTCTCTTTCATTAACACATATGCACACACCTGCCTCTTTCCCTTCCACATTCCACCATGGGATGATGCAGCAAGTAGGTCCCTTAGTCATAAACTTTCTGGCCTCCTTCTAGAAAACAAATATATTTTCCTTATTAATTATCCAGTCAATTATATACTGTAATAACAATACAAAGTAAACTGAGATAATGAGTGAATGAATGAGTGAATTCCATCAGCATCAACAATTCTACCAAGGGTAATCTCCTGTCCTAACACTGGGTTAAAAGGAAAATGAATTGGAAATTGAGAGGGAGTAGTGATTTAAAAGGAAATATATTTTAATATATTATTATATATTAATAACAATAATAATAATTAATAATATATTAATATATTATTTTAAATATATTATTCTTTAGGGGAATAATAACTAAAAATGTGTGTGGTGGTTCATGAAATATAATATATATGTTTGTTTGTTTCATTTTGTTTTTTAACTCAACTACAAAATGTGACCCAGTTTCAATGTATAAGGAAACCATTGACTTCTTCTAAAATTTGGGAAATTGTGGATTTTATTCATAAGTGCTGAGAGTGTATGTGTTTTGTGTGTGTCCTTTGAAAATTTACGTAAAAAATGATCCTGGGAAAACACATTACCCTATGTAAAAAAAAATGAAAGGAGATCCCTCTCATCCTGCAAAAAAGTGAACTCAAAATGGGTCAGAGACCTAGGAATTTGATGAGAAACTTTGCAAGTCCTAAAAGAAAACATAGGGGAAACTCTCTAACATATAGGTGCAGACAAGGATTTCCTGAACAGAATTCCTAAAGTTCAGAAAATAATATCAAGAGTCAATAGAAGGTATTGGTTTCAAATTAAACACTTCTGTAGAGCAAAACAAGCATGAAAAAAAAGGCATGAAAGGAAAGCTACTCTTCCAAAAGAGGATTCATACGTAGAACATATGAACACAACCCCTCCCCCAAACAAGCAAACAAACCCAAATCACCCAATCAATGAATGGACATAGTAACTAATATAGACATTTTCTAAAGAAGTGCAAATGGCCAAGTGTATGAAAAAAAATGTTCAACATCATTAGCCATCATGAAAATGCTAATCAAAACAACACTGAGAATTCATCTCACCCTGCTTAGAGTGTAATCCTCAAGAATTCAAGTCAGAATTAATGCTGGTGAGGAAGTAGGGGAAAGGAGTTTTTTTTTTTTTTTTTTTGTACCCTGCTGGTGGGAATCTAAATTAGTACAGTACTATGGTTGGGATATGTGGTGTCTCTAAAAGCTCATGTGTGAAACACTGTAAGAATGTTTACAGGGGAAATGATCAGGTTATGGAAGCTTTAACCTAATCAGTGCATGATTTTTATGAAAAAAAATCAAACTAGAATCCAAACTCACTCATGAACCTATATGTAGAAATCCAAAATGCATATTAACAAGGTAAATATGGGCTTATTTCAAGAATATAAGTATGAATACTTGATAATAAACCAGTGTTATTTATTACAGTAAAAGAAATAAGCTGGGTGCAGTGGCTTGGGAGGCTCAGGCAGGAGGATTGCAATTTCAGAGCAGGCTTGCAATTTATCAAGGCCCCAAGCAACTTAGCTGGTATTTTAGTCATCTTTTTTGCTGCTTTAATTAAACTATCTGATCAGAAAAATTTTAAGGCAAAAAAGTTTATTTTGGGGCTCATGGTTTGTTTCACAGCTCTCAGACCACAGACATCTGGCTGCATTCCCCAGGGGCTCCAGGTGAAGCTGAATATCATGGTGGAAGAATATGGCCAGAACGAAGCAGCTCATGTGATCAGAAAGCAGAGAGAGAGGGAACTACTCTCCAAATACAAAATATATATCCCAAAGGCAATCCCCAGGGACTCTTCCCCCTCCGCCACATCCTACCCAGGCATTAGTTAATGCCATCAGAGGATTGATTTACTAATTGGGTTAAGGTTCCACAATTTAGCTATTGTGGATTGAGCCATTCTGCCTGGAGTGAGATGAAATCTTAAAGTAGTTTTGATTTGCATTTCTCTAATTGCTAGAGATGTTGAACATTTTTTCATATATTTGTTGATCGATTGTATGTCTTCTGAGAAGTATCTGTTAAGTTTCCTAGCCCATTTATTGATTGGGTTGTTTGGGGTTTTGTGTGTGTGTGTGTTAAGTTTTTTGAGTTCTTATATGTCCTGGAGAATATTGCTTTATCTGATGTGCATGTGGTAAAAACTTGCTCCCCTTCTGTAGGTGTTCTATTCACCTCACTGATTGTTTCTTTTTTTGAGAAGAAGCTTTTCTGTTTAAATCCATCCCACTTATTGATTCTTGATTTTATTTCTTTAGGAATCTTTTTAATTTTATTTCTCTTTAGGACTCTTGTTAAGGAAGTAGGAGCCTAATCTGACATAATCAAGATGTGGGCCTACTCTTTCTTCTACTAGATGCAGAGTCTCTGGTCTAATTCCTAGGTCTTTGATTCACTTTGAGTTGAGTTTTGTGCATGGTGACAGATGGGGGTTTAGTTTCATTTTGCTGCATGTATAGTTTTAGTTTTCCTAGCACCATTTGTTGAAGAGGCTATCTTTTCTCCAATATATGCTTTTGGCAACTTTGTCTACTATAACTGTATTTATGTGGGTTTGTCTCTGTGTCTTCTATTCTGTATCATTGGTCTACAAGTCTATTTTGGTGCCAATACCATACCTTTTTGTTACTATTGCTCTATAGTATAGTTTAAGTTCTGGTATTGTGATGCCACCTACTTCAGTTTTCTTGCTAAGGATTGCTTTGGCTATTCTGGGTTTGATGATTTTCAAAATGAATTTCATGATTGCTTTTGCTATTTCTGTGAGGAATGTCATTGGGATTTTGATTGGAATTGCATTACATCTGTACAGTGCTTTTGTTAGTATGGTCATATTGACAATATTAATTCTGCCTATCCAAGAATAGGGGAGATTTTTTTCCATCTTCTAAGGTCTTGTTTAATTTCCTTCTTTAGCATTCTGTAGTTTTCATTGTAGAGGTCTCTCACCTCTTTTGTTGATTCCCAAGTATTTTATTTTATTTTTGAGGCTATTGTAAATGGAGTAGTTTTTCTAGTTTCTTTTTCAGAGGATTTTCACTGATGTACAGAAATGCCTTTGATTTATGGGTGTTGATTTTATATCCTGCTACTTTGCTGAATCCATTTGTTAGTTCTAGAAGTTTTGTGATGGAATTATTTGGATCCTCTAGGTATAGAATCATATCATTGGCAATACTGATAGATTGAGTTCTTCTTTTCCTATCTGTATCCCTTTAATTTCTTTCATCTGTCTAACTACTCTGGCTAGAGTTTCAAGAACTGTGTTAAATAGGAGTGGTAAAAGAGGGCATCCCTGTCTTGTTCCAGTTTTTAGAGGTGATGCTTTCAATTTTTTTCCATTTAGAATGATATTGGTCGTGGGCTTATCATAGATAGCTTTTACTATGTTAAGATGTGTTCCTGTTAGCCCTAGTTTTTCTAGTGTTTTGAACATGAAGGTGTGCTGTATTTTGTTGAATGCTTTTTCTGCATTTATTGAGATGATCATATGATTCTTACCTTTAAGTCTGTGCGATGTGATGAATTACATTTATTGATTTCTGTATGTTGAACCAACCTTGCATCCTTGGGATGAACCCCACTTGATCATGGTGCACTATCTTTTTCATATGTTTTTGTATTTGATTTGCCAGAATTTTATTGAGAATTTTTGCATCTATGTTCATCAGAGATGTTGGTCTGAAGTTTTCTTTATTTAATATGTCTTTGTCAGGTTTTGGAATTAGGGTAAGATTGGCCTGATAGAATGAGTCTGGAAGTGTTCACTTTTTTTCTATTTCATGAAATAATTTGAGGAGTATTGGTATTATATCTTCTTTGAAGCTTTTGGAGAACTCAGCTGTGAATTTGTCTGGACCTGGGCTTTGCTTGGTTGATAGGCTTTTGATGTTTTCTTCTTTCATTGATTGAAATTGATCTGTTTAACTTGTGTATATCATCCTGATTCAGTTTGGGTAAATCATATGACTCTAGAAATTTGTCTATGTCTTTGGTATTTTCTTTTTTATTGGAGTACAAATTTTCCAAAGAGTTTCTAACTATGTTTTGTATTTCTGTAGTGTCTGTTGTGATATTTCTTTTTTTTATTATGCATTTTAGTAATTTAAGTTTTCTCTCTCCTTCACTAACATGGCTAAGGGTTTGTCAATTTTATTTATTTTTTCAAAGAACCAATTTTTAATTTTGTCATTTTTTTCAGTTGTTTCTTTTGTTTTAATTTTATTGATTTCAGCCTTGATTTTAATTATTTTCTGTATTCTACTATTTTGGTGTTGATTTGTTCTTTTTCTAGGAATTTTGACTCTTGAACTTGAGAGGAGTTTGTTTGATAAACATAGATGCTCATTTGTTTGGGGCAGATATATTTGTAATTGTTATGTCTTATTGGCATATGGTTCCCTTAAGCAGTATTAAATGGCCTTCTTTATTCCTTTTGATTAACTTTATCTTGATGTCTCCTTTGTTTGATATGAGGAGGGAAACCCCTGTTTGTTTCCATAGTCCATGTGATTCATCTTCAGTCTGGGGATGTCTTTTCCTATGAGATGAGTCTCTTGTAGTAGCATATTGTTGGGTCTTTTTTTATTAAATCCAATTTGCCAGTCTATGTCTTTTTATTGATGAGTTTAGGCCATTAACATTCAGAGTCATTATTGAGAAATGGTTTGTATTCATGGTCATTTTGTTTATTGGTTTTTAACTTGGCTTGATTTCTCCTTTGATTGGTTTTTCCTTTAGTGTAATACCTCCTTTTGCTGATTTTCATTGTTGTTTTTCATTTCCTTCTCATGGAATATTTTGCCAAGGACATTCTGTAGTGCAGGCTTTCTAGTTGTAAATTCTTTTAATGTTTGTTTATCATGGAAGGTTTTTATTTCATCATGAAATCTGAAGCTTAATTTTGCTGGATATAAGGTTCTTGGTTGGAATCCATTTTCTTTCAGAGCTTGGTATATGTTTTTCCCGGATCATCTAGATTTGAGGGTCTGGGTTGAGCAATCTGAAAAGATCCTAATTAGTTTACCCCTATATGTAATCTGATTCCTATCTCTTGTGGCTTTTAAAATTATCTCCATATTCTGTATGATAGGCATTTTCATCATAATGTGACTTTATGTAGATCTATTGTGATTTTTGTACATTTTGTGTCCTGTAAGACTCTTGTATTTGATTTCCACTTCATTCTTTATGTTTGGAAAATTTCTGATATTATTTCATTGAATAGATTGTTCACTCTTTGGTTTGCAATCTATGTCTTCCTCTATCCCAGTAATTCTTAAAATTGATCTTTTCATGTTATCTGATAATTTTTGGATGTTCTGCTCATGGTTTCTCTTACCATCTTCACTGTGTGGTCAACTTTATTTTCAAGATTATATATTTTGTTTTCATTGTAAAGTTTGCCTTCTACATGATCTAATCTGTTGGTGATGCTTTCTATTGAGTTTTAAATTTGATTCCTTATTTCCTTCATTTCAAGAATTTCTGTTTATTTTTTCAGAATATCTCTTTATTGAAGTAATCTTTTGCTTCCTGTATTTGTTTATATAGCTCTTTATTAAAATGATATTTTGTTGGTTGTATTTTATCTCTTATATTATCCTTGAATTCACAGAACATTTTAATTTTGTACATCCTGAACTCCTTATCTGACTGGCCATGGATTGTAATAGCGTAGTGTCTTGGTTTGTTTTGGGGCACTTTCTTCCCTTGTTTTTTTATGTTGTTCTTCTGTCTTCCCTTCCAGCAGTGTGGACCCAAGGTATTATAGTTTTTACCCTATAGGTTTTTAGTGTCCCTGCAGATTTCCAATACCTCTCCTTTAAGGTGGAGATAAATATTAACAGATTCCACTACAAACAATATACAGCTTTAAACCAAATTGCTCCTATTAAGATGTTTATGGTTTTGTCATAATGGACATAAATGGTGAGTTTAAATATTATCTACAATATTAAACAGCAGGTTTGCAGAAGGGTCAATAGTTTCTAAAATGGTGGACAAAGAGAAGTGGGGGGGTGCCGCAGTCTGGCTGGGCACAATCAGGAGCCACTTGTCAAAAGAAACTAACTTTATTTTTAGAACCACACACGCCAAACAAAACAGCCTCTCAGGAAAAACCCTCAGAGCCTCAACTGCCACCACCGGCTTTCCACAAGCCTCTCTCTCCCACACAAGCTTCTCTCCACCTCCCACAATCCTCCTGCTCTTGAGGCCCATTGGCTGGGTCTCGTGGGTGGAGCCAAAAAAGTCCCCCAATGAGCAGCTCCGTGGTCTGAAAGGGCAGGGAAACAGCCCAATGAGCATCACCACAGAGGAGCCAATCAGCTAGGTGTTGCTGGGGCCGCTGTGAGCCAATCATCAGCCGGCAGCTGGAAGTTTGCTGGGGCCCCTTCGGCTGTGGCTCTCAACAGGGGGGCGTATAGGATGAGATGTTAAAGAGGAAGGAGTTGAGGATATAAAGTTCTTAGGAAGTGTGAAAGAAGAATCAAAAGAAGTTGGCTAGTAGCACCAGAAAAGAGAAAATAGAGAAAGAGATTTTGGGGGAGATAAGTATGGGGAAAACAATAGAGAGAGTACAAAAAACAAATAAACATAAGAATAAAAAAATAAAAAATGTAAAAATAAAAAAAGTATGTACAACACAACTGTAATATGCTATTGAGCTATCCCAGTCCTCAGTAGCCTAGTGCATTAAAAGTACTTGGTTTCACAAATGTTGGGGATGTGAGGGTGGGGAAAGACAGAGAAAAGAAAAAAAGCCTCAAAGGAAAATTAAAGGACAGTTTCTGTTGGACTTCTTTCCTGCTATCCTTTTTATCCAGTAGGTGGGGTTGTCTGTTGTTTGCTGGTTATCTGCACCCTCAGGATGGTGAAGGTATTAGGGTGGGAGGGTTGGTATTGGAGGTGAAACTCCTAAAGGTGGGGTATAGCACTTTCCAATCCCCATTGGAATAGTGCACCCCAAGGATCTTCTTTGGGGCCCACTCATGTGTTGTGGGTGCCTAGCTTTATCTCCGTATATATCTCCTGTAGACCTCACAATTCCTAGTCTCTATTTTAGTCTCTATACTATATCTCACTTACCCCCTCTCTTTCTACTTCCCAATCAGGAAATTCTCCAGAGGACTTGTGGGCTGCATTATGGGGCCTGCACACCTGTCATGGAGAGCAGTTTTATACCAGACAGGTCAGGACCAGGCTTTGCAAGCTACAGACTGGCCACTAGCCACAAGCACTGTGCTGGGTTAGTGGCTATGGGGGAGGGAGGAGTTGGGGGACTATAGGTAACTTAATATTGCTTCTAGGCCCCAGCTGGTGTCCCAAGCTCTGAGTTGCCCCAACTAAAGATGGCGATGGTGGTAGTGAGGATAACCCAAGATGGCAACAGAAGTTTCCCAAGATGGAGGCGGTTGCTTTCAGAGATGGGGTGTCAAGGTGGGGAAGGTGGTGTCACTGGTCAGTGTGTTCAGAGATGCAGCTCAGTGGTGTGCAGTGCTGTGGTGGGTTGCTGTCTCCAGACCCTGTCCCATGTCCCCAGGCTACCTCGTGGAGCAACTATGGCAGCAGTTGTAGTGTCCCAAGATGGAGGTGATTAGAGAGTCCCATGTTGGTAGATGGGGGTCCACATGTGGATGGGAGACCTACATGGGAGTGGCTTCTGGGGGTCCTGTGCAGATTGGAGGCTGGGAGTCCTGCTCGGGCACAGCCTGGGGGATCCTATGTGGGTGCTGAAGCTGGATGATCTATGTGAGCTCAGTGACTGGAATTCCTGCAGGGGTCAGGGGTTCTCTAATAACTTGAAGAGAAACAGTATTCCCATGGCTTGAATACTATGTCACAGAGTGATAAGGAATGCAGATTCCCTCTAGCTTGCCATCTTGGATCCCTGGTTTCTTAAAATTTTAACTCATTTCATTACCTTTATTCATAAAAATTTTCCTTGATTTAAATAAGATCTCATTATGAGTACATGCAGTTCTACTTTTCTATCACTAAACATCTCATAATGTTAGTTGTTTACATTAGATATGACTTGAAACAAATTTAGTTTCTATTTTATCTATCATAGGCAAGTGTTTTATTGATTATCAATTTCTTTGTCATTGCTACACCAAGTAGAATTATTTTTGACTGAATAAAGTCCATTTTCCTGTGCCCAAGTATACATTTAAAAAAATATGTTTCGAGACTTGGTAATAAACACATTTCACATTGGTCCCTAGATCCAGTTGTGAAAAGGTACATAGTTCAACTTATGATTTTTTTGACAGATAATGGTAGTTTCATTAATATGTAATCAAGATGGTAGTGGGGGCAATCAGAGGTTATAAATGAATTTGCTCATTCCTGGTCCAGTTACAGACGGAGACAAAACTTTGACCATGCATTTAGACAAAACATGTACAATAGACAAAACATGTACAAAGTGAGAGTCTTGGTAAGAATAAAATGTTTACCCCCCTCCCCACCCCCACAATTAGAAGGAAAAATGTCATAAACAAAAATAGTATTTAAAATTTTCCGGCAACAGCAAATTGATCAAGAGAGTCAAGGAAAGAAATCCAACACACATGTTTTTTTTTTTTTTTCTCATTAATCATGGAGGTAGTAGGAAATTTCAGCTTGGTTCAGACAGCATTTAAGAAACTGAGTATTC
The DNA here is from genome assembly GCF_001458135.2 of Marmota marmota marmota. NCBI lineage: Eukaryota > Metazoa > Chordata > Mammalia > Rodentia > Sciuridae > Marmota > Marmota marmota. The sequence goes on from NW_026000223.1 coordinate 8,656,702, forward strand.
ATAGGTATGAAAAATATGTTAGAATAAAAGTAAAATTTTCATTAATACAAATTTGTAAAAGGAAGCAAGTTGTGAGAAAATAGTGTTGATACTTTCTTATTATACTTTTATTCATTTTAAATTTTTTTCATTGGTTTTGAGTTGAATGTTAATTCTGTAAGTTTGGGTGACACAAGTAGATACTATGTTTTCTATTGTTGTCTATCACTTGGAGAATTTCAGTGATATTTGCTACAAATAATTTTCAATGCTCAAGAAAAAGTACTGAGAAACCTATTTTGGGGAGATGAATATTATATCAGCTGGCCTCTGGGACCTTTGAAAACTAGAAAACTTACTTTGAATAAGATAATGATGAGGAATTGGGGCTTATATTGATGAGAAGACAGTTTCCAGAGTTGATGATTAAATGTTTCTTTGCCCAATCAAGCATGCAGAAGGCAGCCCTGAAATAGATCAGCTAAATCATAAGCACTGAATACTAACTGCAGAAATTATTTTCTTAGTTGTTAACAACATGATATATGAAATAAACTTTGTGTTGTGTATCCTCAAACTATCTTATTTTAAAATCAATATTTTTTCAAAATATTTATGATGTGTATTACCATTTCATAAATATTTTCTGGTTTCTTAAGATTGATAATACAGGGACTTCAGAAGCTGCCCATAGCCATAATGGCTTACAAGGAATTTTTGTATTACTTTTTTAGCTCCTTCCTATTTTAGCAGCCTGCTTATCTTTGAGATTCTAACATCTCTTAGAAACATTATCCACTGTTTATGTGCACAAGAAATTCGTTAATATCTATGTGATGCTTTAGTAGATAACAAGAGATTTTCTTTTCTTTTTACTTTGCGGTGGGGGGTGGTGGTTATTGAACCCAGGGGAGGTTTAATCACTGTGCAGCATCCCCAGCCCTTGATAGGGCCTTTCTAAGTTGCTGAGGCTGGCTTTGAACTTGCAGTCTTCCTGCCTTAGCCTTCCAAGCCTCTGGGATTACCAGCATGTACCACCACTCAGGCTTGCAATTTCCATTTTTAAAATTGCTTTTGACAATTTAGGAAAAATATTGAATGGGAATTTAGAACCTAAAGAGAAAGAAAATTAAGTATCATTGATACTATTCTTATGATTCTTTCCTCTCCTAGATAAAACCAGCTAATATACTTTGTAGGAAATCATTTGATTCTTTCTGTGATTTCAAAGAATTTTGTGATGGGAAAAATGCATACTGTGTGGACAACACTTTTTCTCGCAACGGACAAGAGTGTGATTCGGGTAGAGGCTACTGCTTTGATGGAATATGTCGGTTTGGACAAACAGTGTCAAAATTTAATCGGAAGTGGTAATGAACTTAATATTTTCTCAGTTCCTTAAATATTATTATTCCAAAATCAATTTTATACTATAAAAAGGTAAAAATAATTTGTTAATGACTGAAAGTCCTGCCTAGTATATATTTGTGTTAACCTCATCAGACGTTAATTCTTTCAAAAATGTTTTTGCTTGCGATATCTATAAGCAAATGTAGAAAAAATGAAAAGCAATTTATTCCTAAAATACCTTGATTGTTAGATAATGGAAATTCTTTGATCTGGTGTCTATGCTTAGGGCCAGTTGTCATCCATAGTAACCTAAGTTAGTGTTCCTAATTTGTTAACTTTCCAAGTCCCTTTAAACATGTTTACCTACAATATTGGAATCTCCCAGATTTGTGGATTTTTATCCCAATTTACTCTTTCTTATAATTTCCTAGTTTCAGAAATCTTATATTTGGGATTTAAAAAAAGAAGGAGAGGACAGTGCTCCTTTTATTTTAGTTTCCTACCTAGCAGCCTTCAAAGATTTTTATAAATCCAAGGAATTAATAGATTAACTGCCTTGGGCAGTAAATAATAAAATGATGATGATGATAATGATAATAATAATAATACAATAAAATTCATATATCAAGAGCAAACTTTTTACATCTCTTTGTGTCTTTGGAATATACTTTTGTATGGCTCTCATTTCTAGACCATGGCTTAAATTTCTGATAGTTTCCACCTAACATTAACACAAAGATCTTCTGCAGAAAGGGTCCTTAAGTTTTGTGAAATGGCATCTCAGTCTTAGGATTATTTTCCTCAGCACATACAATTACTATCCCAGAAGCAATTAACCTCAGACTATCGAACATGGAAGGGAGGTTTTAACATGAAGTGTTAATTGAGAGAGAGAGAGAGAGAGAGAGAGAGAGAGAGAGAGAGAGAGAGACTCTTCTGAGTCTTCTGAGGACTTTTTAGGGGAACTCAGTCAAAGTCTGTTGTTCTTGTATGTGAACACCATTCTAATGGACTTCCTCACCCATAGGCAGAAACACAAGTGTCTGCTAAGCTTCATCACAGACCTGCTCTGGGAATGAAGTATGGTGAAAAAGTATTGTGAGTTATAAACATAAAGGAATTAACAACTGCCATTAAATAAGTACATTTTGTTCAAGGATCTTTGAACTACCAAAGGAAAGGAAAACCAAAACCAAAAACAATACAAAAGAACTAAACAAGCAAACAACAACAACAAAACAACAGTCATTAATGTTGACTTAGGCCTACTGGGTTACAAATGCATCTTTTCCTCCGAATCTCTTCTAAGAGAATTCCCACAGTAGGTTACTGGAGTTCCTATTGTCATTGTCCTTTGACATTTTCTGTCCCTCCACTATGCACCCTGGTAACTTCTGATGCAGCTATGGTCATCAAGGGTCTGTCCTAAAATGTTCCAATCTCCAGTTACTCCTAATTTACCATGTCAGAGTGATGAGCACCTATTGTAAATTGAATTTTTCACAATTTAAAAACTAGACATAATTAAATATATCAAAAAGCTGAAGTGGATGAATATTGATGTCCTTTTTAGTTTTAAAATTCAATAACTCTTATATGGTGATTATTAGGATACCAGGGAATAGGGATGGGGGCTGTAGTATGGGTTAAAGAGAGTTAATGATCTTTGAATTGGTTATCAGTATTACACTCTAGATAGTATTCCTCTATTAATACGGTAAAGTGTATCTTTACAATAGGCAGGGAACTAAGACACAAAATAATCATTTTAGGAGAAATAGGACCATCATTGCTTATTTTCCTAAAACTATAGAACCTTTCTAATAATTTTTCTGTTTACTTTCTGTTTAATATAGAACAAAGTCCACCAAACTTAAAATTAGAAGCTCTCTTTTTAATCTAGTTTTCACATCATCAACCTTTTAATGCTGGGGAACTATTCATCTCTTTCAGAATCAAATAATGATTTCCAGAGCAGATACATTATTTCTATTATATAATCCAAATTCTGAATTCTAATTTACCTAAGTTGTTATTGTTGTTGTTTTTAGATTCTAGAGGTGGTTCATTTGCTTGTTATGAGGAAATAAATTCCAGAATTGATAGATTTGGAAACTGTGGCGCGGACATTTGTCGTTTTCCGTATGTATTTACAAAATTACAATTATGCTTGGAATGTAGGTGATAGGTTGCTAAAATTATAGAAACTTTTCTGTACAAAACACAATGGCATATTTTGCCTGGGTTTCTTTATCTGAGCTAAACAATATTATTTACTGCCTATAATAACATGTGTTTAGAACCTATAATATAAAAGTAATCATAAAAAACCTCTATTATTGCAAGGGGATAGATATTATTAGGCAGTTTACATATATATAATATATTTATGACATAAATTATATAGTTATACATCTCAAATGTGTGTATTAAAATTACTCATCCCATTTTTTTGTTTGAAAAATTGAAATGATCACTTGTTCAAATTTAAGAAGTTAGTATAAGGCAGAAAAGGGCTGTCAGACTGTAACAATCATTTTTCTCTTGCTAAATTGCCTCATAAAACAAAAAGAGCCATATTGTAAGTCATTGGTAATTTTTTAGAATATTATTTAGAAAAAAATGCTGAAGACCTAGGATTACATTAATAAAACATTCTTCTTAACTTAGCTATATGCTAAGTTAATTAAAAATAAGCTATAATTTCACATTTGGTAGGGAACCAAGACAGAAAGTCAACAATTTAGAAGAAATAGGGAAGGCCACAGCTACTTATTTTCTAACAACAGAGAACATATGTTATTAACTTATTTTTCTGAGTTACCTATGTTATTTCAATAATGATATTTTTCCCTTATTTTTCTAGTCATATGCTATGTGGAAAATTAGTTTGTACATGGCCACATAAGGAGATAATTTCAAGAGCAAATTTTTCTGTAATTTACTCACATGTACGAGATCAAATGTGTGTATCTACATATCCTGCTGGTCGGAAACCAGCTCATGATACGTTGACCACTTACAAAACTCCTGAAGACAGAGATGAAACCTTTGTAGAAGATGGCACCATGTGTGGTCCTGACATGGTAATTAGAACTACAAAAATTCAAGTTATTTTAAAATAGTTATTTTTATGGTTACACTCATTTTGATAGTATACTAACCATACGTATTTCCCCAATTATTTTTATTGTGGTAGATTACACATAATAAAGACTCCCACTTTAAACATTTTGAAGTATATAATTTAGTGGTATTAAATATCTGCATAATGTTGAACAACCATTACTACCATGTGTTTCCATGACCCCTTTTCTCTTGTAAAACTTTACTAGTTGAACAGAACAATAGCTCTCCCATTCACTCCTTCCCCCAGGTCCATTCTGAGTTCTTTCTTTATGAGTGCGACTCTGCAGGTACCTCACATGGAGGGAATCCTTCAGTATTTTTCTTTCTGATTTGTTGCATTTAGCATAAAGTTCTGTGATCTATACTGAACCATAAGTCAGTATTTCCTTTCATTCTTTTTAAGGCTGAATATTATTCTATTGTAAGTATATGTCACTTTTTCTTTATCCATTCATCAGCCAATGGATATTTGGAGGCTCACCCAGTTTAGCCATTGTAAATAATGTCACTATGAATGCAAGGATAAAAATATCTCTTTTAAGACAAGACCCCAATTTCAATTAGTTTTAGTATATACCCAGAAATGGGATTACTGAATATAGTAAAAAAAAATATATATATATATAAGTATGTATGTGTGTGTGTGTGTATATATATATATATATATATATATATATATATATATGAACTACCATAATGTTTTCCATAATGACTATCATTATATGTTTCTGCCAAAATTTCACAAGACTTCCATTTTCTCTATGTTATCATCAATACTTTTTATTTTCTGTTTTTTTCTTCCTTTTATTTTCTTGTTTTGATAGCACACATCTTAATGGATATGAAGTGCTATCTCATTGTAGCTTTTATTTATATTTCTATAATGATTAGTGATATGAAACATCTTTTCATGTACTCATTGGCCATTTGTATATCTTATTGAGATGGATATCTTATTTGACCTATTATAGTCCATTTGTAATATTTCTGTCATTGGGCCTGTACCACATTATTATCATCACTGTAGTTTTGTAGTAAGTTTTGAAATCATAAAGCATGAGATCTTTACAATTTTTCTTTTTCCAAGACTGTTTTGCTCTTGGGTCCCTTGAGTCTCTATATGAATTTAAGTTCTGATTTTTCTGTTTCTGTAAAGTATATTATTGGAATTTTGATGAGAATTGCATTGGATCTGTAGATTACTTTGAATAGTATACACATTTTAACAATATTTTTTTGAAACCAAGAATGTGAAATGTGATTCCATATATTTATGTCTTTAGTTTCTTTCACTAATGTTTTGTTGTTTTCATAGTCCCAGTTTTTCACTTCATTGGTTAATTCCTAAGTATTTTTTTTTCTTTTTTGGTGTTGTCATAGATTGAATTATATGAGTAGCTATCTTTTCAGATTGTTCATTGTTAGTGTATAAAAATGCAACTAAATTTTTTGTTGGTTTTTTTTATCTTGATACTTTGCTGAATGCATTTATTCTAATAGCATTTTTTGGTGTTTTCCTTAGAGTGTTCTACATATAACATCATATCATGTGTAAACAATGATGGTTTTACTTCTTGCTTTCCAATTTCTATGCCATTTTTTTTATCCCTAATTGTATTAGTTAGAACTTCTAGTATTATGTTGAATAGATGTGATGAAAGCAGGCATCTTTATCTTGTTCCTGATCTTAAGAGACCTTATTTTTTTTATTATCAACTACAATATTTACTGTTGGATTTTCATATACAATTTTTATTCCATTTAAGTAATTTTCTTCTCTCTCTAGTTTGTTTATCAGGAAAGAGTGCTAAATTTTCTTGAGTACCTTCTCTTTACCAATTGAGGTCAGCCTGTATTTTCCTCCTTTAAAGATTAAATGTCTCTTGATAGTACATAACAAATATTTTAATGCCATCAATTTATGAGTCACATTTTATAAACCCAAACACATTACTGTTTTATAGATTTTTAACCGACCAAAGTACTTGAATTTATACTTAGCAAATGATAGTTCCATATTTTAACTTATTTGTAAATGACTCAGATGTTTTACTTCTATCCCTTAAAACATTTATCACAGTGATATTTATCTACTTTATTTCCAATAGTTATTTCTACATTATCTGTGAAATTTAAGATACCAAACATAGACTTTTCCAAGGTTGGGAAAAAAGAGTTGCTGTAACAATCTTGATTGACTAGAAATCCAGGCAAAGAAAGTATGTTAACTGTTATGAATATAGCTTTGTTGTACCTTTCTAATAAATTTACATTAACCAATGTGTCAGGAATTTACTTATGCAAAATTCTAGTCATAAGTCAAAGAAATAGAAATATACCAAGTTTACCAGGTTTATAACTAGAGAGTTAAATAAAAATTATATTTATGGCAAGCTAACACAAGTTGAGGCTACTTATTATATGGCTATATATGAAAGTCTTTATATAAATCTTGAATTTCCAGTCTGAAAGTTAATTTTTCAGTGACTTCCAGCAGAATTGTCTAAAATATCAATCATTTAATAAATGGCTATCTCTATTTATTTATTTACTTATTTAAGGTACCAGGGATTGAACTCAGAGGCACTCAACCACTGAGCCACATCCCCAGCCCTATTTTGTAATTTATTTAGAGACAGGGTCTCACGGAGTTGCTTAGCACCTAGCACCTTGCCTTTGCTGAGGTTGGCTTTGAACTCATAATCCACCTGCCTCTGCTTCTTGAGTTGCTGGGATTATAGGTGTGCTCCACCATGCCCGACAACAATAAGATGGAGAGCTAAAAGCCTCCAATCAAACAAACAAACAAACAAACAACAACAAAAATATACAATGTAGGCATGCAGAACCCAAAAGTGATTTCACCAGGAAAAAACCCCATGAACTCAAAAGAACAGAAAAATAAAGTGACCATGGATAGCCTCAAGTTCTTTCTAGGAATTTTGGGGGCAGTTTACATAGGCAAATATTAATTAAACATTGCCCAATTTTTGTTAGAGTATTGTCTGATGACTGGAACAAGGGTTAGTAGTTTGGGAAGTGTTTTGGACCAATAAATGTACTTCTTCTAGGGATTCCTTCCCAGTGTATCATCAGTGGGCTGTAAACATCAAGATGCATGGGTAGCTCAAGATATAGGGTAACCATGCCCTTATGTTCATCTCCTAGACCAGGTGTTTCTTTCAACTCACAAATGGGATAAGATTTTTTTTATGGAATCTTATGAGGCTGCAAAACATAATAGGCTATTCATCTTGACAATTTGTTGAGACTCTAGTCTCTTAGGGTCATTCAGAGTGAACCAGAGAGAGCATTTGTCTCTTACTTTTTTTTTTATACCAGGGATTGAACCTAGAGGCACTGAACCACTAAGTCACATCCCAAGCCCCCTTTTTCTAAAATTTTGAGACAGGGTCTTGCTAAGTTGCTCAAGGCCTTGATAAGTTATTGAGTCTGGCTTTGTATTTGTGATCCTCCTGCTTCAGCCTCCTGAGCTTCTGGTGGCTCTTTTAAAAACACATAAAACACTCACATTAAATTAGAGTGTACTTTCAGTTATATAGTCTATGCTATACCACAAAGATAAAAATCATCTTTTTCTAAGTCACAGATTTATACAAAAAATTTCTAGGGTACACTGAGAAAGAACCAATGCTTCCCTTTTACATTCAAAGCACAACAGAGATCTCCAAACCCACCATAGTTGAACCAGACCCCTCCTTTCACCTCCCTGGAAGCTGGTACCATAATCACAAACAAAATCCAATGGACTGTGTCTGACAGCTGGCTCCAGAAGAACTGAAGATGGGCTCAAAAGAAGGGACATAAAAGCCTCAAACAATTAAAAAAAAAAAGGAAGGAGGGCCAACATCTAGTGCTGGCAAGAATTTACTAGGGGGTCAAATATGGGGCCCATATATTCCTAAAATTCATTTTTCTGTTTTATCAAAAGTGACAAGTTCAGTTGACTCTGGCTCAAAGGGAAAGAAAGAAGCTTTCCAAAGCTGTGTTGCAGCTACATGTACCATCCTTACTTGTTACCTTCATCCAGGGCTGAATAACTAAGGGTTAAGCCCCTGGGAGTGTAGTATACAAATGACCCTATTGGAGAGCATTAGGTCTGCCAGGATCACCAAGCTTTGTTACTAGTAAGAGACTAGAATCTGGGGTCCCAAGTAACTTTCACCTGCCTGCAAAAGGAATAAGAGAAGAACAACATAAACAGAAAAAATAAATTTCACGCTCAGTTTAGCCACACTGGAATGACAGGTAATCTTATTGAACAGAAAGTTTGTATCCTTTGAAGGACATCTCCCCAACTACCCTCCCACCTCCCACTCGTAACTCAATTTCTAGAAACTATTATACTCTGTGCTTCTTATGAGTACAACTTTTTTAGATTTCACATAAAAATGAGATGGAAAGGTTTTTGTCTTTTTGTACCTGTCTTATTTTATGTAAAATAATTCCTCCAAATTCATTCATGTTGCCACACATGATGTGTTTTCTTCGTTTTTAAGGTGAGTAGTATTCCATTATGTATACATCTCACATTTTCTTTATCCACTGATCCATTGAGAATACTTACATTATTTCCATATCATGGCTATGGTGAATGATGCTGTAGTAAATATCAACATGGGGATATCTCTTTGGCATATGATTCCATTTCTTTTGGATATATATACCCTGAAGTGGAATTGCTAATTCATATGGCATGTCTATTTTTGTATGCGTGTGTGTGTGAAGAATCTCCATAATGTTTTCCTTAATTGTTCTGTTAATTTACAATGTGTATGAGGGTTCCCTTTTCTTCCTGTCTGTGTCAATACTTATCCTTTGTCTTTTTGATAATAACTCATTTAAAAGTTATAGGGTGATATCTCATTGCCATTTCAATTTTTTATATGTGTTATAGACTTCTGCTTTGTTACAAGCTTTGTTCAGGTTTCTCTGAGGCTTACATAAAATACTCTGTATCTATACAGGGCTATTTTAAACTTATAACAACTTTGCATATACAAATTCTCACTTTTACTTTGCCATCTTCCACTTTTTTGTATGTGTTTTTGATGCCATAATTTGTATATTTAAAAATTTTTATCCTTAACCTATTATTGCAACTTTGGTTACTTATAATAGATTTGCCTTTTAACCTTCATACTAATTTATACTACAGATATAATTGATTTATATATTGAATGCCCAATTGAATTTTTTAGTTCAATGACAGTAATCTTCAGATCTATCATCATTGTCGTATCAAAGTGTTGTCAATTTGTCATTGTTCTCTTTGTACTCATTGCACCAGTGAATTTTGCTTTAATCTTACGAATTAGCTTCCTCTTCCTCCAGAGGAACTCCCTTTAGGATTTTTTTGTAAGTCAGTTCTCATGGTGATAAACTCTCAAACTAAGCATTTTGTTGGGAAAATTCCTTAGAGCCCCTTAATTTTTTGAGAAGCAGGATTACTGGGTGTAAAATTTTTGTTTGGCACTTTCTTTTTTCTTTCAGTATTTTGAACATATCATCCCAGTACATTTTGACCTATGAAAATTCTGCTGAAACTTGGCTAATACTCTGAAAGAGGTTCCCTTTTATATAACTTAATTTACTTTCCCCTTGCTTCTCTCAATATTGTCCCTTTGTTTTTAACTTTATACATTGTGATTTTGGTGTGCCTTGATGTAGATTACTTTGGATCTATATTATTTAGTGTCTTGTAATCTTCCTTGATATAGGTCTGCCAGGACTAGAACATTCTCTGCCATTATTTATTTGAATATATATATATATATATATATATATATATATATATATATATATATATATATATATATAT
>NW_026000223.1:8667007-8727964 GCF_001458135.2 Marmota marmota marmota
ATATATATATATATATATATATATATATATATATATATATATATATATATATATATATATATATATATATATATATATTTTCTCTCTGTTTTATTATTTGGGTAAAGCAATAATGCTTGTATTATTGTGAATGGCAGTGTTTCATAAGTCCCTTAAATTGTGTTTGCTCTTTTGATTTTTGATCCTTAGATTGGATGACTTCCAGGGACCTATCTTCATGTCACATAGTTTTCATTCTACATGATCTAATCTGCTATTGAATGCCCAATTGATTTTTTTTAGTTCAACGACAGTATTCTTCAGATCTGTAATTTTTATTTTTCACTTTTTAATTCTTCCTATTTTTAAATTGACACTCTCAGTTTATTCTTGCTTTTCTCTCCTGCCTTTGATGAGCATTTCATTTTAAAAACCATTATTTTGAATTCTTGTCAGATACATCATATATCACTCGGATTGATTTCCAGAAGTTTTATCTTATTCTATTAACTGAAGTATATTTTCTCATTAACCTTCATTCTCTGTGTTGATTTATACATATTTGATAAACAACTACCCCTCCCATCTTGAAGACTCACCTCAGGTAGGAGGAGGATCTCAGTGATCTACTTGGTGGGAAATGTTAACATTTTTCTCAAATATTTTTTGTTTTTTCTGACCTCTGTCTCTGTTTTTTTATGGTCTCGTGGAGCTTAGGACGTGCCCTGTCCTAATAGTATTCCAACACTGGTAAAGTAGTAACCAAAATTCATAGGTAGCTGGAAGGTTGGGGGTGTAACTGTGTTTTCCATTTTTTTCCATATTAATGACAATGCTGATTCTAGGTACTTATGTCCCTTTTTCTCTGCACTAAACCGAGAATAGGATCTATGGCAAGTGCTGTATTCACATTTCAAATGCACATTCTGGGGAGATAGCTGCTAAAAGTGAGTCTTTTGTACATGCACTTCTCTATTTTCTGTGTTCTAAAGTCACCCAGGAATGCAAACCCATGAAATCGTAGGAGTAGGTCATTAAGGAGATAGCACTAACACTGGGGGCTATAGACATCCTACTCAGTTCACGACCATACTCTTTTCAGGAGGAATGAGTAGTCCAGAATATATCCCTGGGGTAAGCAAGAGGGAAATATTGTGCAATGCTGAGTACTGGCTCTAGTTGTTACAGAGCCATTGTTTGTACTGTTAGCTCTTGCATTCAAGTTTTTCAGAAACCAACCTATTAAGAATAAACTAGAAGAGAGATGAAACCCTTTTATGAGAGAAAATGAAATATAAATGTTCCTACTTCTTTATCTCATACTTTCAGCGATGCTGTATAATTAGTGTATAGGACTTCAACCTCCTTTGTTAAATTTACACCTAAGAATCTGAATTTTTAGCTGTTGTAAATTGGATTGAACTCTGAATTGTTTTTTCAGGTAGTTTATTGTTAGCATATGACTCACACTACTGATTTTTACACGTTGATTTTGTATTCTAAGACTTTACCAAATTTGTTCACGATTTAAACAGTTTTTGGTGGAGTCTTTAGAATTTTTTCCATATAACATAATGTCATCTGAAAACAGGAATAGTTTAATTTCTTTTCTGCAAATATACATGCCTTTTGTTTCTTTTCTAACCTAATTGCTCTCAATAGGACTTCTAGAACTATGTTGAATTGAAGTGGTGAGTAGACTATGTATTCTGATTCCTGATTTTTTTTTTTTTTTGGTATGTGTCAGGTTTTCTCTTTATTTCTCACACTAATGCTAGGAGGAATGAAATAATATAACAAGATGAACAGCAAAATTAAGTTCTAGGATACATCCTCCCAACCACTCACAAAGAGAGGCTTGATAGCAGAGTACCAAAGAGGCAAACCCCGAAACAAGATGGCATGGGTTTAGATCCTGTGTGACTTGGGAAGGTTTTTTCATTTTCTTTCACCTAATTTGTTCTTCTTAGATATAAATGACATTAAAGTGTTTTTGGACAGGTTATACAGATATGGAGTATAACTTATTCTAATTAGGATCCCATTCTTATGGTTGTACATGATGTAGAGTTTCACTGGTTGTGTATTTATATACGAACATAACAAAGTTATGACTGATTCATTCCACTCTTTCCAATTCCTGTCTCTCCTCCCTTCCCTTTATTACCCTCTGGCTAATCTAATGAACTTCTATTCTCTTTCCACCTTGGCTTCCTGATCATATAGAAGAGTTTTCAATTTTCCCCCAAAGAGTATGATATTAGATGTAAGTATTAACATATATGGCCTTTGTATGTGTGTGTGTGTGTGTGTGTGTGTGTGTGTTGAGGCACATTCCTTCTATGTGTAACTTTTTTTTCTCCTTTCTTAATCATGATAGGATGTTAAAATTTGTCCAGGGCTTTTCCCACATCTATTGAGACAATGTATCATTTCTCTCCTTATTCTTGCTGATGTGGTATATCACAACTTATGGATTTATATTTGTGAAATTATCCCTGAATTCCTGGTATAAATCCTATTTGATAATTGTGACGATCCATTATGTTGCTGGAAATTCTATTGGCTATTATTTTCTTCAGGATTTCATGAAGTGTATTGACCTTTAGTTTTTTCTTATAGTTTTGTCGCCTGACTTTAATATCAAAGAAAGCCTGACCTCATACAATGAATTAAAAATATTTCACACCTTAAAAATTTTAAAAAAGTTTGAGAAAGATTGGTATTAGTAATAAAATGTAACCTGTCAGAGGAAAGGCCAGAGCTGGATGACACAGATAAATTAATTAAGTCTTATCTTTTTTTTTTTAAATAGCTTACATGTTATTACTGATTCAGTCTCTTTAGTAATTAACTGGGATATTCAGATTTTCTATTACTTCTTGATTCTGTTAGTAAGATTTATGTATCTAGGATTTATCCATTTCTTCTAAATTGTCCAAATGGATCATTTTTCATAGTAGTCATTATTTATACTTATATGATCCCAGTGGTTGTATCTTCTCTTTCATTTATAATTTTATTTGATTCTCCTATTTTTTTTCTTTTTTTCATAGTAATGATATATTTTTTTTACTTTTAGAAAGTAAAAAAAAGAATACTTTTTAGTTATACATGACAGTAGGATGTATTTTGACATATCAATACTCATATGGATTATAAATTCACATTCTTGTGGTTGTACTTGATGACAAGTTACTGCGTGTGTATTCATATACGAACCTAGGAAAGTTATATAGAATTCATTCTCTCTTTCCCATTCCAATCTTTCTTCATTCCCTCTATTCTGCCCTGTCCAATCTGGTGAACCTACCTACTCCCTGCCTGTTGTGAGTCAGCATCCTCATTTTAGAGAGAACATTTGGTCTTTGGTTATTTGGGATTAGCCTATTTCACTTAGCATGATCGTCTCCATTTCTATCCATTTACCATCAAATGCAATAGTTTCATTCTTCTTTATGGCTGAGTAATATTCCATTCTGTATATGTATCACTTTTTCTTTATCAATTCATCTGTTTAAGGGCAACTAGGTTGGGTCCATAGCTTTGCTATTGTCAATTGAGTTGCTATCAATATTGATGTGGCTGCATCACTGTAGTATGCTGATTTTAAGTCCTTTGGGTATATGCCAAGCAGTGGGGATAACTAGATCAAATGGTGGTTCCATTTCCAGTTTTCTGAGGAAACTCCATACTGTTTTCCATCGTGGTTGACTAATTTACAGTCCCACCAGAAATGTATGAGAGTATATTTTTCCCCTACAACCTCACCAACATTTATCATTACTTGTATTCTTGGTAATTGCCATTCTAAGTGGAATAAAATGAAATCTGTGTAGATTTGATTTCATTTCTTTAATTGCTAGAGATGTTAAACATTTTTTTTTCATATATTTGTTGACCATTCTTATTTCTTCTTCTGTGAAGTATGTGTTCAGTTCCTTGGTCCATTTATTGATTGGGTTATTTGGGGTTTTTTGGTTGGTTTTTCTTTTGATGTTAAGTTTTTTGAGTTCTTTCTACATCCTAGAGATTAATGTTCTATCTGAGGTGCAGGTGGCAAAGACTTTCTCCCATTCTGTAGGCTCTCTCTTCATGTTCTTGATTGTTTCTTTTGCTGTGAAGAAGCATTTTAGTGTGATACCATCCCATTGATTGATTTTTAATTTCACTTATTGCTCTTTAGGAGTCTTGCTGAGGAATTTTGTTCCTAAGCTGACACAGGGTCTTTAGTCTAATGCCTAGGTCCTTGATCCACGTAGAGTTGAGTTTTGTGCAGGGTGAAAGATAGGGGTGAAGCTATCTTTTCTCCACTGTATGGTTTATGGCACTTTTGTCTAGTATGAGATAACTGTATTTATGTGGGTTTGTTTCTGTGTCTTCTCTTCTGTACCATTGGTCTTCATGTCTGTTTTTGTGCCCATATCATGCAAATATTATTATTGCTTTGAAGTATATATAATTTAATGTCTGGTATTGTGATGCCTCCTCCTTAACTTTTCTTGCCGAGGATTGCTTTGGCTATTCTGGGCCTCTTAATTTTCCAAATGAATTTCATGACTGCTTTTTCTATTTCTATGAAGAACATCATCAGGACCTTAATAGGAATTTCATTAAATCTGTATAGAGCTTTTGGCAATCTGCCTATCCAAGAGCTTGGGAGATCTTTCGATTCCTTTCTTTAGTGTAGTGTATGTAGTTTTCCTTGTAGAGGTTTATTTGCCTCTTTTGTTAGATTGATATCCAAGTATTTTATCTTTTTAGGCTATTGTAAATAGGGTAGTTTTCTTAATTTCTCTTTCTGGAGATTCATCACTGATGTATAGGAGCACATTTGATTTATGGGTGCTAATTTTACATCTTGTTACTTTGGTGAATTCATTAAGAGTTTAAGAAGTTTCTGGTGGACTTTCTTGGGTCTTCTAAATAAAGAATAATGCCTTCATCAAATAGGAATAGTTTGAGTTCTTCTTTCATATTTGTTTCCCTTTAATTTCTTTCTTTCTTCTAATTGTTCTGGCTAGAGTTTCCAGGACTATGCTGAATAGGAGTGGTGAAAGAGGGAATGCTTTCAATTTTTCTCCATTTAGAATGATGTTGGCTTTGGGTTTAGCATATATACTTTTTACAATGTTGAGGTATGTTCCTACTATCCTTAGTTTTTCTTGTGTTTTAACATGAATGGATGGTGTATTTTGTCAAATGCCTTTTCTGCATCTATTGAGATAATCATGTGATTATTTATTGTGATGAATTATAATTATTGATTTCCATATGTTGGATCAACCTTGCACACCTGGGATGAACCCACTTGACCATGGTGCACAATCTTATTAATATATTTTATATGCAATTTGCTAGTATTTTATTAAGAATTTTTGCATCTGTGTTCATCAGGAATATTGGTCTAAAATTTTCTTTCCTTATTAATATATTTTATATGCAATTTGCTAGTATTTTATTAAGAATTTTTGCATCTGTGTTCATCAGGAATATTGGTCTAAAATTTTCTTTCCTTGATGTGTCTTTGGTTTTGGTATCAGGGTGATACTAGCTTTATTGAATGACTTTGAAAGGGTTCCCTCCTTTTCTATTTCATGGAATAATTTGAAGAGTATTTATGTTAAATCTTCTTTGAGGGTCTGGTAGAATTCATCTGTGAATCCTGTGAATCCATCTGGTCCTGGGCTTTTTTTTCTTTGTAGGTTTTTGATGGCATTTTCAATTTCACTGGTTGAAATTTATCTGCTTATATTTTTATGTCCTCCTTATTCAATTTGGGTAGGTCATATGTCTCTAGAAGTTTGTTGATGTCATCAAGATTTTCTACTTTAATAAAAGTATAACTTTTCAAAATAGGTTCTGATTACCATCTGTATTTCACTATTGTCCCTTGTGATATTTCCTTTTTCATCATGAATTTTAGTAATTGGAGTCCTCTCTCTCTTTAGTTTTTAGCTTCAATAAGTGTTTATCAATTTTATTTATTTTATCAAAGAACCAATTTTTTGTTTTGTCAAATTTTTGAATTGTTTCTTTTGTTTCAATTTTATTGATTTCAGTTCTGTTTTTAATTATTATCTGTCTTCTACTGTTTTTGGTCTTGATCTGTTGTTCTTTTTCTAGAGCTTTGAGATGTAATGTTAGGTTATGTATTTCTTGACTTTTAATGAATAAGCTCAATGAACTGCTTTCATAGTGTCACAGAGATTTTGATATGTCATACCACTATTCTCAATTGCCTCTAAGTATTTTTTTTATTCCATACTTGATCTATTTTGCTATCTATTGGACATTCAAAAGAACATTTTTTAGTCTCCAAGTATTAGAGTAAGTTATATTTTTTATTTTATCATTGATTACTAATTTTATTCCATTTTGATCTGCTACAATGCAAGTTATTATCATCATTATTTACATTTTCTAAGAGTTTCTTTGTGGCCTAAAATATGCTCTATTTTAGAGAAGGATCCATATGCTGCTGAGAAGAGATATATTCAGTCATTTATGGAGAACTATTATAAATTTGTATGTCTAAATTATTAGTTGTATTTGTAGTTCTATAGCTTCTTTATATAGTTTTATTTTAGAGGAATTATCCAGTGGTGAGAGAGGTGTGTTAAAGTCACCCAGCATTATTGTGGTGTTCTCTATTTGCTTCTTGAAATTTAGAAAGGTTTGATTGATGTACATAGATGCTTCTATCTCCCTGTTGAGGTGATCTTTTGCTTCCTATATTTGTTTATGTAGCTCCTTGTCAAAGTGATCTTTCACTGTCCATATTTGCTCTCTCATATCTTCCTTGAGTTAACAGAGCATTTTAACCATGTACATCCTGAACACCTTCTCTGTCTTTCTTCTGTTGTGGTTTCAAATGATGTGGTGTCTTGATTTGTCTGGGGCACTTTCTTCCCTTATCTTTTCATGTTGCTTGTATGTCTTCCTTTCCAGCTCTGTGGGTCTGGGGTGTTATTGGTTTTACCCTATAGGTTTGTAGTGTTCTTGTAGGGTTCCAAGACCTCTCATTTGTGGGGAAGGGCAATGTTAACAGATCCCATTATTGACAATATACCACATAAAACAATTTGTAGTTATTAAGACATTTACAGTTTAGTCTCAATGTACAGAAATGTTGGATTCAATTATTATCTAAAATATAATCAGTACTTTTGTAAAACAATTTTACAGTTTCTGATGGTGGACAATGAACTGGGGGTGGGATGTAAGACGATATGCTGAGGAGGTAGGTTGTGAGGATACAGA
Organism: Marmota marmota marmota; assembly: GCF_001458135.2. Lineage (NCBI taxonomy): Eukaryota > Metazoa > Chordata > Mammalia > Rodentia > Sciuridae > Marmota > Marmota marmota. The sequence continues at coordinate 8,674,250 of NW_026000223.1, forward strand.
GATATATCTTAGGAAGTGTGAAAGAGAAATCTAAGGAAGAGGGTTAGTAGCAAGAGAATAGATGGGAAGTAATTTAGGGCAGGCAAGTTTGTGGGAAGATAGGAGAGTACATAAAACAAACACACATGTGTATTTCGAAAAATACATAATGTTGAAATAGTAAAATTTGGAGGGGAAAACAAAAATGAAAGAAGGAAAAGGAAAAGAAAAGAGGGGGAAAGGGCATATACAACACCTCTATGTTATATTACATTATTCAGATGACTCAGTCCTCAAAATCCTCCTTCATGAAAATTTCTTGGTTTCACATATGTTGGGGATGTGAGGGCCGGAGGATAGAGGGGTAGAAGAGAAAGGTAGAAAAAAAAATCTCAAAGGAAGAAAACCAGGATTGTTGCTAGTTTTAGAGATCCATATCATTCCTGCTTCTCTTCTCATCCAATAGGTGGGGTTGTCTATTGTAAGCTGGTGTCTCTGCCATCAAGATGGTGGAGGTAACCAGGGTGGGAAGAGTGGTCCTGGTGCAGGATTCCTGGAAGTGGGGAGTGGCACCTGCCAGTCCCTGCAGGGAGACTGGACCTCACTAGTCTCTTTTTGGGACCGCTCATATGAGTTGAGCGCCCAGTACTATCTCCCTATCTTGCCTGGAGATTTCCCAGTTCCTGGTCTCTCTGTTAGGCTTCAAACTTTAGCCCCGTGTCCCTCTCCCTTAGCAATTCTCAACTGAGGAAACTCTCACACTGGACCCCCCCATGGGCGGTGCTCTGGTTGCACTGCACATCTGTGTTGGACAGCTACTGTGTTGGGTTACTGTGGCTGGGAGAGAGATAGGTACCTGGCTGCTGGAGATCTGATCTGGGAGCTGCCCCCACCTAATATGGCAAGAACATTGAGCCAAGATGAAGGCAGTCTGCTTTTAGTGCCAGGGTATCTGGCGTGTGTGTGTTGGGGGGAGCCAGATGATGGTGTTGTGCTGTGGGTAAGTAGCAGCTGAGTGACCTGTGTGGGAGTGGAGCAAAGTCTTGGAGATCTGCAGATGTGTTGATAGGTGATTCTGCTAAGGCACTCGCAAGCCCTGTGTGGCTTTGGGTGCTGGGAGCCTGGAGTCCTCCTCAAATGCTCAGCATCCTGCTTGACTGCTATGGCCCAGAGCCCTGCATGGGTTCACAGCTCTGATGATATCTGTGGAGAGCAGCTGTATAGGGGTCTTCCAACACACTCAGAGATGCAGTGTTTCGACTAGGTGAGATCTGAATCATGGAGTGACACAGAATGCTGCCTCCCTCTAGCCCACCATTTTAACCTCCCCTTCTTTATTTATGAAGGCTAACTTTGCTTGGTATATTCTGGGCTGACTTTAGTTTTGGTTTTTTTTCTATCCCTTTGAATATAATATTCCATTCTCTTCAGGCCTGCAAAATTTTTGGTGAGCAATCTGCTTTTATTTGGCTTGATATATTTTTCTCTTGATGTTTTAAAATTTTACTCTCTTTTTTCTTTTTTCTTTTCTTTCTTTCTTTTTTTTTACATTTGACAGTTTGATTATAATGTGTCTCAGAGAGAACTTCTTTGTTCTGAATATTTTTAAGGACCATTGAGTTTACTTGATGTTGATTTTCATATTTCTCCAGAGTTAGGGATTTTCTGGACATTATTTTGTTAAATGTGCTTTTCTCTCTTCTTCTTCTGGGATTACCATGAAGCAATTATTTGTCTGCCTAATGATGTCCCATGAGTCCTGCAGTTTGTCTTAATTTTTAAATTCTTTTTTTTTCTCCACTCCTCTGCCACTGGATTTTTACAAAAGACTTATCTTCACTTTAAGAAATTCTGTTTTCTGCTTGATCACTCTGCCGGTGAAGCTGTCAATTGTATTTTTTATTTCATTCATTTAATTCTTCAATTCCAATAATTTGATTAGTACTTATTATATATCTATTTCTTTTTTGAATTTCTCATTCCAGTCATGAGTTTTTTTCCTAACATCATTGGATTTTCTCTGCATATTCACTGTACCTTACTTTGTATCTTAAAGATAATATTTTTTGGAATTATTGGAATTTATATTTGTCTTTCTTTGGGGTCAATTATTAGACTCCAAGAAACTATTATTTTTTATTATTATTGTGTAACACAACATAAAACAGTTCTTGGGTTCCTTTGGTGCAGTCTTGTTTTCCATCCTTCTTGTGTCCTTATATTGATATCTGTGTCTATATTGAAACATTTGACTCTCCCAACTTTGCACTCTTTCACAGGATTTTAAAAGATTTTTTCTTATAGATGAGTGTTGATTTGGTACAGTGCCTTTGCTTTTGTTCTGCATGAATTAAGTACTATAGTGCTAGTGCCGTTTCTTCAGAAATAGTCCATGTCAGCAATACCTGAGAGTACCTCTGTGGCAAAAGTTGCAGCAGTTTTTTTGAGTCTTCCCTGAGGAAGGATGATTCTTAAGCTCAGTGTATGCTTGGTATTGCAGGTATGCTAGCTTGGGGGTTGGTCTCATTGGGATGGGGTTCCAGAATTGTTCTCACATTAAGTTAGCCTGGCTGGGTATGAGATGCTAGGCTGATTCTTAAGCCTACACCATGTGTAGTGGGATTACTGACTTGAACTCAGCTTCACCATTGTGTAGGATTGTTTCTTTTCTGGCGGGTCAGATGCTATCCACATAGAATAGCATTATGCCATTGTTCTAAGTCTGAGTTCTAATATCTGGAGTTGTAGCCTGACAGTCACCTGAGTGTGACAGAATGATGTCAGAACCCCTGGTATGTATAGTACAGCTCAATAACAAATTTGTAGAACATTTTTTCTTTGACTGTTTTTTATAATAGTACTTTTAGAGTTGTATTCATTGTTTCAGTTGAAAAAGTCAAATTTTGCTGATTTTATTTTTTATAATGGATTCAAACGATTTTCTTATTGGTAAATCAATAATTCAATTGAAGATTACTATTGCTAAAAGAAGACCTTTAGTTTTCAACCCTGGCTGCTTGTAAAAATTGTCTGAACCTGTTCCCAGAGCTTTTGATATAATGGTCTCAGGTGGAGACCAAGCATGGGTATTGTTAAATGCTTCTGAGATAATTATGATTTTCTCATCATTTATCTTTAGAAGAGTACTTCTAGTGTTAGATGGTGAGACAAAAACTTCAACTTCTTGCATATGATTTTTATCTTTATAATTCACAGGTACATAACTATTTCAGTGATGTCACAATTACCTTTTACCTTATGGAGTACTCAGGGATTTTTATGCCAATTCTGGGTAATATGAACTCTGGGATTTTCTTGAAATTTTCTTATGTGTTATTATGCACAAAATCTGATTGCTTATATTTTTTACTTTATTTTGCTTTGCCTTAGTATTGTGAAAGAATGCAGTGTAAAGAAGTTCGGTTCATTATAGATGACAGTATTTGCAATGCTACTAGAAATTGTGATAACCATGGGGTAAGTAACTTTAGTGTTCATTTTAAGCAGCATTCTATTAACAATTCAATAAACAATTGGGGATTTAAAAAAATGATTTGATTTTTTTGGGTAATTTTGTGCTACAAGGTGTTCTTTAATAGTCTATAATTTATAGCTTAAAACTTGTAGTGTTAAGAAACTTGCAAAACCATTATGGAAGTAAAAGATGACTCTGGATGTATAAGATGTTTACTAAGTGTTTGTAGTGGATGTGTTTGTGACATTTTGTAAAAAAAAAAATTGATCTTATTTTTTATAAAAAGAAGGCAGAAAGTGTTTAAAAATGTCATTAGAATCTTATTGCTAGGCTAGCTAGTTTAATTTAGTATGGGCTGTCCTGTAAAACTAGCAAGTAAATTATAATTAGTGGTATATTTTTAGTAATTACAAGGTATTTGTGTCTGGCTGTGAATAAAGTTAAAAGAATGTTAAAAAAATTGATTTGGCAACTGAAGTTATATGTTATATGGCATGCATCAGGGAAAATTTAATGAATTTGTTTATTTAAGATAAATTCTTTGTAATGAGATGCTCTGTGGATTAAGCATAGGCTATCAGTCTTTATAGAAAGCTATCTTTATTATTCCAGGTTTGCAACAATTTTAACCATTGCCATTGTGAGGAAGGATATACCCCTCCTGACTGTGCAAAGAAGGCTGGGGGATTTGGAAGTGTTGATGATGGACATGAAATTAAAATGGGTTGGTGTCCTTAATACTTTGTTTGAAGTTAGATTACACAGATAACCTTATGTCAACAGATATGGCTTTATTTTATTTGTTAGACTTTTTAAAATCTGAAATTGTAGGTTTGTAATGTTCTTTCTGTCTTAGCACTGACTTTGTTTATGAATAAAAAAGTGTACCTAATATTAGGCAATTTTAAAAGTAGAAATTCCATTGCATATACTTTGACCAGTTAATTCAAATTTTTCACTTTTAATTGTCTCAGATATTCCTAGTTTCAAATGTTTCACTAGTCATGGTTATAATAATATTCCTGGGATTCAGGCTGTCTTTTTTTTCCTATTGACTTGATACTTGGTTGTCTTTCTCCTGCCATGTGACTCCAAAGTAGTCTTATGAAATTTCTTCTTTTGCATTTCACCCTTGCTGTACCTGAGTAGTATTTTGAGATAAAAAAAAAAAGATGAGACTGCAAAAAACTAGGGGACATCCCCTGGTTCTACAAGGTATGTCAAACTCATTCAAATTAACTGGGAACATTGGTGAGCTGTCCATCCTATCCCCCTTCCTTTTGGGACTTTATAAGAAAATCATGCAAGTCCTAGTCAGACTTCTCTGTAGTTGGTTGTTATAAGGTGATTAACTTTTTAGAGAGATGATATATAGCCATATCCTACTATGTATCAGGCTAAAAGAAAAGCTAAGATGTTACATATGACTGTATGTGTGTGTGTGTATCTGTGTGTGTGTGTGTGTGTGTGTGTGTGTGTGTATATATAATTTTCACAAAAAAGTAAAAAGTAGATATATAAATGATTATATATTATTCTATATTGCTTACATTTGTTGTTTAAAGCATAATAGGACTAGCGAACAGTATTAGTTATAATTGTTTATGACAAATCTTATTGTTGAGAAAGATATAGTAGCATTTTATAATGAGAAAAAGAAAGTCCTCCAATGTTGCAATTTAACTTTAATAAACTCTTCACTGGGTCCATTATGCTGGCTATGTTCTTGAGGCACACAAATATAAGACTTTAAAAACATAAATAAATAGGAATAATTAGACATTCCTTATATTAAATAAAAATAACTTTTTGTTCCATGATGTAGTCATATATTTTTATCCTTTCTGTTTTATTTTCCAATATACTTCTGTGAATTGCTTTTAGCTTTTAAGACACCCTCATTTTTATGTATTAGCAAAACTGAATAAACTTAACAGTAAAATTTATTTTGACTTGCAACTCTACTCCATATCAAGCCATTATTATTTTGATTGCTGGTGTCAGCACAGCAAAGTGCTTTCAAAGCAAGTGAGGTCATCAAGTAAAATATCTTTGTAATGAAAGTATTGTAGCTTGGATTTCTTGGGATTTTATTTGACAGAGCAGCAAGGTCAAGATTTATTTTTCAGGTCTATAAAACATGTCCACTTACTTTGTATCTACAGGCTTGTACTGGAAGAAGAGCTATTTGTCAGTCAGGTCTTTTGCATACTTCATTTTCTAGGTTATCCATGTCTAAAATGCTTGTCACTTTTAAACACTCCCAAAGTACCTTAGTGTTATAGAGCCACATGAGCATACAGTAAGCACTGATAAAATTCAACCTCTCTTTGTCCAGCCTCCTCACCCTACCACATTCTTACCAACCTCTACTATTCATTATTCTATATTAAGTTTGACTTTTTTTTTAAGCTTCCACATATGAGGGAGAACATGTCATACTTGCCTTTCCACATCTGGCTTATTTCACTTAGCATAATCTTTTTGAAGAAAGAGTGATAAATTTCTGTTTTATTGTATCTTCCCCTTTTCTGTTTTCATCCTCCATGTTATTAAAAATTAGAGAAGAATAACCTTATATTTCCACATTTTAAAATTAAGGATTTATGGGAGGCTCATATGTTAACATACGTTCTAAGTCTGGCAGCAATACTAGTTATCTTGTGTGTGTGTATATGTATGTATATATATATATGTCTACAGAAGTTATCTTCTCTCGTTTTATAAATAAAAAGAATCATTAGGGGCTGGGTTGTGGCTCAGAGGTAATATGCTCATCTACCATGCATGAGACACTGGGTTAAATCCTCAGCACCACATAAAAATAAAATAAAGATATCATGTTCATCTGTGTGTGGGCTCTCTCTCATCTAGTGAGGAGGTCCATGGAACAGGGTAGAGGGGAGTGTGGCTGCAGAAATTTCTGCTACCTTGAGCAAATACAAAGTACACTTTGCTCTTCTACATGCATACTTAGCTGACAGTAGAAAATCAAATTATTATAACTTCCATTTAGTCTATAAACATCTTATGGGAAAAGATCTCATCTGTTCAATATATTACACACTCATACACTTCACTAAAGGGAGTATGATTTACTTACCTGTGATATAGAAGATTTCATAATAAAAGTTTTTGGTCACTTCTATTGCAAAAGCATTTAATAGTCTTTAAAAATATTTTTTAGTTATAGGTATGTGGGGACAAGTGCATGGATTACTACATACATGGAATACGTTAAGGGCCTCTGAATGGCAAACCACTCCTTCTTGTTAGGCATGTGAGCAGAAAATGCCTTACCCTGTAGACACAGCCCTGGGAGTGAGGCTTCATGTTGCACTCCCTGTGCTTGTTTCACAGCCCAGTTTTCAATTGGTTGCGGCAAGGACAGTTGGCAGAAATTGCATTGGTGGTTGCCTGTAATCTGCTTAGCTACTGCCTGAGTATATATACGTGGTAACTATGCAATAAAATTAGACCTGCTTCCTGCTTGGTCTCTGGAGGTCTTGCTTTGTGACTCTGCAGCCACACTCTCCTCTACCCTGTCCTGTGAACCTCCTCGCTAGATGAGAGACAGCCCACGCACATCTCTAAATAAAATACAAAATTATTTCATTGAACGGATTGCTCATTCTTTTGGTTTGGACCTCTATACCTTCCTCTATCCCAATAACTCTTAAATTTGGTCTTTTTATGGTATCCCAAATTTCTTGGATGTTCTGCTCATGGTTTCTTATAAGCCTTTCTGAGTTGTCTAGGCTCTTTTCAAGATGATATATTTTGTCTTCGTGGTCTGATGTTCTGACTTCTAATTGTTCTACTCTACTGATGATACTCTAATTTGAGTTTTTAATTTGGTTTATAATTTCCTTCATTACAGGATTTCTTTTCTTTCTTTTTTTTTTTTTGTTGTTGTTTTTGTATAACCTCTATCTCCCTGTAGAGTTGCTCTTTTGCTTCTTGGATTTGTTGATGTAATTCATTCTTGAAGTGATCTTTCATTATCTGCATTTGCTGTCTAAGGTCTTCTTTAAGACTCCATAACATCTGAAGCATGCATATCTTGAAGTCTTTTTCTGACAATCTCTCTGCTGTGGCTAGCAACTCCTGTTGTCCTGCATTGTTTGTGTTCCTTTTTTCCTTGTTTTTTCATGATGCTCATGTTTCTTTCCAGCTCTGAATGCTGTGTTATTATTTTCTCCTATAAATTTGTTTTGCTTTTGTATGACTCCGAGATCTCTCCTTTGTGATGGGAGACAATGTCTAGAGATTTTGGGTTCAATTATAATTTAAAGGAAATTCATTAGTTTCATAAAAGACATACAGATTCTGATGGTGTATAGAGAACTGAGGTTTGGTCTTAGGACTTTATGTTTAGGTGGAAAGATGTGAGGATATGGGGGTTAGTATATCTTAGCTACTTTGGAGAAGAGTTCTACTGAAGAGGGACATTAACAGGAGAATAGATAGGAGTATTTGGGGGTAGCTAAGTACTTAGGAGGACTATAGGAAGCCTAGAAACATTAACCTATTTGCATTTAGTAAATTACACATAGTAGAAGAATGCTTGGGAGGCTGGGAGGAGAAGAGAGGGAGAAAGAAGAGTATAAGTAAAAGAAGAAGTAAGAGAGAAAAGAAAAGGAAAAAAGAAAGAAAAAAAAGAAGAAAGAAGAAAAAAAATATATATATATATATAAAAGGGGGGGGGGGAGAATGCATTCTTAGAGTTCTATTTTCTTCTCTTCCAGTAGGTGGTGTCGTGCTTTCCAGGCTAAGTCTCTTCCCTCAGGATGTAGAAAGTAATCCATGTGGGGTGGCTCTCTCTCCCCTGCTGGGTGTCTCCCCAATCCTGGTCTCTTTGGGTTGCTCCTGGTTTCTATCCCCCTCACTTCTCCTACCCGCCAGGCCCCAGTTACCAGTAGTCCTCTTCACATCTCACACCCTGGGGGCATGGCGGCGCAGGTCTCGAGGCTGCTCACTCCCTTCCCGATGCCATGTCTAGGATATTTGACCTTTTATAACACATGCACACACATTTAATTGTGGCAGACCATACATAACAAATTTTATGATCTAAATGCGTTTCAGTGTGTAAACTTCATTGTACATTCTTGTTGTACATCATCATGCAACCATCATCTCTCTTTAGAGCTTTTGTCAAAATCTTGTAAAGATGATACATTATGTCAATTGTGTATTATTCCCCAGACCCTGGAAATGGGCATTCTACTTTTGCTATGAATTTGGCTACTCACATAATTGGAAATATACAGCATTTGTGTTTTAGTGATTGATTTATTTCACTTAGCATAATGTCCTCAAGGTAGCTTATGTCAAAACTTCATTCCTTTTGAAGGCTGAATAACTTTCTATTGTGAATATATACCATATTTTATTTATTTATCATATATTGATGGGTTGCTTTCACCTTTTGCCTATTCATCCATAATATTATATTCAATGCTCTTCAAATTTATAAGGATATATTCTTCTTACATGAAAATTATAGTCAGTCTATCCCAGAAGACTCCCAAATCTTAACCTATTCCAGCATTAATTGCAAGTCCAAAATCTCATCTGAATGTAGTTTACGTCAGGTATGAGTGAGAGTTATGATTCATCCTGAGTCGAAATTCCTCTAGAGTTATGAATTTGTGAAGTCAAACAAGTTAAATGCTTCCAAAGTACAAGGGTGAGATAGGAACAGGAGATGCATTCCAAAGGGGAGAAATTGGAAAGAAGGAAGTGGTACTAGGTCACAAGAAAGTCCAAAATCTAGCAAGGCAAGTTGTGTTGGATCTTATGGCTTCTCAAATAATTCCATTTTGGTTGCTATTCTTCTCTCCAGGTTCACTAGCATGGCAATGTCACCTTCACCATCCAAGGTGGTAGCCCTAACCCCTTCTTTTGGTGCTTATTAAACTACTTCATCCTTTACCCATTTCCAGTTCCAAAGTCATTTCCACATTTTTAGGCATTTGTTAGAATAGCAGCCTACTTCCCAGTACCAAAATCTGTATTACTATCAAGGTTTCTTCAGAGAAACAGAACAAATATGAAAATGGCTCAACACCATTATGGAAGCTGACAAATGGCAAGACTTTCAAGGTGAATTGACAAACTGGAAAATAATTTAGTAAATGTTTGCAAATATTATATAATCTAAGAAAACATTACGTAGTGTAAAAATTGAGCAATCAAAAACATCAGTAAAATATTCCCAACAGCACATTTATATACTTAGTTCATTTCTTGTTTTTTATTTTATTCACAGTCAATATGAATGAGGTGTTTGAGGTTTGGGAATAATGTTGATAATAATGCCTTCTCCATTGTCTCATTTGGTTATTGAAATCTCTGACCTAATTTCAAATTGATATTTTCTGTTCTAGCTGGAAAATCTGCAGATAGAGGTCCTGGTAGTTCACAAAAACAATACTTTCAAGTCAGTTTGTACGTTTCCGTACCTCTGCTTATCATTACTATTGCCCTTTTAATTAATCAGGATAAAATAAGAAAGCAATGCTTCAGAGAGGAAAGTGAAGCTGACAGGTATGTACTTGTTGTATATATTTACTCTTATAACAGTAAACAAATTGAGAAAATAGTATTTGTGTTTTATCAGAAATGACTATGACTATAGGTAAGGCAACATAAGGAGAGACCTGGAGACACATTCAAATTGGTTTGATGTCCATTGTGTGTTTTCCAGTATTGTTCAACCCTAGAATCATTTAGTTTACTACCAGTATCCCTGTAGGAGGAAACATGGCTGCCGAGAATATCTTAGAAGGTACATGTAGACTTTTGATCCTGTTAAAACAGCCATATTGCCCATAGGCTTTAAAGAACAGGTGACACTGCATTTCAAGGGAACTTGCTAACAATAGTTTTATTAAGCATGGCTTCTCAGGTCAGTCATCAACACGATATCTGTATTACAACACAATCTCTTTCTGAATTAGAGATAAGATCTTTGAACCTGCTTCCATGATATTTATTACAGTGTCAATTCTTAACTAGAAATCACATGTATGGCTGTTAATATTAGATTCAGAGTCAGAAATCAGTATTGTATGTCATCTGAAATATAACTCTTAGCTTTGGAAAACTTGTTCACAAATTCTAAATCTTGAATGTAAAACTGATATCTTGAGCAAGTGATTTAATTTTTATGTACTTCAAACTATTCTGTATAACTAACTCCCTAGAGTATAAGATGATAATGGCTTTCTAATGTATCAAACTTTTGGATTCATCAACTGAGTAAGTGAAATCACCATATTAACTATAAAGAATCACACACATTTTAGTATATTTAATATTGAGTTTCCTTACATAATTTGCAGGATTTTGCCATATGGAGTACCATATAATGTTTTGATTAATTGATTTTTTTTAGTGCTACTTGACAGTTTTGGCTTAATTTGATCTGAAGAATTAGAAATACCATAGAGTACAGGGGCCTTCCTCTACAGATGGGCTTATGGCATAAATGCTTGAATAAGTTCACATTGAGGTGAAAAGAGCCAATCAGCAAAGCAAGGTGCCTGATAGCATTCACTTCAATAATGAGATTGTGCCTGTTGTTTTATGTTGGAAAAAGACATGTTACATATTTGATATTGTTTGCTTGAAGAACAATCTTTAAAAGAACTTAAAATTTTCTCCACTTTTAAATAAATTTATTGATTTCATAGATCTATGGCAGAAGAAAACACTACCACTAGCAGCATCAAGTCATCCCCCACTGAAAAGTGAGTATGGAACAATGTAATAAATCACCTTGCAACCTATGTTTTGATCATTGTCTAGGACCACTTAAAATGGTTCCTTTAAAAACAATTATATTTATTCATAATATTCTTTGTTATTCTCACTAGAGTTTGTTTTATAATTATAAGCAATGAAACTTGGTTTCTTAATTTCTCAATCTCCCCTCCCTGTCCTATCCTGAAGGAAGGGTGTTTTGCACTCACCCTAACATTTATGGGAATATATATTAATTCAATGATATCATTAAAGATCTGGATGCTATAATTTTAAATTTTCTTACAAAGTTGATATTTGGGCATGCATCAGGACACAAAAGCCAAGTCAAATTAAGCCAACCCTTGCATAATCATTTTAACTTATATTTTGATTAATTAAATAAATCACAACAGCAAACTCATCATTCATGGAAAAGTGTATGTAATATGCTCCACTCACTCCAATGGGATGTACTACAAAGTCACGTGGCAAATAAGACACATAAATAATGACATATTTGGATATTAGTAAAGAAATGGAAAAGTAATTTAAATGATTACATCCTCCAAATATTTAAGGAACAAACTATGTCATTCTTATACATTCTGATGTAGAGAATATGGGGGGGGGTATTTAAAAAAGCAAACCTAATCATTTTTATAGATGAATAAGAATTATATGAAAATCCATATGTAGTAGAATGAAATTTAACCCATATCTCTTACCCTGAACAAAACTCAAAAATGGATCAAAGACCTAGGAATTAGACCAGAGATCCAAAGGAATAAAGCCAAAGGAAAAAAAGGATAAAAGAGCTGCACACAGAGAAAAACATTAACAAAAGGCACCATTATGTCCTTATGTAAAATAATTCACTTAAATGAACATAGATTAAATTACCCAATCAAAAGGAATGAATGTAACAAAAGAAAGAAAGAAAAACAAGATCCAAATAAACTCCAAAATACTCACTTTACAGTTAAAGGCTCTCGTAGACTCAAAATGAAGGGATGGACAAAACTATGTGAGTGGCACCAAAAGGAGCATAGAGACAGCAGTTTCCAGTTTCTGGGTATGCATCTGAGTAGAGCAGCACTCCATATGCTCACACTCATATTGCTGACCTACATGCTGCAGATGATAACTGTATTTGTACTCTATCCTCCTGCAATATCCCTTGATGCCCTCTACTGAGATGATGCTTAAAGAGATTCCATTAAAAATTGCAGAACACATATATAAAGGTGAATTTCAATCTGGGATGCACTAGGTAAGCTAATGGGTAAACCTATGATTCAGAAATCCCTCTGTCTTCAATAGCAATGAGTGATTTTTTAATTGAAAGTATAATAATGCTTATTGTAGATTTATTCATAATGTGCAAAAGTTTTCAACAGAAGAATGAATATATAAATCCTGCCACATTTATCTAATGGAATATTGTACTGTAAGTAAAACATACAAACATTATTTAGGTATAGCAACCAAGATAAATTTCAATGACATAGTATGGAAAGAAGCCAGAATAAAGAAGGGATTATTCATGTTATATAAAAAATGATTCAAGACAAAACTAATCTCTAGATAGAATAAGGGGCACTTTTAGGTATAAATGGTACCTAATGGTATAGTGAAGTATATTTCTGAAGTACTAATAACAAATTATATTTAATCCAACTTGTGGTTTCATTTATGTATACAACTGTGAAATTGAACTGAACATTTAGGATTTTGTATACTTTAGTAGTTGTAAGTATTTCATTTTGAATAATATAAGTTATACCAAATAACTGGAAACATCAAATATCTAGAAATCTATGGAGGTATGTTCAGCACATATGCACATCGAAAGACATGCAATGTGAAGTAGCATTAAAGAAAAATAATTAGTGGAATATGTTATTTTTATAAATTGAAAGACTAACGTTTTAAGCTTAATTAATTATGACAAAAGAGAGATTTCAGTTTGAAAAGTATGATTTTAGTATGTGGTTGGTTGAAAAATTTCATTGAAAAAAATTCTTGACTACTATCTGAAAATCTTTACACACACACTCACACACACAAACACACAATGCAACACAACTTCAAATATGTGCCCCCCCAAAACATTATAATTTTATTTTAGATATAAATGTGAACAATAAAATAATAAAATATCTAAAATTAAAATTTGGAAATATCAAATATCATTTTTATCTTTAGTAAGACACAAACAATATTAACCATAAAGAAAACCCATGGATTTGTTGAAATTAGGAGTTTCTAGTCATTAAAACATATTGCTATGAAGGTGAAAACGTTATCCACAGGATTGGAAGACATACTTGTATTCAACAAATGTATATTTGTTCACATTCTGTATAAATGGTATGCAAAAAAGAACTCCTACAAAAGAATGGGTAAAAGAAAGGTATACTGATTTTAAAAATATAGGTAAAATACTTCAATATGTACTACAAAAGAGACAGAATTTGATTGAGCAATGCACATACTAAAATGTTCTGAACCTCAATATTCAGGTGGAAGACACAAATTAAAAATACAATATGTTACTACCATGATATCTAATATTATAAAAATTATCTAATATTTTAACAAAAACCATATGAGTATAAGAACTGAAAATTTTATATACCCTTGAAGAGAGCATAAATGTGCAAAAGCAATTTGTGAAAGTTTCAGAACTGTTTACAGTTCAGCCAATGCATAATCCACCAGATCCCATTAATTAGTGTGTACCATTAATGTGTGTGTGTATGTATGTATGTATATGTATGTATGTGTGTGTATATATATATATATTCACACTGAGGGAGAGTATTCATAGCAGAACTAATTGTGATACCAAACTACTAGAAACAATCCATCTTTAAGTTTTTACTCTATTCTTTCCCCAAATCAATAATGTTCATATGGTGAAATAGTTAATGTAAACCCAAATGTTTTTTTTTTTTTTTGAGACATAGACAAGAAGAATTGGGAAAAGATTCTGAAATTCATGTGCAAGAAGAATGTATGGTAGCCAGGCAAATACCTTCTTATTTTCAAAAAGTATTTTTTATTTGAATGTACTATGGAATACATACTAAAATATCTAAGAAACCTTGAGAGATGTGAGAATTAAAGTTAAATTCTCATAATCATATTACCCAAAGAGGATGTATGATAACAACTTATATGTGCATCTTCTTAAATGTTTTTCTAAGTAAAATATTAGAAGACCTTACATATACTTTTGTTCAAGAATATTATGGACAACTTTCTTTTTCTTAAAACATGGATCTCTATCACCACTTTGTAACATAAAAATAATTTATTTTAAAAGTCTACTGTTATGAATATTTAGGCTATTACCAGTTTTTAGTTATTACAAACATCCTATAAAAATACCTTTGCATGGATGTAAACATCTTGGAACAACTGTCCAGTTAGGTCCTGGAATAAATTCTCAGAAAAGAGATTGATCAAAGAATGTTTACTTTACCAGCTAATTTGTGTTAAGTTATAACTTTCCTGAGTTATTAGTTTTTAGTCAACTTGACATGTGAGTGGTAGATTTCCTGAGCCTTAGCATATCTTAAAATTTACTTTCTTTTACTATTCTATAGAATTTTATTTGTGATTTTCCACTGTGATATTAAGGAATGAGGTATAAAAAGTATGGAAATAGAAGTAGGAACCATATAATATGATCATATAGAATTAAAGAGCTTTGAAGACTACATTTAACATGAGGGATGCTTCACATATTTTAACATTCTCCAATTTCCATTGATTTTTATGCTATTTAAATTAAGATTTTAGATCTAGGTTACTGTTAAGAAACCCCTGCTTTTTGTATATTGTTTTGGTTTTAAAAATATTTTGTAATTTTCACCATTATACTTAAGTTTATAATTAAGTAGGGTTAACTTAAGTAATTGAATTCATGTTATGTTTAATTTGTTTCATTATTCATAATTTTAAAGGATGCTTTTAGCTTTGATGGTATTAAGATTCTGGTCTACCCAAAGACTCGAATTGCCTGAATCTTGTCTACCTTCACTCTCCTAACTCATTCAATAAATTGTGAGATCTAAATCGTTCTGCTTCTTATGACACTTAAACAAATTAAAAGCATTTTTTAAAAATACAGGTATGCAAAAAAATGAATCACGGTCAATCCTGGCCCATCCAGGGATGATCATTGTTCAAAACTTTCAGTGTATGGGTATATACCCTTGTGTGTGTGTGTGTGTGTGTGTGTATGTATGCACTTATGTTCATATTGATGTTTTTATTTAATATAAAATATAATAGTTAGAATTAGCCTTCTTTTTCCTTTTAATTTTAAATTAAAATTATTTCACATATTTAGAATTGAAATTTCCATGGCCCTTCATTTATTGCCTTGAATGGGTACCAAACATGGACAAATAAACACTTAGGGTATTTTAGGAAGCAATGTGTATTATAAAACTAAGAGTATCTGGGCTGGGGTTGTAGCTCAGTGATAGAGCGCTTGCCTCACATGTGTGAGGTACTGGGTTTGATTCTCAGCACCACATAAAAATAAATAAATAAAATAAAGGTATTGTGTCCATCTACAACTAAAAATATTAGATTAAAATAAAAGAAAAACTAAAAGTATTTGTAGTTGAAGTGACAGGTAATTGTTTTTTTTTTTTCCTTTATGGGATTAGTTTTCATTTTCTTAATTATATTGAATCACTTGTATCTTTTAAATTTTGTGTTTTGGTTTCTTCTACAGCAACAGTTCCTAACTACCTTGAATGCTAATATCTGAGAGAGAAGAAAGTACCAAATCTATCATCATAAACTGGCTTGAATCAAGAAGGAAAAAACAATCTCTCAGCTCTGTTGTCACTACTAAAGGGTTGAAACTATGAAAAAAATAAATCACCTTGCCCAAAATCTCCTGAGTTATGTACTATATTGTCTCTGTGTTTTCAGGACCAGTTTTTACTTTATCTTTCCTAACTTGCCTGCAGAAGTGGCTCTAACTCAGGTGAGAAACAGCCTAAGACTCTCATCCTCTGATACTAACAAGACCTATCCAGCCTCGCAGCCCAAGGGCAGAGTGTAGGCTCTTTTCTTCTACTTATAGGTCTGACTCTACTTTCCGTAGTCTGACCACCTCACTTTCCTTCAGAGTGCCTACAAACTCTGACTTGGCATTTACTCAGACATGATCTGAATCCAATCCCTTTAAGGCTACCACTTTTCCTTGTACACCTGTTTTAGTGTGTTGAGAAATCTGTTTTACCAAAAGTAGATTTACCATGAAACTAAAGAAGCAACAACTTCAGGGCCATTTACCCACATAACCCCTTTTTGGCCATGGACCTAATTTGTATTCTTATGTTCATCACATTTTTATGGTTCAGGCCGTACTGAACTTGGCTCTATTTCTGCTGTGTACCAATTTCCTTGGTAGTGGTGAGCTGGAGCTAGTTCACACATGCTCACAAGAGCAGAATCATTTAAAATGTCAGAATTTATGCTCCTTAGCTGTCATACATGATTTAAATTTAAATAATAAGTTAAAAATACTTAGACTGATCATTATTGTTTTATAATTTAGTTTCATTTTTGCTCTTGAGGTTATAGTTACCATATCTTTATAGTGGGATTAGTATAAAGTATTATACTGTGTGCCCTGCTGCCTCTCTTTTCAAGTCTTCTAAAAAGAGTGGTTTGAAATTGGCCTTCACTGAAACGGATATACCTATAAATTTGGGATCCTTTATCTTCCAGAGGGTTATATGTATAACATATATCAGCAAACCAATGCCTTTGAGGGCTTTTCGATTTCCTTTGAGTTTTCTTTTCCAATATTTTGATAGAGGTGCATTTGAGAAGATAATCGTAGCTTTAATCTATCCTCAACTCTTCCTGGAATCAGAATACCCAGTTGGTTGGTTCTCTATTAAGTTTTGACATGGTTTTTGGTGAGGCTGAAAGCCACCTCTGGAAGAGGCAAATAAGGTGTGTGTTTCAGATCTGCTGGGTTCTGGAGTGTGGAGGAGCAACTGAGTTGTTCTGTGTTTACACTCCCACAAGTCTAAGTATCTTGCCCTTAGAGCTGTTCAAATACTGATGAGCCGGGATGTCTGAAGAAAGGAACAGGAAGTAAGGCCAAATTTCCCAGGTGCTGTGAATAACTACCAAATACTTCAGTACCTCTGGACCAACAAGGAGAGTCTGGAGTTCCATATAAAAGAGTATTTGTACTTTCACTGTCACCCACCCTAAAATTCTCAGAAGAGTTAAGAAAGATTTTCAAAGATGGAGTAGAAAATGTCTTGCGAAGAGTCACTGCGCTTTGGGATTTGAAAAGAGAGAGGAATGCTGCAGGTGTGAAGGTGCTGCCAGATCAGAATGTTTTGTTTTTCGCCTGAATTGGTCAAAGGCCAGTGAAGATGTAAACATTATGCATTTAGGAAGAATGGGGTTTAGTAATTCTGTAGTTAGCATTAAAGGTCTATCCTGTTAGGCAGATATAGTTAGGGGCATTTATTCACTTTATAGGTATAAGTTCTCAAACTCAAAATGTAAAATCATTTTCTCATTGTCCACTGAAGAGAGGGTTCAGTCTTTCTCTGAAATTACTAGTAAAATCATCACTTATGTATATGCGGTTGTGGATTACTTTCACTTCTCTCCTTTCTCTGGCTTTCTTAGTTGATATTTGAGTGTTCTATTACCTAAAAGAGGAATTTCATTGAGTAAACACAGTAGTAAATATTTGTTAAATGAAAGCATACTCTGTGATCACAGGTTCTATTCCAGTGTTAGTAAAGTATGACCTCACTTAGACACAGGTACTATGCATCTCAACCCATTATTTAACGAAGGTATAATAATACTACTCTCACTAAATTATGCTATCCTGTAAATCCTATACATTTCACATTTATTTTTATCACTTTAATGTTTACATAAGATATTAAATGCATATATTAAGTATTTTTTTTTGCTTTGATCATTCTTATTTCAGAGCTTTGGGGTTATGCATATAATGAAACTGGTCATTTGCATTTGGATTCTTCACATGTTAAAGCAATAAATGTCCTTGACATGTTTCTTTCTTGAAGTAGACATATCACTATTATTGAGAATTTTTTCCACATTGATCACAAATATTTCAATTTGTTTTATGTAGAAGTTGCATGGGAATAGACATGAAACGCTAGTAGAAGAGAGTACTTGTGAGTCCATAGGTGGTACAGAGTAAGAAGATTTAAAAAAAACTTTTTTTATGTACACATGTGTTAATAATTCTGTTTGACATTCTTATGACAACTTATGTTCTAAAACTTCAGCAATATTGACAGTGTACTTAGTATTCACAAAGAATTAATTTACTTTCTATATGATTTTCTAAATGTATTTTTTAGAAATATGCAAGGATATTTTGTGGAGTGAACAAATTCAGTTATAACATTTTGCACCCATTCTGAAATCATGTCATAGCCTTTTAGAGAATATGCATACATAAAGAATTTAGGATATACTTGAAAATGTGGCTCACATGAAGAGGAATCCTTTTCTTTTCTTTTTTTTTTTTTTTTGTGGTGGCATGAGGTTATATAGATCTGTAAAACCTTAAGAGGGACAGATGTAATTTTTAATAAATGGGCCCATGATGGTTGGCCCTTGAATATGACAGCACTTAGTGTGTTTAGGAGGAAGTGGAAAGGACCCTCTCATTAGGGGGTAACCTGTCAGTATGTGTTTCTTTTCCAAGTCTTTAATAGAATAGGGTTCCTGGGCTGAATTTGTGGAAAGATAGGGTTGGATTGAGGTGCTGGGACCACTTGATTTCTGAATTCCAGAGAGGTGCTGTGATGCCTAGACATTTGGTTCCTGCTATTGCTAATATCAGGCTGGGGGTGAACCACATGGCCTGAAATAAGGTAGTGGCAATGAGGAGAAGGGTGTAAGTAGCACCATTCCAATTGGTGTTTCAAATGCCTTTATCAATATATAAAGGTATTTGAAATTCATACATTTAAAGTGCACATTCATACATTTAAAGTGAATGTTTTTTAGTGTATTCACATTCTTTAACACATTTAAAATTAGACAAAAATAAACATTGCTCATTAGAGCCATCAAAAAGAAACTGTTCACTAGAACACTTGGAATGGAACCACCATATGACTGAGTTATCCCACTCATTGGTTTATACCCAAAGGACTTAAAACCAGCATATTGCAGTGGTGCAGCCATATCAGTGTTTATAGCAGCTCAATTCACGATAAACTATAGAACCAACCTAGTGTGCCCTTCAATAGATGCATGGATAAGAAAAATGTGATATATATACACAATAGAATATTACTCAGCCTTAAAGAAGAATGAGATGATGGCATTTGCAGTAAATGGATGGAGATGAAAAATATCATGCTAAGCAAAATAAACCAATCCCAAAAAACCAAAGTCCAAATGTTTTCTCTGATACAATAACAGAAGTGTGGGGTGAGGACGAGGGAAGAATAAAATTACTTTGCATTAGGAAGAGGAAAGTGAAGGGAGGGGTGTGAAAATAGGGTAGGCAGGATAGTAGAATGAATTTAACATTTTTACCCTATTTGCATATATGTTACATAACCAAGTAATTCTACATCTTGTACAACCAAAAGAATGAGAAGTTATACTCCATTTATGTATGATATTCTTCTGTCATGTATAACTAATTTGGACAAATTAAAAATATAAAAAAGGATCGGTACAATATTCAGAAACTCAGTGTAATCCATATTGTTAACAGCCCAAGAAGCAACATCATAAGACCATATCAAATGACAGTGAAAGGCATTTGTAATTATCAATAGTACCATCATCTACAACACAACATTCAAAACCTAGCTATTGAGTGGAAATTTCCTCAAATGTAAGATTATTTAAAAATATTCCTACAGATAGCATAAAAATTAATGGTGATATATAGAAATATTTTCTCATAAAGCCAATTTTTTCTCATTAAAAATCACAAGGAACATAGAAAATTTCATAACTAAAAATCAAATTAACTATGCTGCAGAATATAGAATTAACACATACACACACACACACACACACACACACACACCTCAATTGTATATCTATATATTACCAATGAAGTGGAAGTCAAAACAAATAAACCAACACCATTTACAATTATTATAATGAAAATTGAACAATAAATAATGAAATAACCACACATGTGAGATATATGGTGAAAGTTCCAATAATCTTATAAAAGATATCAAAGAATTAAATAGGGACATGCCACATTCAAACAAAGGAAGATTCAATACTAAGGTGATTGGCACCAATACCATTTATATCAAAGTCACAGTAAGGTTTCTTGTAAGCATAGGGAAATTGATTCTATGAAGTATAGAGATAGTAGAACCTCAGAGCCTCAACTGTGTGTTTGTGTGTTTAGTGCTATGCTATCTTGCCATGTTTACATTCATGTAATGACTTCCGCAATCAAGATGCATGATCATATAATCATTACATTGCTCCCTACATTACCCCTCATGGATATATTAAGATCCTTTTTCTACATTCCTAACTCCTGAAAACCACTGAACAGTTCTCTATCTCTTTAATTGTGTGATTGCTTGACTATGATTTAAATGGAATCACAAATTCTGTATCCCTATGAGATCGGGATAATGTTGAAAACAAAGAACAGAGTGAGAAGAATTGTTTTTCAAAGTGAAAATGGGGAGCTAAAAAAATCAAATGACACACAGATAAATGGAAGAGAGAACTGAAAAAGTACACCAACAAATACATCTAATTAGTTTTTGACAGAGGTAGAAAACCCCAACTCAACAGATGAGGGGTCACTTTTTCAAAAGGTTTTACTAGAGTAAATGGACACAAAACAGTTTTGATTGCTTACTCTTCAAAAAATTGTAAGTCAAGATGTAGCATGTGGTTAAGTGTAAACCATAAAGCTAGACCTTTTTGAAATGCCATAGCACAAAAACTGAGGGACTTTTTCATAAAAGAAAAAAGGCAATGTCTTCTAAATAAAAATTTTAAAACTCTTGGAGAAAAAAAAATAGAGACCTAGAGAAAATATAGGCAAATCACACATCCAACAAAACACATGTCTGTAAAGCATAGTTTTTTAAAGCTCAACATTTAAAAAACACAAACAACCCAATTAGAAATAGTAAAATACATGCAAAAAATGTTCCCTAGATGGGATGAAAAAGATGACAAATGAACAGTTAAAGATGGTTCATATCATTACATATATGGAAGTGTGAATTAAAACCATGAGAAACATGAGTAAATGCAAGTAGAATGGCTAAAACAAATACTAATATTTTCAACAAGTGTTGGTGAGATTGCAAAGAAGTGGGTCATTCGAGTGTCATTGTTGGAAATATCAACTCTGCAAAATAATTTATTTTGAGCTGTAAAAAGCTTAAAATATAGTCCAGCAATTTTACTCTGAGACATATATCCCAGAGAATTAAAATTCTATTTTTAAGTAAAATCTTCTTTGTAAATATTCATAACAAACTGATTTATAATAGCTAAAAATTGATAACATACAAAAGTCCTTCAGTAAGTGAATGGCTGAAATATTTCTGATATATCTACACAAGGGAGTTCTAGTTATCAGTAAAGGTAAGTGAATTCAAACATGGAAAAACTTGGATGTGCATCATGGATATTACACAAGAGAAAAAAGGAAGCCGATCTCATAGGGATACAGAATTTGTGATTCCATTTAAATCATAGTCAAGCAATCACACAATTAAAGAGATAGAGAACTGTTCAGTGGTTTTCAGGAGTTAGGAATGTAGAAAAAGGATCTTAATATATCCATGAGGGGTAATGTAGGGAGCAATGTAATGATTATATGATCATGCATCTTGATTGCGGAAGTCATTACATGAATGTAAACATGGCAAGATAGCATAGCACTAAACACACAAACACACATATACACACAGAGATGACTGCACATACATTGATGCAATTGGTTATAGTCTTGCCTGTTTTTCCAATGCCATTCACAGTTTGGATAGTGTAGAAAAGGAACATTTTAATGTTGGGAGAGGCTGAGTAAGGGTTATATGGGACTTCTCTCATATGTTCTTTGTAGGTCTTTAAATCTACTATTATTTTAGCATAAAAAGTTAAAATATACACCAAAATGGGATAGGACTACACACCTAACATATGACAGAGAAAAATGAAACAACATAACAAAACTGAACATATCATATGGTGGTGAAAATATGAACTGACTGGGCAGAGTCCAGAACTCACATAATGGGTTGAAAGGTGAAAGCAAGCACATCTGGTAAAGCCAGTTTGCAAAATAGTTTGCTTCTTATAACATTAGATATATACATACTATATGGTACATCAAACTCATCTCTAGGTATTTACCCACAAAAACAAACTTCAGCATACACAAACTTTGTGTGAATATGTCTATAACACCTTTTTTCCCACAACTGTCAAATCTATAAACTAAAGTCCTTTAGTGAATGAATGAATGAACAAATTATTGTACATCTTTTTGATGGGAATCTCCTTAGAAATAATAAAGAGAGAACAATTGAACCACTTGATAACATAAATAAGTCTCAAATATATGTGTATTATGTATGACACTCTGGAAAAAGCAAACCTGTATGGACAGAGAGAAGATTTGTTGCTGGGGATTGACAGTGGTGTATGACTACAAAGTGGTAGCCAGAGGGAAAATAAATCTTTGACATGATTACTGTAGTAGTAACATGAGCCTGCACACATTTCAGTACCTATAAGACTGTATTCCACAGAGTGAAATTTTCTGTACATAATTTCTAAAACCCAATGTGTCTAATTGAAATAAGTGTTAATGCAAAGATGAATTTTAGCCTAAACCTTTTGGCCAAATGTTTGAGAAAGTAATTAACCTACATATTCAATCTTCTCACTAAATTCAAGCAGAATAAATTAAAAGATTATCACATTTTGGTAAATCATAATGAAACTATGGATAATCAATGTGTAATATGTTTGAAAATAAGACAAAAAATAAAATAAGAATTACATTATTTAGATGAATAATGAGATTGCACTTGTATTATCATAAATGAAAGCAAGGTTAAAGTGTATCTGCATTTGAATTTCTCCAAGAGATGATTCTTAGAAAAGAATTTCACTTTCACTGAAAATACCCCACACAAATTACAATATTATAAAAACATTTTAAAAACAGCCAAATGCTCAGACATTGCTCACTGCAAAGCACACATAAAAAGAAATACAAGAGGAATTTTTCCAGGATGAAAGTCCTGTATGTGTATTTAAATATGTTTAAAAATTGAGCAGTCCTAGAAAAAAGTAAATATGAAATGACAATAATATATAATTTTAAAAATACACTTAATATTCTATTCATCATTTAAATGCTGTATTCAAACTTGTGATTTTTAAGATCCATACTTTAAACATAAGAACATAGATAGGTTGAAAGAGAAAAATTTTAAATTTACACAGAAATATAAAAAAGACTTAAATTTATCCTCTAAGCATAAAAACTGGTTAGACATTAACAAATTGATGTAAGGATCCATACCAGAAACTGAGTGAGACATTTCATAGTGGTATAATATGGGGAGCCACTGTGAATGACCCATGAAAGAACAAACAAGGCTCATCATTGGAGAAAATGCCCATTTATTGAGGAACAGCTCTGCATATTAATAGAGCCAGGGGTGGTTTGACAGTTATGACAGTTTAACAGTTTAATGGTTTGACAATTGGCATGGGGTGCTTTCTGATTGGTGGGCAAGGATCATGTGAGTCAGCAGGGCTCACTATTGGATGGCTCTTTGGCTCTTCTTGGGGGATGGGGAAGTTAGTCTTTGGAGCCGAGGTGACTCCCAACATCCCCCCCTCTTTGTTATTAAATGAGAGTGGGCGTTGGCTCATTCTGGCTGCTTCCTGCTGAGATGGGGCAGAGTGGGAGAATAGGAGGGAAGTAGGGAGCCCCCACAGGAGGGCAGAGAGGACTGGTATAAGTTTAGGAAACAGATCATCGAAGGTTCCTTGCCACCACAGATCCATGATGATGTCAGCCCATTTGGCATAGGTCTGGACTGGAGGTATCATCAGTAGTCAGGAATTGGTAATTCCTGAGGAGAAGCTGGTTAAAAGCTTGATTAGAAATTTTTTACCCACCTGAGTCTCAATGACTTTATGATAAAGGGAAGGAACTGGCACAGGGAGTTTAGCCCAAATCTAATGGGGTCTCTGGATCTGCAATCTGCCTTGTTGGCACAACGTGGGTTAACTGTTCAGCCTTGAGCAGGGGCTTGGGCATTTGGGCTTACAGCAAACAGGTGATAAAGAATCAGACAGAGGGTTTGAGAAGCCAGGTCATACTGTAGCTAACTTTGTTTGGCATGCCCTGCAGACCAGCCTGTCCTGCACCTAACACCCCCAATTCCACTCTTCATTCCTAGTGCAATCTAGCTACCTCCCTTCTCTATTAAGGCTGCTCTTCAAACTCTCTCCTACCTTGGTGTCTCTGAAACCAGCTTGCTTCTCTCTTTACCTTTCTTGAAATATCTCAGCTTTCCAAACCAGCTTGATTCTCTCACTTATCACTGTTCCCAGCTTTCCCTAGTCACACCAAGAAAGCACGGGCTTTGTAATAAAGAAGGCAGCTTCTCCCACGCTCTGAACGAAGGCAGCCAAGGGAGGGTGGTGGCCCATTGTTACAAGATTTCCCTTTGAGAGCAGTCAGATCTCTCCAGGTTTTATGTGAAACACCTCAACTTTAAATACTGATACTTGAAATTCTTACAAAACTGGGAGGGTAAACAAAACACACATGTTCCTCATTAGGCCCAGAAGGCAAGTGGTAAGGTGCTCTCTTATGATAAAGGTAGTTCACACTTATTCAGGGGTCACCATGCTCCAGACACCTAAGTGGTTTGTCAGAAAGACAACACACAACAGTCCCACTGCCAGCCAGATCCAAGCAAGTAGGCGGTCTGTAAGGAGGAGAAGGGGGTCTGGCTGGAGGGGGCCCTTAGGGATACTTGCTTTGAATCTCCAGACATAGGGCGAAGAGAGGACCCAAGAGGGGCCAGAAATGAGGGGGAGCATTAGGTATTGGGCTAAGAATGGAGACATGGGAGAGGTAGAGTTTGAGGGGATTGGCAGAGCTTGAGGGGAGCTGGGGGGAGGGATGACAAGAGTACTTAATGATAGGTGATGATTGTTGGCTCTTCTGATGAAGGTGTAGGAGCACTGGGCTTAAGCCTGGAAACGTGAATCCACGGGGTAAGTTGGTTATTAGACAGCTTGAGTTTGGCTGCCAAGGGAGTGCACAAAATGCCAAGGGAGCAGGACCCTCCCATTTGGGTTTTAGAGGGGGCTTTTTCCCTGGTGGGCAATAGTAAACAAGTTGACCAGGTGTTAAGGAGGTAGGGTTTTGAAAGAGACTGGGGTCAGGAAGGAGCTAGTCTTGATAACACCAGAGTTTAGAGCGTAGATGGAAGATGAGGGGCAGGGCATAGGTTTTGGAGATGGGTCAGGGTTCTGTAGGCAATCCGGGAGGAACAAGGGGATGGCCATACATGACTTTGAAAGGTGAGAGATTTGAAGGCTTCTTTGGCAAGGCCCTAATGCGCAATAAAGCCAATAGGAGCACCTTTACCCAGCCCAGGCTTAATTCCATGGTGAGCTTGGTGAGGGTCTAAGGGACTGATTGGTCCTTTCAACCTTTCTGGAAGCCTGGGGCGGTAAGGGCAATGGAAATGCCAAGGGAGTGATAGTGTGTGAGCCAGTCCCTGAGTTATCTGAGAGGTGAATTCTGGGCCATTGTCTGATTGGATAGAAGTGGGCATCCCAAAACGGGGGATTATGTGAGTAAGCATCAGATCAACTACCATAGAGGCCTGCTTGTTAGAAGTGGGAAAGGCTCCAACCCATCCTGAAAAAGTATCTACCAATACAAGAAGATTTTTTATGTTTTTTACTTGGGGCATGTTGGTGAAATCAATCTGCCAGTCTACAGCCAGGGTATGACCACGGGCCTGATGAGAAGGGAAAGGTTTAGGTTTTAATGGAGTATTGGTATTGGTTCTCTGGCAGATCTGACAAGCGGAAGTGATCTGTTGTAGGAGGGTCTTATCACATGGGGAAAGGGTGAAAAAGGAATGAAGGAAAGTCGTAAGACTCTGTGGACTAGAATGGAATAGAGAGTGAAGAAACTGGAAGAGTTGTTGGGGATCTTTGGGCCGATCCCCGGTGGTAATGAAGAGTAGCAGGGAGGAGGTAAAGCTCTGTAGGGCGGCTGACCAAGCCGCTTGATTGGTCTTGGAATTCCCCATAGTAGTAAGGAAGGAGTCAAGTTTGGTGGGCCTTGCAATGGATTATTCCCAGTTGGGAAGGCAGCTTGGAGGCTTGTAGTAGGCCAGAAATAAGTGTGGAATTAATGACTGCCATCCCTCTGGTGGTCAATAGCCCCCTTTCTTTCCAAATGGCTGCTTGGGAGATCAGGATATGGAAGATGTATTTGGAATCTGTATATAGGGAGAAGGCTTTTCCCTCATCTAGCTCGCATGCCCTTGTGGCAGCTATAATTTCAGCTTGTTGGTTGGTGGTATTGGGTGGGAGAGGTTTTTCCTCTATGATGGATGAGAGGGAAACAACAGCATACCCCACCCCTTTAACCCCTTTGTGTATAAAGGAGCTACCATCTGAGAACAAGGCGAGGTCTGAAGAGGGCAGGGGTCCCTCAGAAATGGTGGTAGGGCAGGGTAAAATCATCTCTAATACCTCCAGGCATTTGTGGATGGGATCTTGTTAGGGAGAAAATGGGAGGAGGGAGATAGGGTTTAATGGAGAGCAGGGCTGAAAAGAGATGAAGGGATATTTAAGGAGAGACACGGAGGGATAGAACCCTGGAAGGAGGAAGTGACTGTAGCCCCTTGTAAGTGAGGAAATCCTTTCTTTTTTATTTTTTTTAAAGAGAGAGAGAAAATTTTTAATATTTATTTTTTTAGTTTTTGGCAGACACAACATCTTTGTTTGTATGTGGTGCTGAGGATCGAACTTGGGCGGCACACATGCCAGGCGAGCGCGCTACCACTTGAGCCACATCCCCAGCCCGAGGAAATCCTTTAAATGGTGAGGAGATGAGATGGTTAGTGGGGAGCCAAAGGTAAGCTTGTGTGCTTCTTTCTGGAGGTCATGGGCCACTTCTAGGGCTCTGAGGCATGGGGGCCAGCCCCTGATGGTGGAGTTGAGCTATTTAGGTAGGGCACTGGTGCAAATGTGGGGCCATATTCCTGAATTAGAAAGCCCAGACTTTGTCCCTGTTTTTCATGTAGAGGGTGAAGGGTTGGGAGAGTTCGAGGAGATGCAGGGCAGGTGCCTGGAGGAGGGCCTTTTTAAGGATTGTAAAGGGCTTTCTTCACTGAGGGTAGGGGTTCATCTTGGGGGCCCTTGGCCAGATTATATAGCCACCTGGCGAGGAGGAAGAAATTAATTGTAGAAATCCCTTAGAATGGAGCTTTGGTGTAGGTATAGACACAATAAGATGTTTTCTCTCTATTGTATTGGCCTTTTTCCCTTTAGAGATAGAGAACCCTAGATATGTGACCTCTTTACATGCTATTTGGGCCTTTTGTGGAGAGGCCCAATATCCCTTTAAGGCCAAGAAATTAAGTAGGAGAACTGTGTCATCTGTTGAGCACCCTTTGGATGGGCCTTGGACAGGCTAGAAGAATTTGGAGAGGTTTGCAAGAGGTGCAGAGAGCAGGATTGGATTGAAGCAAGAAAAAAGCCTGGAAGAGATCCCTTAGAATGGAGGGATCCAGGGACCCAAAAAGGGGCCATCTGCTTTGGTTGTCTAAGGGATAAGTGGGCCAGGCCTGGGTGCTATACTTGATCCAAAAGGCATTGTAGAGGAGAGTTGACTGGCAGAGAGGACACATTACCCATGTAAGGAGGAGGGAAGAGGATGAAGAGAAGGAGGAAACTGATTTATTGGCAAAAGGGGCGTCCCCGCTAGAGCCAAAAAATCAGGAGTGCCTAAGTGGCAGGTTTGAGCTGCAGAGATTGGTGGTCACCGAATCCTAACAGTCGAAGCTCTTGTCCTGGACAGAGCTGGAGCCATGGGAGACCTTTGCCAAGGCTTTTCAGGATCCCTCCTGGAGAGGCCGGATACTCCCAGGGATGGAAAGAGGAGAGAGGCAGGGCAAGAGAAGGGAAGGGTAAGCATCTCTCTAGCGGCTGAATCTTAAAGGTGAGAGGACTAGGACTTTAGGAATCTGCTCAAGGAAGGAGTCCCTAAGGGCCACCATAGCCTTAAAGGCTGTGGTGGGGTGCTTTCCTCCCTGTAGGTGGGCAAAGTGATTTGCCGGATGATAATCAACATATTGCAAGAGGGTGGATTCAGGGCACTGGGGGTGAAAAGATTAGAGATCAGAGGTCAAGGTTTGTCCATAGAGGTGTGGACTATCTCAAGATCCCCGAGGAAGGACAGTCCAGGTTAAAGGCAAAAAGATATCCTTTAAATCTATGACCGAGAAGTGAGTGGCAGTGTGGGGGATCTGAGACAGCAGGGTGTATGGGTTGGGAACCAAAGGATGTATGGGCCTAAAGGAGGTGTTGATGAGTCGTAGGTCCTGAACTAAGTAATAGGACCCGTTGGGCTTTTTTACCACTAGTATGGGAGTATTGTAAGGGGAATGAACAGGACAGAAGTACTCCTTGCTAAGAAGGTCCTGAATAGGTTGTAGGCCCAGAAGAGCTTTTGTGGACAGGGGGTATTGAGCCTGATTGGGGAAGGTGTTGGGATCTTTGAGATGAATGTTAACTGGTGGGCAGGAAACAGTGGAGGGGGTGTGGGTATCCCATACAATCAGGTCAACCAGGTAGTGATCCTTTTTAGTATGGTGTTTCATGTCAGCCTCACAAGTGGAGCAGAATGGCCAGTCTTCTGCCAAAAGGGCCAGAAAACATGAAAAGGCCTATTCTGGGGCCTGACTGATGCCAGGAGCCTGGATGTTGATTGTTGTATTAAATTTAGAGAGAATATCTCGGCCAAGCAAAGGAACTGGCCATTGGGGCATAACTAAGAACGTCTGAGAGAATGGGAAGTTGTCTATGGAACAGAGTAATAGGGGAGTCTTTTTTGGATAGATGGTCTTTCCTCCTACCCCGACAGTAGGAGAGGTGGATGACACTGTTTGCCCCCAGAATTCTGTCAGGACTGAGAAGGTAGCCCTGGTGTCAAGGAGAAAGTCAACCTTGCTCCCATCCACCTGAATCTGCACTCTGGGTTCCTGTCTCCTTATGGCTGGGGACAAGGACCCAAGGCTCCATCAATCTTCGATTGCCATGCCCAGAAGGTCGGAGGGTTCCCTGGCCATAGGCCTCCTATGGGATCTAGGACAGAGCCCCAATGACCTTGTTGTTGATATTTAGGGCATGGGGTACGCGGAGTGCATGGTACAGGGCCCAATGTCCCTCCATGCCATGCTTGAAGCAGGCGCTGGGGGGTTTTGACCTGCGGTGATGGGCGGAGACCCGAGGAAGCACCCTGCAGGGCCTGGGCGAGCATCTGAAATTTCTCAGTCTGGGGGGTGGCAGGGCCTTGTTCTAGCTTTTTTAGTTTGGCCCGGAGGTCGGGATAGCTCTGCAAGAGGAAATATGTCATAAGGACATGATGGCAATCAGGGGTTTCGGGATATAGGTTACTGCTGAAGGGCTTTTGTAAGCCGATCCAGAAATTCTGATGAGTTCTCTTGTAGTTTTTGGAAATTGACAGCCTTACATGCTGCTTTTTTGAGCCCAGCAATAATACATGCAGAGAATCGGTCCCTACTCTGTATGCCAGCTTGTGTATTATAATCCCAGTTGGGAGTTTGATCTGGGGCAGCAAGTGGCCCCGGAGGGATTGGAATTAACTCAGTGAGTTTCATCCACATGGGCTCTGGCAAGTTCCCAGACTCTGGTACGTTCCTCAAGAGGGAGAGTATTAGCCAATAACATATAAGTGAGGCTATAAGCCTGGAGGACCCATTGAAACTCTCTTCTGTGGTGAATGAGCCCAAACTTCACTTGAGTTGCGTGAGGTCATTCATAGAGAATGAGACATGTACCCGGATAATGCCCTCAGGTCCAGCAACCTCTCTTAAGGGGGCCATGGTTTGTGGGACTAGGGAGTGGGACCTAGTTTGGGGGGGACTAAAGGTGTCAGCCAAGTCAAGGGGAGCACCTGAGGGGCTGGACGGAGCTGACGGTGGAGGTCGGTAGGGAGGGGTTTCATCTGCCGGATAGGTTGGGGTAAGAACGAAGAAGAGAAAAAGCCTCAACATAGGGGATCTCCTTCCACTTTTTTGAGCACTCGCAGAAGTTAAACAGATCTCTGAGAATTGCTGGATCTAGGGATCCTCCTGGGGACCATTGACTTTGATTGTCTAATTGATAGTAAGGCCAATCTTGTGTGCAGAATTTAATAAGGGGGAGTCTGTATGGTCTGTATGGAGGGAAGAAGAGGCCCCCATAGGTCAGGAAAGGGACAAGGGTGGTTAAGAGAGAGAGAGAGAGAGAGAGAGAGAGAGAGGGAGAGAGAAGTGCCTGTTCTTCCACCCCTCAGGACCTCCCGCTCATGAACCGGGTTCCAGAGAGTCCATGGTGACCATGAAGTTTGTGGTGGTGTGTGTTCTCTCCTCCAGAATGGGCGTCAGAGGTTTGCGGGACGATCATGGTCAAAGCCACTGCGTAGCCATCTGAAGTTGGATACCCAATAGGAGAGCTCACCTACTGAAGAGCCAGTGTTGTGTGAGTAGGAGCAGCGCTCAAAAGAGTGGACAAGGATGGCAAGCCTTGAGAGAGGGGGCCCTCAAGCAGCGAGGCATTCCCTCTCCTGGGTTTTGGCACCAATGAAAGAATAAACAAGGCTCATTTTTGGAGAAAATGCCTGTTTATTGAGGAACAGCTCTGCATATTTATAGAGCTGAGGGTGGTTTGACAGTTATGACAGTTTAACAGTTTAATGGTTTGTAAGTTGGTATGGGGTGCTGCTGCAGTCTGGCTGGGCACAATTCATGAGCCACTTATCAAGCAGAAATGAACTTTATTTTTAGAACACACATGCCACACCACACGAGCTCTTCAGGAATTCCTTCAGAGCCAAACTGCCACCACTGGCTTCCCAGGAGCCTCTCAACCCCCTCCACTCCTCCTGCTCTTGAGGCCGATTGGCTGGGTGGTGTGGGCGGAGCCAAAAGAGTCCCCCAATGAGCAGCTCCATGGTCTGAAAGGGCAGGGAAACAGCCCAATGAGCATCACCACAGAGGAGCCAATCAGCTGGCAGCTGGAAGTTTGCTGGGACCAAGGTGAGCCAATCAGCTGGAAGTTTGCTGGGGTCCCTTCGCTGTGGCTCTCAACATCTCCGCCTCTCTATTTAAACAACAAGCATGTGGCTTAGGGACCGTGCCTGCTTTAGGTTGTCCAATACTACATATGGTCCTTACCCGTCATCGGATGAGCTGACCTCAAGGCGTCAGCCTCCTGTCTTGGGTTGGTACCATTGCAATTGGATCTTACCCGTCATTGACTACTGGTCCAGCATACAGCCACACCTGTGGATAGGCCTTTGTACCAGTGGGGGATGAGGCTCTTTGCCTCACCTCTGTTGGTCCCCAAATTTTAGCTGAACGACCATCACAAGCAGAAGGGAGGCGGATACACCAAGCCAATTGACGGCTCCTTTTGGAAAAATTGTACCATCGATGACACCATCAGCAAAAATACCCCAACACTACCACAAGTCGCTGCACCAACAGATAGTTCACAATGCATACAAGTGATACATAGTCCAGACAAGTTCTGCAAGCAGCTCAGTGATAGCTATTGCAGAAGCTGTAGATTGGTTTTATCTTTGTCTTCAACTGGCACTGGGATGAAGATAGGAATTCTGGCAATAATGGCTAAAGAAAAAATTATGTAACATTCCATCAGGCACTAAAAGAAAACAATTTTCTGAACAATTTACATTATCCTGAACAGAATTATTAAATATAATGAAAAGGAAAGGTGAAAGTAAACAAACAGATCTGTTAACCTACTTTTTTGTTCACATATTAAAACAATCCTCAACAGCTGTTTACCCAATGTAAATTAAACCATTTAAATCACATGAATAAGAAAAAAAAATATTTGGATCCATTTTTTCATGAGCGCTCATCATATATGATATATGGACATACGTACATACAAACATAAAACACAAAACACAAGTGTGCACACATAGTATAATACACACAACACATAACATAATAGTAAAGGCCTTATAACTTTTTACAGGTGAAATCTCCATTGCAATGTTTAAAAACTCTATAGTCAAAAAATAGAACTGATCAGCAAAACATTAACCTAGGTTTGTATGAGCTCAAAAAACAAAATAGAACTTCATGATGTGGGAAAGAGCAATAATAACATAGATATTGAAAAAAGCATCCTGGTTCTGTCGCAGATGTAAGGATAGCCAAACTGGAGTTTTGGATATCAGCTGTTATGGATTTGAGCCAAATCGTCTTCTTTTTCGTCTCTAGAAATCGCTTTAGTTAATCTCTCTGGAATCTAAATCGGCTGCTGTTCTCCCTGTGGAAACACACAAACAGACCCCGGACTCCAGACAATCACTGGGTCAGGACCTTTCCATTGTCCTGTTAGAATATCCTTCCAAAGTACCTTGGGCTTATGTACATTTTTTGGACACATATGCCTTTCCACAGCACTAAGCCCTGATGAATCCAAATTTTAAAAGTTTAGAGTAAAAAGCTTATTTTAAGTTTATCTTTGGGGAATATATACCCCTTCCCAATTCCCTCTTTTCTGCTTTAATAAGTACATTTTAATAGTTTGATGAGCTCTTTCAACTATGCCTTGTCCCTGTGGATTGTATGGGATTCCTGTTATATGAGTAATGCCAAATGATGAGCAAAATTGTTTAAAAGAGGTAGAAGTATAACTAGGACCATTATCTGTTTTTAACTGTTTTGGAACGCCCACAGTGGCAAAATTTTGTAAGCAATTAGCTATAATATCTTTAGTTTTTTTCTCTGGCATTAAGGGAGCCCATCAAAAATCCAGAAGAAGTATCAACTGTAACATGCAAATATTTTAATTTTCCAAATTCTGGCAAGTGTGTGACGTCCATTTGCCAAATATGGTTAGGTATCAGTCCTCTAGGATTGACTCAAAGATTAACTTGTGGTAAAAAGGTCACACAATTTTGACTTTGTTTTATTGTTTGTTTAGCTTGTTCCTTAGTTATTTTAAAATGCTTTTGTAAAGTATTAGCATTGACATGGAACTTTATATGAAAATNCTAAGTGGCTGGATTACTTTGTTAACATAAATTTGACACATAGTTGGGTTGTTAGCCATCCCTTGAGGGGGTACTTTCCATTCATATCTCTGATCAGGACCTTCGTGATTCAGTGCAGGGATAGTAACTGCAAAACGTGGACTATCCTCAGGATGAATTGGAAGTGAAAAAAAACACAATCTTTAATATCTATAACTAAAACACACCAGGTTTTTGGCAAAGCAGACAACTGGGGAATCCCCAATTGAGCAGGTCCCATAATAATCATCTCATTATTAATGGCTCTTAAATCTTGCAATAATCTCCATTTACCAGATTTCTTTTTGATGACAAAAATGGGAGTATTATGGTGAGATACAGAAGGTTGTATATGTCCCTCCACTAATTGTTGTTTGACCAGGTCATAGGCTGCTTGTATCTTTTCTTTAGTCAGGGGCCACTGAGGAACCCATACTGGTCTTTCTGATTTCCAAGTAATTTTTATTGTCTCAGAGACCCCTCCTGAAAATCCAATCCATGTCTGTCTGTTCCTTGATCTATTTGTATTGGTGCTGCTATACCTTGTTCTTGTTCTCCTAATCTTTTCCCTTTCCTAAAACCTTGTCTAGCCATAATAGTGGACACATTTGAATTGATGTTATTTGTTAATGTTAGTCCTAATTGATCTAGGACATCTCGTCCCCATAAATTTACGGGAAGATGATCCAATACATATGGCTGTATAGTTCCTGGTGAATTTACTGATATACCCTTTGGAGAACTGGCTATAATTTTTATTTCACCTTCATAATCGGAATCAATTACCCCAGGACTTATCATAAGTCCTTTTAGAGTAGAAGAACTGCCTCCCAATATCTATTGATATGATAAATTACATGTATTGATTTCCATATGTTAAATTAACCTCGAATTCCTGGGATGAACCCCACCTGATCATGGTGCACTCTCTTTTTAATGTGTTATTGTATATAACTTGCCAGAATTTTATTGAGAATAATTTCATCTTTGTTCATCAGGGATATTGGTCTGAATTTTCTTTCCTTGGTGTGTTTTTGTCTGGTTTTGGTATCAGGTTGCTACTAACCTCATAGAGTGAGTTGGAAGGTTTCCCTCCTTCTCTCTTTCATAGAATTATTTGAGGAGTATTGGTGCAAATTTTTCTTTGAAAGTCTTGTATAACTCGGTTGAGAATTCATCTGGTCCTGGGCTTTTCTTCGTTAGTAGGCATTTGATGACCTCTTCTATTTATTTGCTTGAAGTTGATCTGTTTAAATTGTGTATGTCCTCCTGATTCACTTTGGTTAGGTCATATGTCTTGAGAAATTTTTAGATGTCTTCATAATTTTCCATTTTATTAGAGTATAAATTTATGAAATAGTTTCTGATTATCTTCTGTATTTTGGTAGTGTTCATGATATTTCCTTTTTCATCACAATTTTTAGTAATTTGTATTTTCTCTTTATTAGTATGGCTAAGGATTTATAAATTTTGTTTACTTTTTCAAAGAACCAACTTTTTGTTTGTCAACTTTTTGAATTGTTTTAATTTCATTGATTTTAGCTCTGATTTTTCATTATTTTCTGTCCTCTACTGATTTTGATGTTGATTTGTTCTTCTTTTTCTAGGCTTTTGTGATGTAACATTAGGTAATTTATTTGTTGACTTTCTATTCTCTTAATTAATGAGCTCAATACAATGAACTTTCCTCTTAGCACTACCTTCACAGTGTCTCAGATATTGATATGTTGTGTCACTATTCTCATTTACTTTTAAGTATTTTTTTATTTCATCCCTGATTTTTTCTACTCTCCACTGATCCTTCAATAGCATATTATTTAGTCTCCAGGTTTTAGAGTAGCTTCTATTTTTTTATTTATTATTGATTTTATAGTTTTATTCTATTATAATCTGATAGAATTCAAGGTGTTATTTCTATTTTTTTTTATTTGCTAAGAGTTGGTTTGTGACCTAATATATGGTCTATTTTAGAAAAGGAGCCATGTGCTGCCGAGAGGAAAGTGTATTCACTCATTGCTGGATTAAATACTCTCTCTATATCTGTTAAGTCTAAATTATTGATTGTATTATTTAATTCTATAGTTTCTTTTTTGCTTGGAGGATATATCCAGTGGTGAGAAAGGTGTGTTAAAGTCACCCAGTATTATTGTGGTGTGGTCTATTTGCTTCTTGAAGTTGAGAAGGGTTTGTTTAATGTATGTAGGTGTTCCATTGTTTGGGGCATAAATATTTATGATTGTTATGTCTTGTGGTATATAATTCCCCTAACCACTATGAAATGTACCTTCTAATTAATTTTGGCTTGAAGTCCACTTTATCTGATATGAGGATAGAAACCCCTGCTTGTTTCTGTCATCCATGTGAGTGATACTTTTTTTTTCACATCCTTCATCTTCATCTCCAGTCTCTTTGCCTATGAGGTGAGTCTCTTGGAGACAGCATATTGTTTGGTCTTGGTTTTTGATCTAATCTATCATTCTACGTCTTTTGGTTATTGAGTTCAGGCCATTAACATTCAAGATTATTATTGATATATGATCTGTATTCCCAGTAATTGTTTTGTTTCTGGTTTTAATTTGTATTAGTTTCTCTTTTGATTGACTTTCTTTATGCAGTTCCTCTCTTTGTTGGTTCCCCCCACTCTTTTTTCACTCCATCTTCATTGGATATTTTGCTTAGAATGTTCTGTAGTCAAGCAACAAGAGCAGAAAATAAATTACTGTTTTGATCTCTAGAGCCTGGACTTGGAGTCTGCTGCTTCTGGGAATGTTTCAGTGCAATGATGCTGAAAGACATGCCCATTTGCAGGTAGCTGCTCTTAATGAGTAGAGTCCATGCCTGATGTGGAATTTATGGATTAGATAGCTTTGAATTCAGATGCCTGCTCTCCTGGGGTGGAAGATATATGGGTGTGCTCTATAGCCTTGTGGTGCCAGCTATACCAAGCCTAGAGATGATATCATGCAAGTAGGTGAGCTCCAATTAGCTTGTTCCTGCTCAACTTGGCTTTTTGTTTGCCTTAAAGAAGTTTTCTTTTACAATAAATCCTTTTAATATATAATAATATAATATTATATATATATATATATATATATATATATATATATATATATATTCATATATAATAAAGAACATGTGCTTTTCTTCTTTGTTAGGGGTTGGACCCTTGGGTTGAACAACCCACAGAGTCCTGCTTTTTAAACTATTTTCATGCTTTTTTCTTTATTACTTCTGAACTTTATTTTCTTAGCCAGCTCACAGCCTGCAAGCAATTAACTGCTCACTCACTGTTCACTCACTGTGCATGATGGAGCAAGATCTGGTGCCTGAACCTAGACCACTGGCTAGGTATTCAGAGAGAGAAGTTTCAGGTGAGCTTGGCTGCCCCTCAAATCAGGAGACACTCACATTAGTCAATTTAAAGAGAGGATGGAGTGGGGAGTTTTTAATAGCTTGCTGTTAAACATGGGAAACTAATTCTAAAGAGAGTGAATATTTTCTCACAATACTTAAAACTATGCTAAGACAAAGAGGAAATCCAGTAAACAATGCTCAGCTGGCACAATTTTTAAAAGTGGTACTGAAGATTTGCCCATTGTTTCCCAAAGAGAGTTCCTTTAATTTGCATTTTTTGGGAAAAGGTTGGCAGAGAATTATGCACTGGATATAACTCAGCCAAAA
The DNA here is from genome assembly GCF_001458135.2 of Marmota marmota marmota. Classification (NCBI taxonomy): domain Eukaryota; kingdom Metazoa; phylum Chordata; class Mammalia; order Rodentia; family Sciuridae; genus Marmota; species Marmota marmota. The sequence continues at coordinate 8,711,536 of NW_026000223.1, forward strand.
TATTCAGGTGCATGATCGATTATCTCAGAGAATATGTGGACTTAATACAAACTTGTTTAGATTCAGATCAAGAGAGTATAACATGGTCAGCATGTTTTAAGAATGCTATCAAAGGTTATAAGCCCCCTCAGCCGGCCTTCCCCAGTCTCTTTGTCTGCAGAGAGCATGCCTGAGATGGAGGATCGAGATGAGCTAGAAGCAACTGAGTCAGAACCAGCTGAATTAGATGGAGCGATTCAGAGTGATAAGGGAAGGGAACCTGAACAGGAATTTGGGGAGGATTCTCAAGAGTAACTAGAAGAAGGTGAATTAGTTAGTGAGCTCTGTAATTTAATTTAATTAAATACAATGCTCCAGCTCTCTGCAAGGCCTGTGAGAAACAAGAGTGTCAGAGAAGATGTGACCAGATTCTGATTATATCCCATCTTTGAGTAGCCTGATCTTGCCCTGTCTTTTTTTTTTTTTATAGGAGTTATCCTAATGAATATGAATATAAGATACTTATTATGGTTTTGGCTTGCATTTCCCTAAAGATTAGTAATGCTGAGCAATTTTCCAATGCTTATGGGCTATTTGCACATATATCTTCTTTACAGAAATTTTCATTCAAATCCTTTAGCTATTTTTGAATCACATTATTTGTACTTTCTTGTTGAGTTTTTAGAATAGCCTACATATTTTGGATCTAAATCTCTTATCTATTATTTGAAATTATCATTTCCCATTCTATGGGTTGCATTTTTACTCTGATAATATTCAGGGCATATAGCTGAAAGAATTGAAGGCAGAGTCTCAAATATTTGTTCATAGTTGTTCACAAAAATAGTATTTACAATAGCTAAGTGATGGAATCAAACCAAATATCTACCTATGGCTAAGTGATAAAACATGCATACATGCAATTTTTTAATAGCCTTAAAACAGAAAAATTTTTGACAAGTGGTACAACATGTGTTAAACCACAACTCAAATAAAAGACCACGGACTCCAATTTTAAATCGAATTCAAGCAAGCTTGTATTTCCAGCCGGGACTATCTCTCCCAAAATCCTTGGGTTAGAGAACAGTACCCCAGCTCTCTAGGAGCATAGTTTTCTAGTACAAAAAGTTGTAAAAGGGAGCTGTCTGGAGAACTTACAGATAATAGGATTTTGACAAACATAATACAAATGCAGATAATAGGTTAATGATCTAAATGTTCAACATTTCAAGTTACGGAGTAAATTTAGAACCCAACACCAGAATTTATGAGGGGCTGCTAAGGTTTCAGAGAGGGCTGTTATCTGGTCAAGGAAAACTAGAATTTATGAGGCACCACTAAGTTTTCAGAGAGGGTTGTCAGGGAAAGCCAGGCATGGGTGAGTTCAAGGCATAGGCAGGCTTTCCAAGCAAGTTTAGAAATTGCAGTACTTTATAGTAAAACAGAAATTAACTTCTCATGACTTTATGACCCAAAGATGACTCCCAATCTTAAGATATAATTAGGCTGGGTTCATCACATGGAGGAAACTTGAGGACATTATACTAAATAAAATTAGCCAGTCACATGATAAAAAATATGCTCTGATTCCTAATTGTTAGGTTCCCTACAGTACTCAAATTCAGAGACAGAAAATTCGTTGCCAGGCTTGGGGAAAAATGGGAAGATGAGGAGTTATTGTTTGAGTTTCAGTTTTATAAGATGAAAAGAGTTTTGGAGATGGATGGTTTCACAACAATGTGAATGTATTTAATTCCTCCGAAATGTACACTCAAATATGGTCAAGGTGGTCAATTTTATGTTTTGCTATAGAGTGTTACTGTAGACAAATTTAAAAATTGTAAAAAATTGAAATTATTCTGATGAACCCAGCCTAATTCCATCTTAAGATTGGGAGCCGTCTCGTCACAAAGTCATGAAAAGTTAATTTCTGTTTTACTATAAATTACTACAATTTCTAAACTTGTTTGGAATTCCTGCCCATGACTTGAACTCGCCCATGCCTAGCTTTCCCTGACCAGATAACAACCCTCTCTAAAACCTCAATAGTGCCTCATAAATTCTGATGTTGGGATCTAAATTTATTCCCTACCTGAAATGTTAAGCCATGTAGATCATTAATCTACTATATCTGCCTTTGTATTATGCTTGTCAAAATCCTGTTATCTGTAAGTTCTCAAGACACCTCCCTTTGCAACTTTTTGTTTTATAAAAATATGCTCCTAGAGAGTTAGGGTATTGTTCTCTAACCCAGGGTTTTTGGGAGAGACAGTCCTGGCCAGTTTCAGTGTACATAAATACAAGCTTGCTTTAATCTGATTTAAAATTGGAGTTGGTGGTCTTTTCTTTGTGTTGTGGTTTAACAATTCAAGACGACTGTAATATTAATCCATAAAAGGAAAGTTCTCTCCATGTTAACTCTGCTATCTTTCCATTTGTAAGCTCTGTATTTATAGAGAAAAAGTTTCATTTTGGCTATTTATTTAATGTCTTTAAGCCATAGGTTTTTCTAAGAAACAAAACTGTACAAAAGTGAACAAGTAGATTTTTAATTGTTTTTACAGGGTCATTGTTTAGTTATAATTTTTGCTTATAAGTCAATGAAGATAATAAAACAAAGGTAGTAGGTCCTCTGTTTCTGCAGTTTCCATATATGTAGATTAAATCAACCATGGAGCTACAATATTAAATATATATATTCTTAACAAAATCAGGTGGTTTTTTCCTGTCATTATTCTGTAAACATGATAGCATAACAACAATTTACACAACATTTACAATGTATCAGGTATTATGAATAATCCAGAGATGATTTTAAGTATATAGGGAGATGTTTGCAGGTTATATTTTATTTTATTTAAGGGACTTGAACATTCACAGATTTGGTATCCACTGAGGATCCTAAAAACAATTCCCTACATATACCAAAGGAGAACTGTACATACATTCATATATAGAACTTTGTTTAAACTTCTAAGTTTTCTTAGAATCCATCTTAACCATAACACAATAATTAGGTTTTTTTTTGTTTGTTTGGGGGGAGGGCTGTTATTTTTGTTAGTGGGGATTGAACTCAACCACTGAGCCACATCCCCAGACCTATTTTGTATTTTATTTAGAGACAGAGTCTCACTGAGTTGCTTAGCACCTTGCTTTTGCTGAGATTGGCTTTGAACTCAACAATCCTCCTGCCTCAGCCTCCAGACTCCTGGGATTACACGCATGTACCACCATGCCAGATATTTGCATTTGGGTCTATTTTTTTTTTTTTACCTGAGATTTAAGAAGTAGAAATTCAGTAGTAGATATAGTTATAATAAGCAATTGTCTGCTACAAAACATATTGTGAATTTTTTGAGGTTTGTATTTTCCTTTAATACAGTAGTTTACCCATTGGCCCACAAAGCTCTGATATGGAATACAAACACTACCAAAAACTTCCCTATCAAATATCTAAAAGAGAAAACATGGTTTATAAAACCTTTACGTTACACCGCAATACAATGTAACTGTCAAGCTTTTGGGAAAAGGCACCAGTGCACAGAAGTGCAGGCCTTAATGTGCTTTAGCAAGTACAGGGGAGATGTGAAGGGGCACCTTTGGGGCTGTAGAAGGCTGGATTCTGCAATCCACAGAGCTGCCTCGGGCCTGGACAGACCAGCCACGCCCTCCAATCTTTACTACTGTCTGGCTCCCCGGGAATTCCTTTGACCCCCGCCCTGCAAGAGCCCCGCAGTTGGTGGCCACGAGACCCAGGCCTTGCATTACAACCGCCATCACTGTGGCCAGGCCGGTTAACCACACAATGCTGTCTCTCCTGATAATCCTCTCAGGCCTGGCGTGGCCGACCTCTGGCGGCCAGAGTAAGTAAAGGGCCCAACTGGATCTGAGGGCAGCCTTTAGCAGAGACCTTTAGCAAGATGAGCTTCAGCCTCCTCGCTCCAGAAAGCTCAGACTGGTGAAGGATGCAGCAGAGCCAAACCTGTTTCAAGGCTCTGATCCTTGAAGGCCCCTGAGCCCTGGTGGTGAGAAGGCTCCCTGCAAACCCGGGATACTTGTCCCTCATTTATGTGACCTGTATAAGAAGAGGTGCATCTCCTGTGGAGGTGCGGGAAAGAGAGAGTCTGCATGGGGTCCGGACCCTGGGATGGGGTCTTCCGTTCAGGGCTGAGGTCAACAGGCCCCAAAGTGTCTCTGGATAGCAAATTTCTTGCTCTCACAGGATCTTCTACCTGGGATCAGCAAGGTGTAGTTTTGGAGCTTGGAGTGTGTGCAAATGCTAGGGCTTGGGAGTTTAAAAGGTGATGAAGGGAAAGGAGACAAGTGAAGACTGAAGATTCTGCTCCCCACTGGGGAACGTTGACCTGTGCTTTTTCTTGCTGCAGGCTCTAAATCATCACTTCTGCAAATTACAGTGCCGGAGAAGTTTGACAAAAACACCAACCGTAAGGATGTTACAGAAACACACGTAATTAAGAAATCAATTTTATAAAATTTATCCGTGCTTTATTTTTACTGTACTATGGCCCAGATCAATTTATGTACATTCCTTTGTGAAATTCTGTTTGTGTTCTAATTTACCATGCTAAGGAGTGTTTTAGTTTGAGAACAATCTTTGATTTTTTTTAAATTTTTTTTTAGGTAATGTAGGAATTATATGTAATTATTTTAAAACAGAAACTGAAGAACAAAACAATACAAACAGTGCCCCAAATTTTTGGAATGCAAAATGGAGTGTACCATTTACAGGACTCTTACAAAATATATACATTTAATGATGTATGGTCTTGCACATGAGATCATGCTAACATTGACCTTGTACCAATTTTAAACTGGAATACAAAATAAAATAAAAATAAAATAAAAAAACAAAAGCCAGAAAACTTCATGGCTATATAGGTATCCATATGTATATATAAAACCTTCAGAAAAAGGACATTATATCATTTAAAAAGGATGTACATTGCAAAGTTAAATCTAGACAGCACAAACAATTGTGAATACAGTGAATATTTACTTTGGTTTTAAAGATAGTAAATTTAAAGTATGTGAATATTTACACATGGACATACACATTTGTAATGATCATCTGAGTCTTTATATGGTTGTAATATCACATATTTTACAAAACTTTTGACGTACATCGTTTCATAAGGCTTTGGTTGTTCATCTACATAGGATCAATGAGTACACAGGTAAATATTTTTAGGATATGTATTTCAAAATATCTTCACTTCTTTCCAAATCATATAGTTGCTCTTACACAAATGGCACACTACCTTAATTATCATCATTTCATCATAAGTCTCTGAAATTTGGTATTTTTCTGCTTTTGCTTTTTTTTAATTATTTTGCCTGTTTCATTTTTTAATATGTAAATCTTGTACATTGTCTTGCCAAATTTTACAAACAGCTTCCTGGGATTTTGTAATAGATAATATTCAATCTACAAGTCAATTTTTGAGTGAAATGAAATTTCAATAATATCAAGTTAATTTATGAATGTGATTTTTTTCTATGTATTTGTCTAATTTGATTGTTCTCTGTCATGTTTTGTATTTTCAATTATAAGTAGACTGCATATATGCTTTAAAAATTTTTTAGATGTTGATGAACCTTTATTTTATTCATTTATTTATATGTGGTGCTGAGAATCAAACCCAGCGCCTCACACATGCTAGGCAAGCGCTCTACCACTGAGCCACAATCCCAGCCCAAGTCTGCATATGTTTAAGGTTTACTCACACTATGTAAAATGGTATTTTTAAAGTTTATTTTATAATTGTTTCTCATTGTATAGAAATAAACCATATATTTGTGTATGTAACTGTATATATCAATACTGCAAATAAGAATTTTAAATAGTTAATAATAGTAATAGGTTTCTGTTTCTTTTGACTTTTTATGTATTACATACATATTATTTACAAAAGAGCTTCATTTTTTCCCTTTTTTTTCCTATCCTTAGGAGTTTTTTCCTTTTTTTCATTTTTATTTCATAAGTAATGATGAGAAGCTCCCACATGACATTAAATATGAGTTAATAAATAGTTCATCAATTTCATCCATGTTTTTTTCTTTCTTTATTTTGTGCTTAACAGGCACACAAGTGTATCTGCACAGGAAAAATAACTTGCAATGTTCTATAGCACAGCAGCAGAATTATGGTTGACAACAATTAATACTATATTTTAAAATAGGTAGTTCAGAGGATTTTGATTGAATTTAAATTTAGTTATGAATAATTCTGTCATAAACTTCAATTTTGAGGTGTGCAGTACATAATTCATGTGTATGAAAGAGTATATACATATAAAAAATCTTAGCTTTTTACTTTTAAGGATCTAAAATTTCTAACGACTATTTTCTCTTTTAATACTTTGCTGCAGGTGACCTATAGTATCACTATTGAGGAGAAAACATACATTCTGTCTCTCAAAAAACAGTAAGTGTCCATTTTTCTTTTCATACAGTTGTTTTTATAATCACCACCCTAAATTGAGCTTAAATAAAAGCATAAATACTTCATTTCTTTAACACATTGTATCTGCTTTGGAGTTAATGTTAGGCTTGAATTTCAAACATTAATTGTGATTTAATAATCTAGCCAAATTCTAATTTAATGATAGAAATATTAATGCATGTTTGATGAATGAGAATTATTCTATTTTACTCCTTAAAATGTAAGCAGAAGTGCAATAATCAAAGGCCTTTTTTATGTCTGTTTAATTTTTTTTACCTGTAGAGATCATTTTACATATTTATATTTTTTAAGCATCTTAATTCACATTACACTTGTCAAAATAAAAATTAAAATGGAGATCAGGCCTGAGAAGTTCCTCAACCAAAAAAAAAAAAAGAAAAAGAAAGAAATCAGATAGACCATGAAAATAGCCATAAGTTGTACACATAATTACAACTTAAAGTGGGTCTTTCTTTGTAAATACCAGTGTTGGCAAAATAAAACTTAAGCCCAGCGAATCTAAAGTGCTCAAGTAAGGCATAATTATATGATCAGGGACCTTCCCACAAGGGAACTAAAAGAAAATTTAATAACCGTAGCCAATCACATATTTCCTTTGTTTTTACTTCCAAAGTTACAATATAGATACTTGCCCTTCAACTCTTCTCTGATTTTATGCTTTCCATTCATGAATTGCTGTGAACTGAAGTTCACTCTTTTTTAAGTTCTTTCACATTTTGTTGCACCTCACAATAATGTTTTTTATCATTTTGCTACAGTTTATCCTTTTTTATCTATAAATTCTCTTTTCTCCTTTTATTCTGTTAGAAAACCAATGGCATTAACTTTGTACATAACCTTCAGTAATTTCCTATTCTAAATTCTATCTTTAAAACAACACATAGAAATGGACAGAAAAGTTTGTTTTTCTACAAACATCTACATTAATTTGAAACTGGTAGATTTTATTAATAATGTGCAATGTATATCTTGTTATTCTCAGCATGACGTTCTTTAATAGATAACAATCCACATTATGTAGAATCATGGATAATATTATTTTCAGGGAATGTCTCTCTGGAACCCTACAGTGAGCATCCTTATATATAAATTCTTATATACATTTTTTGCTTTATAGTTTTGACATCAAGAAATGGGATGCCAGATCAAGAAGTACCAATAAAATGACAATAATAAATAGCAACAATGACAAAAGTGGCTGACATTTATTAAGCACATACTGCTTGCCAAACAGATTAAATTAACAATTTCCATATACTTATTTAATTTTCACAATAATCTCTAAAGGCAGGCATTGTGTATTACTCACATGTTTTAATGCACTAATAGTTCTAGAAATATTTTTATATAATTATAATATTTTATATAATTATGACCAATTATTTTCTGAAAAGTCAGTACCAGTTTAGTTGTCCAAAATAATGCATGATGTGCCAAAATATCTTTTCTCAAGGTAGCATATCGTGTCAGGGAGCACATCGTAAAGCAAGCCATTTACCTGATAGCTGAGAAGCAAATAAGAGAGAATGAGGAGGAGACCAAAGTTCCCATGTACCCAATGACCCAAAGCCTCCTACAAAAACCACAACTCTTAAAAGTTCTACCACATTCCAATAGTGCTTATAGCCTGGCGACCTGTCATTTAACCCATGGGCCTTGGAGGACATTGCAAATGCAATCTATAGCCACCTACTTGAATGCTCTGTTATTGCTCTATTGAGAGTCTTAGTCATTTTCAATAAGGGATCTTGCATTTTCAATTTAGTGTTGGCCCCCAAAATTAACTAGCTCATTTGTGGCTATGTTACTTAATTTGTTCAAAGAGTGTTAGCTGACATAAACAGAGGGTTGAAAACAGCTTTGTGATTTTCTGCTTCCCATCAAGTTTGTCTACCATTGCCATGAAAATATACTTGAACTAACTTCCTGGAAGCAGTGTCACATGGATTGCAGCCAAAATACCCTATAAGTCTCATTCAAGGTCAGCCAAAATTCACTTGAATCCTACACCAAATCTGGTTGAGGTTAGTAAAAGTACTGAATCTACCCTCACATTACCCAGAAAGGGACAAATATTTGCTTATTTTTTTATTGTGCATATTGTAGTTTTCTGGTAGTTTGGTATGTAGCATTTTACGTAAGATCATTATTTAGGATTGATTCATATTGATGTATATATACAAAATGAGTTCATTTATATTCAGTGCATATGTAGACATCAAATCAATATGTCTTACCTATTATTTATCCACCAATATTTGTAGGGATGTCCATTAATTTTACTCAACTGATTAACAACAATACCAAGAAAAGTTGTCTGTGGATGTCATTGTTCTTGTTCTTGACTTCCTCAGAGGCACCTGTGAAATTGTTACGTCATAAATGAGAAAACATTCATGTGTGGCATACACTGCAAATATTTTAGTTGAAGAAGTGCATACTGACTGCCACTAACAATTCAAAGCTATCTCTAATCTCTATATCCTCAACCAAATGCACAATTTTACTCTTTTATTATTGCCAATTAATACATAAAGGATTCCACTTCATAGTAAAACAGTTCAAGATATATTTCCCTACTTTTTTTCCACTACTTATTAAGAGCATGCCATATGTTTTCAAATATTTGTCCACCATTCTAATTGAACCCTTCCCCTAGATTTAGCTTTTTCTTTGTGGCTTTATTTTTATTCCCTTGGTTTTGAAATATTTATTTTTAATATATAATTTATTTTTCTTTTTAGTTTTTTTTTTTTACAATCAGCTTGGGAGAAATTATATTTTCTGTGTATATTAACCCTTTGATTTGTTCTAGATGTTGCAGGTATGCTGCCCAGTCTATCGATTGCCGTCTTTTTAGGATTTACGGCTATAAAAATTTAATTTTCATTTCAACAGTTCTATTCATATTTTGTCTGATTGATTTTAGAATTTCCCACTTATGTTTCTTACATCTTGAATTTGTATCATAATGATCCTTCAGTGATACTAAAAGTGTTTATACACTTCAGATGAAAATATAGTGCTGGTTTTATTGATTATCACTATCTTCTTATTTTTCTTGATATTGCAACTTTTATGCAGACCCTGATATTGGTTAGTCAGAAAACTTGCAGATTATTTTCTTCAGTTGAAATAAATGCATAGAATGCTTTCTGAATTGGTGTGTTTCTGCAAATTTTCCTTTTGTTTTCAATGAACAATACCTCATGAATCATATTCATTCATATATTTTTTTGTTCTAAAAGTTCATCTTAAGTGAATTTTTCAGTACATGTTTTGTTGTTGTTTATATTTGTGTGTGTATGCATATGTGTGAATTTTGAAGTATTTATGCTTTACCAATTCAGTTCTTGGCCACCAAAATCTCTTTGATATATTTATTAAATTAAAAATTTTCAGTGTGATATGTTTCAGTTTTAGAATGCCCATTTTATTTTTCTTGAAATGATCTCCTTTGAAATCAATTAACTTTCCTTCAAATTCTAATTTTACTCTTAAATCAGTGCTAATTTCTTATTTATTTATTTATTTTCCTTACATGGAATATTGGTTTTTTAGTGATCAATTATCCCTTTGCTATTTAAGCCAGACTCCTTTGTAGTTTCATGTATGAGTAAAAAAATATACTTCTGAGGGCCTAAGGTGAATAAACTTGAAAACTGAAGTGTTATAATTATGTTAGATTTCTTTTAACATATAATTTTTCCCCTGAATACGACTTCTGTATCCTATTTCCACTACCTTCATTTGCATGCTTTACAGATACAAAAATGTGACTCTGCTTTCATGCCATTATTTATTATCCAGGATCTTGCACCTAAATTTAGATATTTTCCTTGAATCTATACATACATTCAGTTTCCTTGAATAAACTGATAAATAACATTTTTTTTCTGCATTGGGAAGATTACAGTTTTGGTTCTAAATTGAGAAGAAAAATTTGTCAGGAATGAGAGAAAATGAAATAGATATAAAGAGTGAAGAGGGAAAGAAAGAAGTCTGTGAGTGCCCCAGCATCTATTCTAGTCTGGCCTTGAAATGTGTTTTGGTGCCTGTGATCCTGATAGCTTGCTGCTTAATCTTTATTTCATCCCATGGGAAAATAATACCTCTCACCACTTTTTGTCAAGTGCATCCACAAAAATTGTTTAGCTTGTGAAATTTGAGCAAAATACCAGTATCCCCTGTGAATTAAGCTTTAGGACTAACATATGCTTACACAGCTTCTTTTGCCTTTTTGCTACAAAAAGGCATGTTTAAGGGTAAGGCATGCCTTTCCTAGATTTCAGAGTGAAGTTGAGACTCCAGGAGACTCATGAACACTCATTGTTCTTTTTAGGGCACTGAGGAATTGAAGGTTGTTTTAATCATAGTATAATTTCATGAAAACTATTTAATGAAAAAATAGATTAACCCATTTTTAAGTGTTAGCAAATATTAAGATATTCATCCCATGGTATCTATTGAAGGTGGATCTTAAATAAAAGTCTCTTGAAATACGAAATTCCTATTATTGCATGTAAGTTTGCATTGAACAATTTATCATTCTGAATTCATCACAGCTCCATACTAGTCCTGGTTATAGTAGTTAATTTTGTTTTGTAATTTTTCTTATGTAGATAATACAATATTAAGACAGGTGAGTCTATTTTAGTTTAGATATTTGGACTTAAAACATTGATAGTAAATCTTGATTCATTTCACTGTTCTAGAAGTTATTATTAATGATATTAATACAATGAAATTTCAATGTTTGTTTGAAATAGGTCATATTTAGCCCCAAATTTCCCAGTGTTTTCATATAGCAAGTGGGGATCATTACAAGAAGATTCTTTATTTGTTAAGGTAAGTTTTGATATTTTCTGTGTTTTAATTTGGTTAAGGTGCTAGTGTTGGCAAGAAAACGGACGCTTTATACTCTATAATGTTGTTGGGGAAACAGATAACAAACCCCCCCCCCCAGGCAAATATGGCAAATTTCTTGGAAATCATATTGACTAAAACAGATACTTTTACTTTACTGGAAATCACAAATCATTTATCAATCAATAAATAAATAAAACAAGAAGAAGAAGAAGAAAAAAAAGGAGAGATCTAGGTATATAAGAAGTTCTTTTTAGAGAGAAAAAACAGAATGGTGAGTGTGAGGATGCAAAAATACGCCCAGAATCTTAAGTAGGTTCACATGTGAATCATTGGAACATGAATGGTTTCCAAAAGGCTTTCGGGAGCTAGAAGGTTTTGGAAATATGTGAGAAAATAAGTGTGTAAGATATTTATTTTGGTTGAACAGATTGGTAAGAGGCAAATGAGAGTGATGGGTCAGATTATTTTGCTATATCAGAACTGAGAGATAATGTGATTAAAAATATAGTAACTATAGTCTGTTTGGTTCACCCTACCTTATGCAATTAGTAAGCAGAACAAAATGAAAGAGATATGTTACAATAGGCTGATTGGGATTCAATTTGGCTTTCGGACTGGGGATACTATCTGGACTACAGCATAGGGGTTGGAAAGAAGCAGAACTCGAGTTCTGAGTTCAGAGACACTGAAGCAGTTGAAACTTGCATGGCACATTGTCAGAGATGTGGGGGTGTACTGTCTGCAGCCCACTTTGCTAGGGTAGTGGAATGGGTTGCCAAGAGACCAAAGAAAGCACCCAGAGAGGGCATGCAAGATGTATATTTTATTAAAAACTGCTTACAGGTAAGGTCCAGTGATGACAGTTTGAACTGATAGCACTTGCATCTGTTTTGTTGATAAAGACAGAATTTTACTTTTTTTGACATCTGAATATTCCACCATTTATACAAATTGCATTTTTCTTTTCCATTTTTCTTTTGTAAGGGAAGTTAGGCTGATTCCATATCATAGCTATTATCAATATTATTGCAATAAAATGGGCATATAGGGGCCTTTTTGTAATATTGACTCCATTTCTTGGGCTATATACCCAGAGTTGGGAATCACTGGGTCTTAGAGTATACCTACTTATAGTTTTTTTGAAGAGGTCTTCCTTTTTGTTAATTGTTTTATGTCCTTGGGCGGTGCTTCCTTGCTTGACTGTGAATTTGGCTACACCTATGTGCTGAATTGTTGTGAGTGAAATAGGGATATAAATATCAGACACTATTGGGATATATTGGTATCAGCTGAGGTCTGGTGGAATCATCTTGCTAAGTCCCCAGGCATTCATCTAAGATAAGAAAAGATTTTACTAAGAGAAAATATTAAAAGTGTAGAGGGAGGTCCACCTTATCACCCTCAACCCTCTAACCCAAAGTCAAAACCTAGCAGTAAGAAGGTTAATTTGAGTTACCATTAAATTAATTGCCTTCTGTACAAAATGCAATACTGTATATAGAGAGGTTACACATAATATAGAATGGAAACCATTCAGATAAAGACAGAAATTAATGAGACAGAAACATAGAAAAGAATAGGAAAAAAATCTACAAGACCAACCTTGAATCCCTTGAAAGGATTAGTGAGAATAATCCCAAGTAAGAACTCTCTAGAACAAAAATAAAAATATCTACAAATATTAAGGATGGAGAATCATTATTACTAGTCATACATAAACCAAAATATTTTACAATTCTATAATGGTTTCATGCCAAAAATTCTATCATTTGTTTGATAAAGACAATTTATCAAAATTTAGACAGGAAAAAGTAAACAATCTCAGTTGACATTTATTTAAAATTTGAATTTTTAAACACCTACTTTCCCAGATTTAGTTAATCTCACTTTAGTGTATTCCCCATGTTCTGAGGAAGAGAGGATATTACCTATTGAGAGGTGACTTGGCTGTTGCAGCTATGGTATTAAAAATAATGCTTTCAAGAATATTCATGTGCAAATAGTTGTGTGGATGTAACATTTTATTTCTCTGGGATATGTGGGTAAGGGTGTGATTACCAGATCCAGTCGTAAATAAATGTGTGTTTTGGTGATTTTTTTAAGAAAATACCAAATTATTTTCCAGAGTGTCTATAGAATTTTAATATGCTCACCACCAAAGTATGAGGGATAGAGCTCTTCATAATCATCAACATTTGGCATTTTAATCATGCACACACATAGACAAAATATTAGCTTCTCTCATTTAGCTGTATCTCGTGTGGTTTTGATTTGTGTTTCTTAATGGTTAGTGAGTGATGGATATATTCTCATGTGCACGTCACTTTTTGAGATAGGTCTATTTATGTTTTTCTTTCATTAACTGGATTGCCTTTTAAAACTATTATGCCATTATATGCATATATTTTAAATCCACATTTTGTCAGATGCTTTTTTCGGAAGTATTTTCGCTCAGCCTGTGAGGTACTGATTAGAAAGTAAGACTATTTCATGACAACTTTTTTTTCTAAAAGTTTTATTTTTCTATGCATGCTGTTTAATTCTGTGTCTGAGACAATTTTGATTAAGGTGTGCAGGGTTTGTGTCAAGGTTCATTCTTTACTAGTTATGTAACTGTCCAATAACTGATAGAAAAGGCAGCCTTTTAACATTAAAAGAAAATATTGTGGCACTTTTGTCAAAAATCAGTTGGGCACATTGGTGTGGATATATTTCTGTGCTGTTTATTCTGTCCAATTCTAGGTGTGTGTCCAGTTCTATAATGTCACTTTCTTTACTCTGCTTGCTCATTAAATATTTATATAGACTACAGTGATCCTACTGTATTCTTCTTTCTCAAGGTTTCTACAATGTTCTATTTCGAGATTTGTCTTTTTAACATAAATGTTAGACAAAGCTACTCCATATGTAGAAAAAATAACTCTACTTGCTAGGATTGAGCTATAAATTGTTAGATCTGTAGGTCAATTTGAGAAGAATCAACATTTTTAGTTTTCCCTCCCCCAAAATACAGTCGGTCCATCTCTATGTTTTTTTTTTATGTCTTTCATTAGAATTTTATAATTTACCTTTTTCACCTTCAGCTTATATTTTAAGGTTTACAAATAAATGTTTCATTTCCTTTGGAGCAAATGCTACTACTGTGTTTAAAAATCATCTTCCATTTGCTTGTTTTTATCGTCTGGAGATCAACTGTGTTTAACTTACATGCTACCAGCTTGATAAATTTTCATATTAGTTCTAAAAGTTTTTTTTTTTCAGATTCCTTGAAATTTTTTTTAATAGACACTTATTTTACAAACAGGAATGGTTTCCTTTTCTCTTTTTCAATCTGTCCACTTTAAAAAATTTATTTCCTTTGACTCATTGTGCTTGCTACGATCTGCATTAATGTGCTAGCAGTAATGAAGGTAGACTTGCTCCATGTATTCCCTATCTTAGGAAAAGTGTTCAGTCTTTCACCATTGGGGAGAATGTTGCCTGTAGGTTTGCTTAGACTCTTTATCAAGTTGAGAAAGCTCTCTTTTTCTAATTGCTAATTGTGTTTTTCTTTTTCTTTGCCATTAGTGGATGAAGGAGTTTTTAATTATATCAAATGATTCTTCTGTATCAATTGGTAGGGTCCTATGAATTTTTTCTTTGTTTTCCTAACAAGGTAGATTGCACTAATGAATTTTCAAATCTTGAAACAGTCTCACATACCTAGAGAAGCAGCATCTTGGGCCTGGTATATAAAATTCCTTTTCTCATGATTGAGATGATGATGATGATGATGATGATGATGATGATGATGATGATTTTGATAATTTCTTGAAGATGGATGTTATCAAAGACCATCAGAGACATTGATCTGTGGATTGCTTTTTGTACTAGCTTAATCCAATTTTTTTTCCGATTAAAATTTTATTTTATTTTTTTTATTTTTTTTAATTTATTTTTTTTTATTGGTTGTTCAAAACATTATATAGCTCTTGACATATCGTATTTCATACATTAGATTCGAGTTGGTTATGAACTCCCAATTTTACCCCAAATACAGATTGCAGAATCACATCGGTTACACATCCACATTTTTACATAATGCCCTATTAGTAACTGTTGTATTCTGCTACCTTTCCTATCCTCTACTATCCTGGCCTCAAAAAGTGCATAGGCAAGTCTTTTCTATATTCTGGAAAATGTTGTATCCAATATGTGAACTTTTAACATGTTTGGTGAAGCCATTGGTCTATATGAAATGGGTACATTTAAGTTGCCAATTCAATTTATTTAATGGTTGTAACAATATTTATGTTTAATCTGTGTTGCTTTAGTGTTTGTGACCTTTGAGGAATGTTCTCTCTTATCTTGGTGTATTCATATATATAAATTTGTTCATTACATGTCTTTATTATTCTTAGCAGAAGCTATAGGCCTGCTCTTTCTTGAATTGATTGTGTTTTCTTTCTTTTAAATTGAATTGATCAAAGAACCAGCTATCTCTTCTTTGATTTTTCTATATTGTTTTCTTATTTAGAACTGTGTTTATTATTTTCTACATCCCAGTAGTTTGGAGTGAACTTTGGTCTTTTTCTAGGTTTTTTGAAGGAAAAAGTCATCTTGTTGATCTTTCCTCTTTTCTAGCCTAAGTATTTTCCTACTAAAATTATCCTCTCAGAACAGCTTTGGTTGCATCCAACAGCAATATGTTTATTGTTTCTTTAATTCAGATTTACCTGTAACCATATTTAATACAAATACATAATTAACATTTCCTTTGAGTTTTCTTATTTGATCCCATGCACTTAAAACTTTTATTTTCAAATTTATATATATATATTTCTGATTAATGTAATTTTTCAGTTCTACATTCATACTGATTTCTTGCCTAGTACCTTTGAACCCTGAGTGTTTTAAATAGCTTATTTATTATTGTGGGTTTATCTCTCTCCTAGCTATATCAGTGATGATTGCTTCTGTTTTTTTTTTTTTCCCAACTCTGATGTTCATTACCTATACAATTAAAATGGTTAATGTCTTTCAGATAGATTGGTACTTTTATTTCATCTTTTTCTTTCTTTCCTTTTTTTACCTCCTCCTTCTCCCCCCCCCCCCAGT
>NW_026000223.1:8727979-8847903 GCF_001458135.2 Marmota marmota marmota
GACTGGAACTCCCCCCCCCCCCCCCAGTACTGGGGATTGAACCCAGAGGTGCTCTAGCACTGTGCTGCATCACCAGCCCATTTTATGTTTTATTTTGAGACACAGTCTTGCCAAGATGCTGAGGCTAGCCTTGAACTTGTGATTCTCCTGCCTCAGGCTCTAGAGTTGCTGGGATTGCAGGCGGGCATTACAACAGCCAGTGCTTTTATCTTATCTAATGTCTCTCTCTCTCTAGTGGATTTTATTTTCACTATTATATCTACTTATTTTGATAGTAATAAAGAAATTTATTTTTATGAATGTTTGCATGATATAGTTTCATCTTCTTATAGTCAGTCCATCCATGTTCTTATGTTGTGAACTATTTCTTTTAAAAATTATTCTGGCATTCACTGTTTGGGTATATGTGTGTTTAGACTATCCCTTAAGTAATTATTGGTATATTAGGATATTAACTCAAAATATTCTTATTTGTCTGTGTTTTATTCTTTTATTTCTTCCTTTGTTTCTCTCTTTATGTTGTCGTCTGAGATATATGAATATTTTTAGGTTTTCATCCTAATTTTTTGGTAATGTTTTAAAACTAACTTGTTAATTATGATTAATTTCCTTAGTGTTTGCTCTTAGTATTATAAAATACATATATAATTACTTATAATATCATTCTATCATGAACTTTTGAGTGAACTATTGAAATGCTACTTCAATTTAGTTTCCCAACCCTCTTTACTTTTATTGCTTGTATTCTTGATGATTGACATTCTGACTGGTGAGATGAAATATTAGAGTAGAATTGATCCTGTTATCATTAACCATCACGTGAAATTGTGTTTAATGTTTCCACCATCAAATAGTATATCAGAATCCTTTTTCTTTTATTTTTTAATTTGCTCTAATTAGTTATACATGACAGTAGGCTGCATTTTGACACATTGTACACAAATGGAGCACAACTTCTCCTTCCTCTGGCTGTACATGGTGCAGAGTCACACCCAGAGTGTAATCATACCTGTATATAGGCTAATGATGTCCCTCTCATTCCAGCATTCTTCCTATCCCCACAGCCCCTCCCCTCTTCTCATTCTCCTCTGCACAATTCAAAGTTCCTTCATCTTTCTCTACCCCCCACCCCATTATGGATCTGCATTCACTTTTCAAAATAGACATTCAGCCTTTGTATTTTTGAGTTTGGCTTATTTCCCTTAGCATAGTATTCTCCAACTCCACACATTTACCTACAAATGCCATGATTTTATTTTTTATGGCTGAGTAATATTCCACTGTGTATATGTACCACATTTTCTTTGTCCATTCTTCTGTCAAACAGCATGTGGTTTGGATTCATAGTTTGGCTATTATTAATTGAGCTTCCATAAACACTGATGGGGCTGCATCACTGTAGTACTCTGATTTTTAAGTTCTTTAGGTATAAGCTGAGAAGTGGGATAACTGGGTCAAATGGTGATTCCATTCCAAGTTTTCTGAGGAATCTCCATACAGTTTTCCATAGCAGTTGCACCAATTTGCATTCCCACAGCAATATATGAGTGTGCCTTTTCCCCACATCCTCACCAACCTTTATTATTGCTTGTATTCTTGATGATTGACATTCTGACTGGTGAGATGAAATATTAGAGTAGTTTTTATTTACATTTCTCTTAACTGCTAGAGATAATGAACATATTTTCATATGTTTGTTGATTGACAGTATTTCTTCTGTGAAGTGTCAGCTTCTTACTGCATTTATAGATTGTTATTTTGTTTTTTTAGTGTTAAGTTTTTTTGAGTTCTTTCTACATCCTGGAGATTAGTGCTCTGTCTGAGTGCATGTGGTAAAGGTTTTCTCCCATTCTGTAGGCTCTCTCTTCATGTTATTTATTGTTTCCTTTGCTGAGAAGAAGCTTTTTAGTTTGAATCCCTCCCATTTATAGATTCTTGATTTCACTTCTTGTGCTTTAGGAGTCTTGTTAAGGAAGTCAGTTCCTGAGACAACATGGTGGAAATTTGGGCCTACTTTTTCTTCTGTTAGGTGCAGGGTCTCTATTCTAGTGCTTAAGTCTTTGATCCACTTTAAGTTGACTTTTGTGCAGGGTGAGAGATAAGGTTTAATTTCATTTTTTTAACATATGGATATTTAGTTTTCCCAGCACCATTTGTTGAAGAGGCTATCTTTTCTCCAATGTATGTTTTTCTCACCTTTGTCTAGTATGAGATAACTGTATTTATATGGGTTTGTCTCTGTGTCTTCTGTTCTGTACCATTGGTTAACGTATTTGTTTTGGTGCCAAAACCATGCCAATTTTTGTTACTATTGCTCTGTAGTATAGTTTAAGGTCTGGTACTGTGATGCCTTCTGTTTCATTCTTCTTGATAAGGATTGCTTTGGCTATTCCTGGCCTCTTATTTTCCAAATGAATTTTATGATTTTTTTTTCTAGTTCTATGAAAAACGTCATTGGAATTTTAATAGGAATTGCATTAAATCTATATAATACTTTCGGTAGTATGGCCATTTTGACAATGTTAATTTGGCCTATCCAAGAGCATTGTAGATCTTTCCACCTTCTAAGGTCTTCCTCAGTTTCTTTCTTTAGTATTCTGTAGTTTTCATTGCCGAGTTCTTATACTTCTTTCATTAGATTGATTCTCAAGTATTTTATTATTTTTAGGCTATTGTAAATAAGGTAGTTCTCCCAAATTCTCTTGCAGTGGATTTATCACTGATGTATAGAAATGCATTTGATTTATGTGTATTGATTTTATATCCTGCTACTTTTTTTTATCTTCTCACTATAGAATCATGTTATTGGCAAATAGTTGGCCTGGGGTTTAGCATAGATTTGCTTTTACAATGTTGAGGTATGGTAAAACCTACTATTCCTAGGTTTTCTAATGTTTTGATCATGAAGGTGTGCTGTATTTTGTCAAATGCTTTTTCTGCATTTATTAAGATGATGATATGTTTCTTGTCTATTGATGTGATGAATTACACTTATTGATTTCCCCATGTTGAGCCAACCTTGCATCCCTGGGATGAACCATATTTGATTTTGGTGCACTATCTTCTTATTGTATGTGATTTGCTGATATTTTATTGATAAATTTTGCATTTATGTACATCAGGGATATAGGTCTGAAGTTTTCTTTCATTTATGGTCTTTGTCTCATTTTGGTATCAGGGTGATACTAGCCACATAGAATGAGTTTGGAAGGGTTCCCTCGTTTTGTATTTCATGGAATAATTTGAGGAGTATTGGTGTTAATTCTTCTTTGAAGATCTTGTAGAATTTGGCTGAGAATTCATCTGGTCTTATGGTTTTCTTGGTTGGTGGGCTTTTGATGGCATCTTCAGTTTCATTGCTTGAAATTGAGCTGTTTAAATTGTGTATGTCCTCCTGACTCATTTTGGGTATATCATGTTTCTAGAAATTTGTTGATGCCTTTGATATTTTGTATCTTATTTGAGTATAAATTTCAAAATAATTTCTAATTATCTTCTGTATTTTAGTAGTGTACATTGTGATATTTCCTTTTTCATCATCAATTTTAGTAGTTTGAGTTTTCTGTCTTCATTAGTGTAGCTAAGGGTTTATCAATTTTATTTGATTTTTCAGAATCAACTTTTTATTTTGTCAATTTTTGATCTTCACTTGTTTCTTTTGTTCAATTTCATTGATGTCAGCTCTAATTTTAATTATTTCCTGTCTTCTATTGCTTTTGGTATTGATTTGTTCTTCTTTTTCAAGATCTTTGAGATGTAATGTTAGGTCATTTATTTGTTGACTTTTTATTATTTTAATGAATGAACTCAAATGCAATGAACTTTCTTCTTAGTACTGCTTTCATAGTGTCCCAGAGATTTTGATATGTTGTGTCATTGTTCTCATTTATTTTTTTATTTCCTCCCTGATTTCTTCTGCTATCCATTCATCATTCAATAGCATGTTATGTAGTCTTCAGGTTTTGGAGTAGCTTCTTTTTAATTTTATTGTTGATTTCTAGTTTCATTCCATTATGATCTAACAGCATGCAGAATAGTATTTCTATTTTTTTTTGTATTTACTAAATGTTGCTTTGTAGCATAACACATGGTATATTTTACAGAAGGATTCATTGCTGTTGAGAAGAGAGGGTATCCACTCAATGATGAATGAAATACTTTATATATGTCTGTTAAGTCTAAATTATTGATTTTATCATTTAGTTCTACAGTTTCTTTGTTTAGTTTTTGTTTGGAAGATCTAGCCAGTGGTGAGAGAGGTGTGTTAAAGTCACCCATATTATTGTGTTGTGGTCTAATTGGTTTTTGAAATTAAGAAGAGTTTGTTTGATATACTTGAACGGTCCATTGTTTGGGGCATATATATTTATAGTTGTTATGTCTTGAAGATGTATGATTACCTTAAGCAGTATGAAATTTCCTTTATCCC
This sequence comes from Marmota marmota marmota, assembly GCF_001458135.2. Classification (NCBI taxonomy): domain Eukaryota; kingdom Metazoa; phylum Chordata; class Mammalia; order Rodentia; family Sciuridae; genus Marmota; species Marmota marmota. The sequence goes on from NW_026000223.1 coordinate 8,732,409, forward strand.
TTCTGACTAACTTTGGCTTGAAGTCCACTTTGTCTAATTTGAGGATGGAAACCCCTGCTTGTTTACACAGCGCACGCAAGTGGTATGTTTTTTCCCAACCTTTTACCTTCAGTCCGTGGATGTCATTGCCTAGGAGGTGAGTCTTTTAAAGATAGAATATTGTCAATCTGCCAGTTTATTTCTTTTGATTAATGAGTTTAGGCTGTTAATGTTCAGTATTATTATTGAGCTACAATTTATATAAATTACCATTCATTTTGGTTTATTTCTGGTTTTTAACTTAGTTTCTCCCTTGTTTGACTTTTTCTTTAGTGAAGTTCTTCCCTTTGCTGTTTTTCATTTTTTTTTCATTTTCTCCTCATGGAATAGTTTGCTGAGATTATTCTGTATTGCAGGCTTTCTAGTTGTGAATTATTTTAACTTTTTTTAATCAAGGAAGATTTTCATTTCACCTTCAAATCTATATCTTAGTTTTTCTGGATACAAAATTCTTGGTTGGCATTCATTCCTGGAGCTCTTGGCATTGAGGGTCTGGGTTGAGAAACCAGCTAAAATCTGAATTGCTTTTATCCTATATGTAATTTGATTTTTTCTCTCACAGCCTTTAAGATTCTATCCTTATTCTGTATGTTAGTCATTCTTACTATAATGCATCTTGGTGTGGGTCTGCTGTAATTTTTTTTTTTTATATTTGAGGTCCTATATGCCTCTTGTAGTTGATTTTCCATTTCATTCTTTAGATTTGGGAAATTTTATGCTATTATGTCATTGGAAAAGATTATTTATTCCCTTGGTTTGTATCTTTATGCCTTCATGTATTCTGATAAATCTTAAATTTGGTCTTTTCATGTTATCCCATATTTCTTGGAAGTTCTATTCATGGTTTCTTACCATCTTCTCTGTATGATCAACTTTATTTTCAAGAGTATACATTTTGTCTTTATTGCTTGAGGTTCTGTCTTCAAGTGGTCTAGTCTGTTGATGATAAGTTCCATTGAATTTTTAATTTGTTTATTTTCTCCTTCATTTTGTGGATTTCTGTTTGATTTCTTTTTATGATCTATGCCTGACTATTGAAGTGATCTTTCACTTTCTATATTTTCTCTATGATACCATCAGTCTAACTATGTACCTTCTAAAGTCCTTCTCTGACATTTCTTCTACTGCATTATCTATGGATTCTATTGTTGGGACATCTTGGTTTGTTAGAGGTGCTTTATTCCCTTGGTTTTTTTTTTTTCATTTTCTTTATATGTCTTCCCATCTAGAAGTATGGATCAGAGGCAGCACAGTTTCTACCCTGTAGTCTAATAGTGTCCCCGAGGCTTCTAACACCTCACCATTAGGGAGGAGACCAATATAACAGCACCGACTGCAAACAATATACAACCTTCAACCAATTCTCCTATTAAGGTGTTTACAGTTTTGTCACAATAAACAGAAATGATGTGTTCAATTATTGTCCTCAATATAACAGTAAGTTTGCTAAAAGGGTTTACTGTTTCAAATGATGGACAAAGAGGGAACAGAAGTTGCAATGGATATGACATTTATGAAGGAGAAGAAGAGAAGATAGAGGTAAAAATTTATAGTAAGAGCATAGGAGGAATTAATAGAGGTTAGCTGTTAGCATGAGAAAAGTGAGAGAGAATCCAGGGAGACAGATAAGTGAGAGAACAAGTGTATACAGATTTAGAAACAAAGGTAAAAATATAAGGATACACAACAAAGTATAATATTCAATTCAAACATCTCATTCATCAACAAATTGATGCATAAAAAATATTTGTATTCAAAGACAGTAGAGATGTGAGAACAGGGGTGGGGAGAGAGAGAAAAAAAGAGAGAATAGAGAGAAATTCTCAATGGAAAATTGAACAATTGCTTTTGTTGGCTTTCAAAAATTTTCTCAGCTGCCAATAGGTGGGGAATCTGAAGTTTTATGGTAGCTTCAGTCTGGTGGGTGCCAGACCTCTTCTAGTCTTCCTACCCACTGTAGATGCCCCCTTATGTCATCCCTGCCCACTTCAGGATTCACTAAATGTCTCCACTAAGTTGGAGAGAACCCGTTTTTCTCCCCAGTTTCTCCAACCTGTGCTTCCCCCCACACTTAGGGAACTGCCTCCAGTCTCTGGCTTTCCACAGGCTTTCTAGGCCTAGACTGGCCCACACAGACCCAGGTGCAATTTGATGGATTTGAACCTCAGATTCCCCAGGGTCTGCCCTGGTGGAGATGGTGGCAGTGGCAGCAGCAAACCTGCAGGCCCCCTTGGCTCTGGACTCCCAGGCCCTCACTGGTGTCCCAAAATGGTCATGGCCATGTATAACCAAACCTGCAGTATTTCCTCTGCTTGAATCCTGAGTCATGGAGCTATAAGAAATGCAAACTTGTGGGCTGGGGATATAGTTCATTTCTTTTTTGAACCTTCTTCCATTGCCATACATGTGAGCTTTGGGGGGACACCACATCTAAACCATGACAATCACATATTCTTTACCCATTTGTATGTTGATAGGCACCTGGAATGATTTGATAACTGGATACTGTGAATTGTATTACTATAAACATTGATATGTTTGTATCACTCTGTATGTTGATTTTAGTTCTTGTGGATAAGGAGTGGAATTAAGAAGCAGTGGAATACCTGGGCCATATGGAGGGTCCATTCCTAGTTTTTGAGGAGCTCCATACTGTTTCCAAGTGGTTATACTAATTTGCTTCCCTAACGATATATAAGTGTATCTTTGCCCAAATCCTTATCAGAATTTATTATTTGTATCTTTAATCACTGTCATTCTAACTGGTGTGAGATGAAATCTCAGTGCAGTTTTCATTTACATTTCCCTGATTGACAGATATGTCGAATATATTTTCTTATATTCATTTGTAATTTGTATTTCTTCTTTTGAGAAGTGTTTATTGAGTTCACTTTCCCATTTGTTCATTGGATTTTTTTGTTGTTAAATTTTGGGGTTCCTTATATATTCTAGATATTAATCCCCTGTCAAAGGCGTAGCTGTCAGAGATTTTCTCCCATTCTCTAGGCTCTCTCTTCACACTCTTGTTTTCTATGTTGTGTAGAAGCTTTTCAATTTGATGTTTTCTCACTTATTAATTCTTGGTTTGATTTCTTGAACTTTAGGAGGTCTTCTTAAAGAAGTCAGTGCTTGTGCAAATATGTTGGAGTGTTGACCCTATATTTTCTTCTCACAGTTGAAAATTTTCTGGTCTAATTCCTAGTTCTTTGTTCACTTTGAATTTACTTTTGTCCAGGGTGAGAGATAATGATCTAGTTTCATTCTCTTAGATATAGACATTCAGTTTTCCCAGCACCATTTGTTTAAAAGCTTGTCTTTTCTCCAGCATATACTTTTCTCACCTTTGTTAAGTCTCAGATTACTGTATCTATGTGGATTTGCCCTGTGACTTTTATTCTATTTACTGGTCTTTAGGTCTGTTTTAATGGCAATACCATGCTTTCTTGTTACTGTAGATTAGTAGTATAATTGGAGATCAAGTATTATGATGCCTCCTGCATCAGTCTTCTTGTTCAGTATTCTTTTAGCTATTCTAGGTATTTTTGTTCTTCCTTATAAATTTTTCATTATGTTTCTCCATCAATGAAGAATATCACAGTCATTGTGATGGGAATTGCATTGGATCTGTTTAATATTTTTGGTAATATGGCCATTTTGACAATATTAATTCTTCCTGTTCAAAGTATGGTTGGTCTATTGATCTTCTAAGATCTTCAATTTCTTTCTTGAGTGTTCTACAGTTTTTTATTGTAGAGGTTTTCATCTCCATGTTAGATATACCCCTAATATTTTTTAAGGCTATTGTGAATGGGATAGTTTCCCCGATTTATTTCTCAACTGATTGGAGTATAAGAAAGCTGTTATGTATGTAGGTTCCATATCCTGCTACATTGCTAAATTTGTTTATCAGCTCTAGAAGTCTTCGGGTGGAGTTTTCTAGTATTCTACATATAGAATTCAGTCATCAACAAACAGAGGTAATTTGACTTACTTTTCTATTTGTATCCCTTTAATTTTTTCTCTTTTCTGTTTCTTCTGGCTAGAGATTAAAGAATTATATCAAATAGGAGTGATGAGAATGGACATGCTTCTTCCTGATTTGGGGGGAAATGCTTTCACTTTTTTTCCACTCAGTATGATGCTGGGTTGGGTTTCTCGTATATACTCTTTATGATGTTGATGTGAGTTCTTTCTAAGTCTAGTTTCTCCTGCATTTTGACAAAAATAGGTGCTGGAATTTACGAAATACTTTTCTGAATCTATTGAGATGATCATGTGATTCTTGATCATGGTATATTATCTTCTTACTCTGTTCTTGAATATGGTTTCTTAATATTTTATTAAGGATTTTTGAGTATATTTTCATTTGAAATATTAATCTATAGTTTTCTTTCCTTGATGTGTCTTTGTCTGGTTTAGGTATCAGGGTGATACTGGTTTCATAGAATGAATTTGGAATTTTTATTTCATGGAATAATTTGAAGAAGATTGGCATTATTTCTTCTTTAAGGATCTGGTAGAACTCAGTTGAGAATCTCTGTGGTCCTGGGATTTTCTCTGTTGGATGACTTTCTCTGTTGATTGCTGCTTTAATCACATTGCTTGATATTGTTTTGTGTATATTTTCTATAGTCTCTTGGTTTAATTTAGGTAAGTCATATGTATCTGGAAATTTGTCAATATGTTCTCATTTTTACATTTCTAGTTGTTTGGAGTACTAATTTTCAAATAGTTTCAAATGAACCTTCTGATTTTAGACATGTCTGTAGTGACAGATTTTTCATCCCTAATTTGTTGAATTGGATCTTCTGCTTATGATTTTGTTAATTTGGCTAAAGTTTATCAATCCTGTTTAGCTTTTCTTTGTTGTATTGATAATTTTTATCGTTTTTTTTAATCTCAATTTCATCTGTGAAATTACTTCCTGTCTTCTATTAATATTGGGATAGTTTGTTCTTTTCTTTTTAGGACCTAGAGGTATAACATTAGATTATTATTATTATTATTTTGTATTTTCTAACACTTGATTTGTATTCAAAATGTGGTGTCTTTACAAAGAAAGTGAGTTTGCTTGACAACGGCTGAAAATAGTTTATAGATGTCTGTTAGGTTCATTTTATTAGTAGCATTTTTTTTTTTTAGTTCTGAAGGGTCTTTACTCAGTTTCAGTTTGGATGACCTATATGTTGAGAGAAGTGTATTGAAATCAACCAATATTATTTTATTGGGATCTATTTGAATCTTTCTGTTGACTAGTGTTTGTTTTATATATGTAGGTGCACCATTGTTTTGAGACATAAATATTTACAATCATATATTTTGTTGGATGGTTCTCTTAACCACTATGAAGTTACTTTCCTTGTTTCTTTTACTTAATTTTAATTTGAAGGCTACTTTGTCAGATATGAGAGTAGCTATTTCTGTTTACTTTTGGTCTTTCCTCTCAGTCTGTGGATATCTTTTCCTATAAGAGGACTCTCTTTAAACAACTATGGTTGGGTCTTGTTATATTGAATTAAAACAATCTACGCCTTTTGATTGGAGCACCTAGACCATTTAAATTCGGTATTATTTTACAGTGATGATTCTTATTTCCTGCCATTTTGATTTATTTCTAATATTAAATACAGATTTGATTCTTCTTTGATTGACTCTTCTTCCAGTGCAATTCATCCCTTTGCTTGTTCTCATTTTTATTTTACCTTTCTTCTGGGTGAAATATTTCACTGAGTATGTTTGCTAGTGTTTAGTAGTGTTGGCTTAGTGGTTATGAATTGTTATAATTTATATGAATCATAGTAGGTTTTCCTTTCGTCTTCAGTTTGAAAAGATAGTTTTCCCAGACACAACAATCTTGGTTGGCACCCACTAATTTTAAAGTTTGGTATATATTATTCCAGGTCCTCCTGCTTTTTCATTTATTTCAAGAGAATTTGTAATTGCTCATTGGTGCCATTTTATTATAACTGCCTTCTAATCATTTTTATAGTAGTTCTCATGTGTTATACATCTTAATGTTGGCATCAGTTGATTTCCTTTTCTGATTCTTATTGTGATTTTCTTTATTATTGGTACAATGAGTGATTTTGATTATACCCTTAACATTTACTGAAGAGTACTCCTGATCTTATTTAAACATTCTCTTTTAGAAGGCAGACTTCTAGTTTAATTTTACGTGTAGTGTGGCCGGATATTCCAAGGGCAATGTAGCTTTCTTAGGACTTGCCTGTGCTGAATCTCCTGATTCATCTGAAGTGATTAAACTATAAATTTATATGGTACTTTCCTAGGCCAAATGGTATTGATATGGGAGCATGGGTGATGAATACCTGTGGGATGAATAGCAATTCCTCTGGTTATCAGAGGAATGGGTGTCATTGTACTTCTTTCTATCTCTTCTTATGTCCCTTAGTAAGGAATTCTCCTGTCTGGTTGAACTTTTACTGTATGGTTATTAGAAAATATCTTACAGGGATCCTATCCTTTCTCTTGGAGCATGTTCAGGAATTGGTAAATTTGTAATGCTTTCTATTTCTGGGAAGTGATTTGGGATCTGCTTTCTCTTCTACTCTTTGTGAAGGGAGTTACAGGGGTCTGCTACTATTGCTTAACATGAAGTAGGGTATTATATTCCTGTGTGCAGACAGTCATTTCTAGTGATGTGGGTGGGTCCAGCACTTTGCTGTCATTGTGTGCTAAATAAAAATGGATTAGCTCACCTACGCTCTATTGACTACCTCAGAGAATAGATCTAGCTTGCCACTCTCCATGAGTAGAGGTAAGGGTATTGTGTAAATTAAAACAAACAAACAAACAAAAGTGGCCAGTGATGCCTGGGAGCTAATAATATATAAACAGACTCATAAGAGACCAATGTGATGACCTGAAATTTTCACAGTATTGACTACTATAGGAAAAAAACTGATTTTAGAGATCACTAGAATTTAAAGGAAGGGAAAAAGGAATTCACTAAAGGAATGTTAGGGGAGAGCTGGGAAAAGAATAAGACTGTGAAAGTCAATGGTAGGGAGAGCTTGAAGTAATGATCATCAGTGATTTCTCAAGCAAGATATTAAGAAGAAATCAAAGTGAGGGAATGTCATTTACTATGCTTTTAGGTAGCCCAGAAAAATTAATTGAATGTTTGCAGTTGATATTAGCTGTATTCTGTTAATTATAAGTTATAAAGGATAAGAAAGTTGTTCACAAAATAATTAGAATTATAGCAAGAAATGTTTGAAGTAGGTTGATGATCCTGATGGTTTATAGGCAGAAGACAGTTTAAAGGATCAATTTGCACACCAAGAGTAAGGACACAGAATATCAGATGACTGGTATTATGATGATAGCTAAATCTGAGTGCTTGATGATATCTAGGGAGTAAGAATAAAACTGAGGACTTCATTTAGAAATCAATTATGAATATATCTTCTTTCTTAGGGTGATTGCTTTTATCAAGGAAATGTTGAAGATATTCCACAATCTGCTGTGACACTAGACGTCTGCTCAGGACTCAGGTAATGGCATAATCTGACAGTTGACATTGATTGAGGTCTTTTGTCAACTCTTGATTTTTAGAATAGAGTGAGACAAAGGAATATAGTTTTTGATTGTGTTTCTTTTCATATACTTTGTTTCCTCCTCTTGTGCCTATCCTTTCTCATATTTGTCTTCTTTGTTTTGACATCCTAAGAAAAAGCCCCTTACTAGCATGAAAAATTTTTATGTTTCTCTGCCATATTAGAACCACAATTCACTTTAAATGCTACAACAGAGGGAAGATCTGTATAAAACTGGTTTTGAAACTTAATTCAAGTGGGAGCTATTCTTGATATAAGATTACAGAGAAATGCAAATTAAAACCACTCTAAGATACCATCTCACTCCAATAAGAATGGCAGCCATTATGAAGTCAAACAACAATAAGTGCTGGCGAGGATGTGGGGGAAAAAGTACACTCATACATTGCTGGTGGGACTGCAAATTGGTGCAGCCAATTTGGAAAGCAGTATGGAGATTCCTTGGAAAGCTGGGAATGGAACCACCACTTGACCCAGCTATTCCCCTTCTCGGACTATACCCAAAAGACCTAAAAAGAGCATACTACAGGGACACAACCACATCAATGTTTATAGTAGCACAATTCACAATAGCTAGAATATGGAACCAACCTAGATGCCCTTCAATAGATGAATGGATTAAAAAAATGTGGCATTTATACACAATGGAATATTACTCAGCACTATAAAATAACAAGATTATGGCATTTGCAGGCAAATGGATGGCATTAGAGCAGATTATGCTAAGTGAAGTTAGCCAATCCCTAAAAAACAAATGCCGAATGTCTTCTCTGATATAAGGGGGGTGACTCAAAATGGGATAGGGAGGAAGAGCATGAGAAGAAGACTACCACTAAATAGGGAAGAGAGGTGGGAGGGGAAAAGAGGGAGAAGGGGAGTTGCACGGAAGATGGAAGGAGAACCTCATTGTTATACAGAATACATATATGATGTTGTAATGAGAAAAAGAAAAAAAGTGTGTCACATTAGATTGGATAGAGAGAAAGGATGGGAGAGGAGGGGAGGAGTAGAAGGGATAGGAAGGTCAGCAGAATAGAATAGACAATATGATTGTATGTACATTCCATGTATGTATCTGCTGTCATGTATGACTAAAAAAATAAAAATAAGTTGTATGGTAAAAAAAATGTTTCTTAAGATATCAATGTATATTTTTCAATGGGAAATTTGAACTAATTAAACTTTCATTTCTTTTACTGTATTTGAAAATTTAGGGGATTCTTGCTGTTAGAGAATGTCAGTTATGGAATTGAACCTTTGGAATCTTCAGCTGTGTTTGAACATATGATTTACCAAATAAATAATGATCAAGTTGAATATCCCCTCTTAACAGAAGGTTACTCTAAGCCCCACTATATAGGTCAGCCTTACAGGATTCTTGTGAAAACAGACGTGAGTAACCCTTGTTATTATTATCTTCGTATATGTTATGTTTGTTAAAGTTGTTCACTTTGAAATTTTGAGATTTGATACATTTGGAAAACAAACTTAAAATGATAATTACAATATTAAAAACTTTTATTTTGGGGTCTTTTTCATAAAATGTTTTTGTTTATTCAGATAGTTCTTAGAAAATACAACAGATAAAAACCCCAATGGCATGATTTTTATGCACAAACATATAAGGTTTCTTTTTACTGCATATGTACACTAATAGTATAATGATTTCAAAAGGTATATGTTATTACTATGGAACCATTATCTTTGTCAATTCAAAGTCTTTGTTTAAAAAAGTGTGTTATTTTGATAAAAAGTTTGAAAGTAGGATGGAGACAAGATAATTACTAACAATTGTCTCAAACCTCAATATCAAAAGAGAGCACTGTTAGAATTTGGGCACATTTGTTCTGATTGTTTTCATTTTCTCAATTATGAATGTAGATTTTTGAGTGTATAGACTTTTAAAATAATACAATATTCTAAATTTCTTTGAAATTTTCATCTTGCTAGATGATAATACTTTACTTTATTGAATTGTTCCATTTATTATTTTAAAAATTAATGTGGCTTAACTTATCTATCAATATACTAAAGAAAAAATTAAATGGAAATATACCAAAGCATCATTTTTAGAGCTAAATTATGTTGCTTCATGCCCTGTTATCATTTTGATGTAAATTGTTTTTCTTTTTCTGACGTAATTATATATGTTGAAATTTAAATTTATTCATTGTATAACACTGTATTATTTATTTTTAATACTTTTAAAACTTTTTTAAATTTATTTTTTAGGTGTGGATGGACACAACACAATGCCTTTATTTTTATGTGGTGCTGAGGATCGAACCTGGGTCCTTGCCATGCTAGGCGAGCGCTCTACTGCTGAGCCACAATCCCAGCCCAACACTGTATTATTTTGAAGTCTTATTTTTCTGTTTAATCAATAATTGACTTTTAAAATGTACAAAGTTTTTGAACAATCAAACTTCTTATAGATAATTACATTTAACAATATTATAACAATAACATATTTAAAAAATATTTTTGATGTACATCCTAACTTCTCTCTTTAGAATGATTTTATAACTTACATGTGGTTATCAGTGGAAAATAAATTATTTTCTTTCCACACATTGTCATCAACACTGCTTCACATTAAAGGAAATTCAAACAAAATAACAATAAATGAAGCTTGAATTTAATATATGACATAGTCCATCTCTCTGTTTCCTTACTTTGCTTTTATTTATTTTGGCAAAGGTATTAATAAAAGGACAGGTCAAGAAAATTGACCTTTGAGAAACCCACAGACATTAGAATTAGCATAATTTTTAGTGAAACTGAAAAATGACGCCCAACTTCACGTTGGCCCTTTGGAAACACTCTTTGTGATGTGACACAAAATTGTACACAGTTGAAGGAAATATTCATCACTGAAACTGAGCCTTACACAGAAAGTAAATTGAAAAACTTTGAAGGATTCTATGAATACACTTCTTCAGCAAGAGAAAAACATGAGAATTGGTGTGTTAGGAAAGACAATTTAGAAACTGTTTGCAACCATCCTCCTCCAGTGAACCAGTAATAGAGAGGGACTGGAAGAGTCACAGATAACTTTCACCTCCATCTGCCTGAGTTTGAATTGCAAATCTGACATCACAAGAATGTGGAAAAATCACATAATTATGTAAAAAGTGTTTATATTTTATCATTTATTAAAAATATAATAACAAGAATTAATAATATTAACTAGTAATATGCAATTCTTACAATGTTTAAACAAGTTTAACTGTGGAAATTATTTAGCATAGTATGTGGAGAATAAAAGCAAACAATGAATGTTAATACTATAACTATTACTATTTTCTTACCACATTTTTTGATGTAGTGGAGCACATAATCAAGCAGTTATGAAAAGTTTGGTTAAGCAGTTATGAAAACTTATGAAAAGTTTCAAAGACAAAATGCAGCAATGAATTAAAACAGAAACAAATAGTTCCAAATTTCAGAAACTATTAAGTCCCTGCATAGATGTCATTATAGGAGTAGAGATAACTGGGTATTGGTACATATTTGTGAATTTCATATCTTTCATGGGGAATCTCAATCATTGCTTTTAATTATCAATTGATAGATTTAAGATTTAAATATATATATATATATATATAATTTATATGTGCAAAACTGCTTTATAGGCACAAATAAGTGAATATCTACAAGATAAGATTTTTTTAAAAGAATGGAAAATAACATAAAATCTATTTAGACATGTTCTTACATATGTGAAAGGACATCAATAAACATGGAGTGTAAATTTCTTTCTTATAAATACAGTTGAAAACAGAACCAGCAGTCAAACGAAATATGATAAAGAGCTTTAAAACCTGAACACATCTGTTTATCCCTTCTCCTGCCTTAAATCCCAATAAAAAGGTATCAACATGCAGAGACAAGCAGTGTAGGAGAAGAGTAACAGCCGTAGAACTTGAATAGAAGAGAGAGAACAGCTGATTTAGCCTCTCCCAAACTGATCTTATCCTAGAAATGAAGACAAGCTAGCAAATTCTAAACTAGAGGACAGTTATTTATATTGCAGAAACATACAACAAATTTCTGGGATTGTCTATTTAAATTCATTAGTTAGTGGATATGAAGGTATGTTCAGAGGGAATTTGGGCGAAAATTTAGAAAAGCCATCTTCTCCTAAGCAACTGCATTTTATAGACAGATGGAAAGCAAACTTTTGGGAGTGTTTGAGGTCATGATGCCAGACACAGATGTTCTGCTGTCTCTCACAATTAAGAGGAAAAAAAAACACTGAACCTACCATGGTTAAATTAAATGTGTGGCACATGGGGTAATGGGAACCAGGCTTTGATATTCTTCTAAGGAGTTATATTGGAAAATGATTCTAAGTAAGTAAAGAAAATACCTAGCCATATTGACAGCAGAGCTGTTTTTCTAAATCAAAGACAAAATAAAAAATAAATTACTCTCTGTGAGGACTCCATCCCAAAAAACACTACAAAATCACAGAAGTTAGAATAAGCTATTACTGTTAGATTCTTAATATGGAAGAGACTCCAGTCACAGAATGATAACAGTGTAATATGGAAGACAGAAACATGACAAAAATATAGTTAAATTTTGAAGTAACAAAGAGTATAGAGGATGAGGACAAAAAATTACTATTAGTATCCTTTGAGAGATGTGAGAAAGTATTGATCCACCAAATCACAATCAGGAATTATTAAAAATAAAATTTAGCAGATTCACAAAAGTTATTGGAAACTTAATAAATGAAATAGAACCAAAGATCATTGGTTAATGGATTTTTCACAATGTTGCTAAGGATTTTCAAAGGCTAATCAATTCTTAAGAAATGGTGAGAAGAGAGTATTGGATGTCCATACAGAATGACATTGAGTTCTGAACTTTATACAAAAATTGAATTCACTGTAGACTTAATGGCCAAAGCTAAATGAAATTTTTAGTAGGAAATTCAGTAGAAACCAAGTTAATGAACTGCAAATGTGTGAAAAGAGATATTCAACACTATCAAGCACCTGAGAAATTCACATCAAACCTCAAAGAGATATTAATACAGAACAGCAGGATTGGATAAAATGAGGAAGATAAAGTACCAAACCTAGAGAAGGATGTAGAACAATTGGGACTATATAAATTCTTAGTGAGAAAGCATAATGATCAACTTACTTTGGAAAGTCACTTGTCTCTTTCATACAACTTTACATACCCACAATTACTGTATAAGTAATCCAAGTAACCATCATCAGTCTTGTGTCTAAATGAATTGTGATATACCTTTAAAATGACAACAAATCTGTTGAACTACTAATAATGCCAAGGATGAAAGGAATGCTGACTGTCACAAGCCTGATTAAAAAGATTACATACCAAATGAGGCCACTTACATAAATTCTGGAATAGATTATTCTAACCTGTGGTGTGAGAAAGCTATTTACATGGAAGAACATGATGGAAAGATTCTTTCTCTTAATTATGGCAATGGTTATGTGAGTGGATAACATTAGTTATATATCATAACTGTATCCATAAATGGATGTATTTTATTGATTGAAAACCTTAATAAAGTTAATAAAGTCAAAGTACAAAGAACAAGAAAATACAGATCACGTTTAGACAAGTGCTGATGGAAATTTATTTTGAAGATGGTGATGTGGGAGTGTTCTGCAAGGCACATGGGAATGCTTTGAGAGGAAGAAAACATAGATTGCCATCTCATTTCAGTGATTTTTTTTGAAGATTCTAATTGGCAAGAATATAAAGTGGAATGCTGTTGACTTGTTTCTAAGATCTTTATTTGGATTCTTACCTTTTAAATGATCATCCATACTCTTAATTTCATATAACACATCTATATCCATGTATCTAATGTGTTTTGTATCTAATATGTTTCTGTGAATGTACAGAATACACATATATACATGTCTATAGCATATGCTAATTACATGTAAGAATTTTTAAAATGTTTTATTTCACTCTTGTCCTCTATTTCACAGAAAACTTCAGAGATAACATTGAAAACAACACTGAAAGTACAAATCATAATAGATAAAGCAATGGTAGGTATTATTGATATATTTTATTAGATTTTGCTTTGTATTGGAATTCAGGGGAATATGAATAAGAAACTTTTGATTTTTTACAATAGGGATATATTTTATTCTGTTCAAAATATGTGCTTCAGCACATATTTTAGGGCATAAAGAAACATTGTACATTGCCTTCACACTGACATAAAGAGACCAGGTTTTATGTGTTGTCCTTCAAATCAGTATAGAATTATAGAAATAATGTAGCACTTTGTATGGAAGGGTTCTACTATACTATAGCCTACTGAGTTATAATTAGCTGTGGATTCTTCTAGGTGCACTCCAATATTTTATGAAATTCTTTCCTAAATCTCTTTCCATATAAGCTATTTGATTAAATGCTAAATTGGAGAAACTTTTTTAAAATAAAACTTTCTTAAAATATTACTTTGTTTAATAATTGGTTCTTTCTCAGAACTTCTATTTTAATTAAGTTTCTAATTGTTGTTTAAAGAAATTTCATGTTTCTACTCTTACTCATAATTTCCAAAGTTTTCATTCCTTCTAATAGGTGTGCATGACTGATATTTCTTTTTTTTTTAAAGAGAGAGAGAGAGAGAGAGAGAGAGAGAGAGAGAGAGAGAGAGAGAATTTTAATATTTATTTTTTAGTTATCGGCGGACACAACATCTTTGTCTGTATGTGGTGCTGAGGATCGAACCCGGGCCGCACGCATGCCAGGCGAACGCGCTACCGCTTGAGCCACATCCCCAGCCCAACTGATATTTCTTTTAGCCTCCTGAATTCTCTCCATTGTTTGTTCTTGTGAAATTATGTTACTTTCATCCTTTTTAAACTTTTTATCTGGAAATAATTTCAAGCTTTCAGGAAATTTGTAGGGATATGAACATTATATAGAACACCATTATTCTCTTTGTTCCCATTGTTAATATTTAATGCCATGATCACTAGTGCTCTCTCCACTTGATTTTAAAGTGTAAGTTGTAAAGCATATCATGAAGCATAACTCTGAAGTACTTTATTGGGTGCTTACTTTGCGTTTGAAGAGCATTGTGTCATATAATCACAACAGTGTTATTCCTTTCAATTAAAGTAGCATTGCTAAAATGCTTTGTGAAGTCCACTGTAATTTAATGTCATCGAATTAAGATAATACTATCTAAGAATGCTCTGAATTTGGTGTCAACATACCTTATATTCAATCAGAGATATGATAAATTGTGGTATAAAGGTATATTAGGAATCGTATTGCAAATAATAATAATAATAGAGCTCATGTATAATAGCATAATTTGGAGTGAACATACTTTATATACAGAGTTACGAAAAATGGTGTTGTGAATGGATAATTATGATTGTAATGCATTCCACTACTGTCATGTATGTAAGAAATAAAAAAAAGTTAAAAAAAATAAACAAGTAAAAAAAAAGTACTTTTTATGTCTTACTATAGGTCAGTTTATATAAGACAGTTATCTATAGCCTTTCATTGTTAACATAAGTTTGTACATAAATACATAAAAAACATACCATATATATTAATAATATTAATATATTATTAATAATTATATGTTATCAATATTACATGTAATACCAATATGTAATAGCCAGTGTTTGCATGAATGTTTCAAGTCTTACATAATTTTACTGTTAATTTATCTGCTCTATCAGTATTAAGAGAATCATATAAAAATATCTCATGACACATGTCAATTTCTATTTTTAATTCAGTTAAATATTCTTTTATGTATTTTGTGGTAATATTAGTTACAATCAAGTTTAGAATGTTTCCATCTCCCCGAGCTGAATATTTTATCAATAGGTTGTAATAATAATATACATTTTTCTCCTTTATCTTTATCTTTATATTTATTAACATAATAATATAGTTTTCACATAACATGTGCTTTGTGCCTAGTATTTTCCTGGTACTAGAAGATATATTTTTACCTTTGACTCTTCNGTACCTCTGAATATTGCCTGTAGAAACACAGGAGCTTTTGCGGGGCTGGGGGGGGGGGTGCACCTTGAATCCAAACCATAGCAGTACTCTGTGTACTACATTTTATTTTTGTTAGGAGACTTCAATCTTGTTGAGAATCACTGAGAACTCTAAGCTGCCTATTTTTAAATATGTTTCCATCAAACATTTAGAAATGTGTGTATGTACACAATTAGAAATAACATTTTCAGAGATAACATTATGATTTTTGTTACCTTAAAAGAAGATATGTTCTTGAAATTGTTCACTATGGCTTTGTGTTTAGAAAGTACATTGTTTATCCAGGATATATATTCAATTTGTTTAATCGGAATGAAGACAAATGATGGCAGTATATGATGGCAAATTAGATTTAGTTGTTTACAGAGTTTCAGATTTGATTCCTTTTTTAAAATCTTTATTGGCTATGCATTCTTGGAACCTTAATACACCAATCCTTAATATGTGTATCTGCAATGAGAAGATTATCACTGCTATCTTAATTTAATATTCTGAATTGTTCTTTAAAGTCTCTAGGCTTATGTCTAATGCACAGTAAGCTTTTGACAAAACTTAATTCTACTTTTGCTCCTTCTTCGGAGCACTTCATTATTTTAACTTTATATTAATAATTAAGAAACAAAACTGTTTTTCAGTTTGAATATATGGACTCTGACATAGATGTGGCAGCTGAGAAAGTGATCCATATCATTGGTCTTATCAATACGGTAAGTACTTGTCCTTCACATTTAACTAAGAAAAAATTCATATTAATGCATTAGCATTGCTTTTTTTTAAGTGTACTCATGCCAACTTAGTTTCACTCAGGAGTGGATTTGTCTCACAAAACAGTAAATTGAATATATTTGCACTGTGTATCAAAATGGATCCATTCTGTCACGGGACATTTAGTGTATTTCTCTATGGTTAACCTAAATTGCACACCTGTATCTTCTCTTTACAGATGTTTTCCCGGCTTAAAATGACTGTTATGCTATCTTCTTTAGAGATCTGGTCAGATCAAAATAAGATTTCAACTAATGGGAGTGCTGATGAAGTATTACAAAGATTTTTGTCATGGAAACAAACATATTTGTCTTCAAGGTCCAATAATATGGCATACTTATTAATGTAAGTACTTCATTCATATTGATAGAGGGTTTTTCAATATTTTGATGAGTTGACTATCAAAAAAGTTTTATGCATAATGTTAAAACATTTTAAAATTTGGGATAGTACTGTGTTGGCAAAATTAGAACATGAAAATCTAATAACCATGTAAGACACAAATCTTATTAAGTTGTTGTTCCCATACTGGATCAGTAATTTATGGGAATTGAAGCTGGAACTTGGAAAGCATTAGGATAAACATGAGACCTCAACGACTGTAAAGATCCTCTAACAGGTAGTCCAAACTATCATTTTAACATAAAGTGTAAATTAGTTCATAGAGTATAATAGTTGCTTATAATGCTGGTGATAGTACCAAATATTTAAACAGTAAATAACTGAAATGGCCCTCTCCACTTTCCCTATGGTACAAGTAATTCTATACTGACCTAAGCTGTACCTATTTATCTGTGTCTTCCAAGAGTTTTTATGAAAACTTTTGTCTTATTTGAATATTATGAATGTAAAAATAAGAGTAAAGTTTTTAAAATGCTGAATAAATTGTGAATCTTCTGATGCCTCCTGTAAATCTAAGGTCACATCTGGAGATACAGAAGTAGCATTAATGGACTAAAGTGTGAAGACACTTTGTACAAGCTATGTTCATTTTTCTGGGTACATCTCTTAGTTCTCTCTCCTCCTCACCTCCTCTAGTCCAATACTTTATTCATACTTTTAGGGTTTGTTTACTATGTGAAAATCACAATTCTTTATTTCAGATTTTAGAACACACCCAGTGTTGACAACAGTGAACTTTATTGTCATGGAAGGATTAGGTACTGCTAGGTTTTGTGCTGTGTACCAGATGATGTTAAACAGCTTTTTGAACTTAACTTCATATGAATGTGGGAGGAAACCCTCAGTAAATTATTGACAGTGTAAAACATAACATGTATATTATGATATTTATGTTTTAAAGAAAGCATAGCTTTAGTGAGGAATGCAGTTTGTCAAATGTCATTAGAAATATTTTGAAATGCATGGATTCATGAGCAAAACCTTTTTCACTTAGTTATAAGGACCATCCTAATTTTGTGGGAGCAACGTACCATGGAATGGCTTGTGATCCAAAGTTTTCTGCTGGAATCCTTCTGGTATGCATTTTGTTCTCATCTTTTCAGTAATAATATCAGGCTTAGATAGTTCGTGCCCACTTCAATAAAAAAAAAGTATATGTAATCTACATTTACTCACATGTCTTTACGAGATTATATTTTTAGCCTTTGAAACTCAAATATTGTAATCATTGAAGTGTTTGCTACTGTGGTGAAAACTCATACAATTTGCAATTTTAACCATTTTGAGTGTACAGTTCAGGAGTGTTAAACATATTTACATTGTTGTCAAATCTCCAGAATTTCATCTTGCAAAACTGAAGGTCTGTATCAAATAAAAACTCCTCTTTTGTACCTGATAACAATCAATGAACCCAAGCACTAATTATAATGCTCTAATAAAAAAAGAAGGGGGACAATCTCATGAAAATAGAAGTGATATTAGTAAAGAAGAAGTAGTGGATCAAGGGGGAAGAAGAAAGGGAAGAAAAGAGGAAGAACTGAAAAAATCAGCCAAATTATGCTGCATACATGTATGTATATACCACAATGAATCCCACTTTTATTTGTAATAACAGTGTATCAATGAATAAAAGTATTTTATTATTTTTGATTCTTTCATAACTGGAATTATCAATTTCTTTTTGAATTATCATTAGTATATAGAAACATCATATTTTTATGTCCTGAATTTTTGCTCAATTTGTTTACTAAACAGTTTCTTTCTTGTGGACTCTTTAGACTTTCTAACTTGTAAAATCATGTAGACCACAAATAGAGACCATGTGCTCTAGGAATAAATCCCAGTTCATCACATTGCATTCTCCTTTTCTAGATTCCATCAAATTCTGTTTGCTGGTCTTTTGTTGGTGGTATTTTCATCAATATTTCAAGCAAATCTTGTTTATTTGAAATTTCTCCTGTTGCATTTTTATTCCTTGGTTAGTTTATGTCTGTTTTAAACTTTTACTTTCTCTTCCCTTTTTTCTGAGTTTCTTGAGGTATTAAGTTGGATTGTTTATTTTAGATCTCCTTTCTTTTTAGTGTATGCACTTCTGGCTATAAGCTGTTTCTAAAGACTGTAAAAGTATCTTGAATTTTTCTTTTCATCTTCCTTTGTCTTAAGGTATATTCTAATTTCCTTTGAGTGTTCTTCTTTGACTTATTTGTTAAAAGCCGGTTTTAAAATTCCTACATGTTTATCAGTAATCAAGGTTTCCTTCTCTCCTTGATTTCTAGTTAGCTTCAGTTGAAATTAGAAAAGATACTCTGCATGACTTTATATTTAAAAAAATTGTTTTTTAGCGGTCTATTCAGGAGAATGTTCTAAATATACTTGAGAATATTATGTATCTTAGTTGGCTGGGTAGAGTATTCTGTATACTGGTATACCAACTGGTATATCTTATTGTTCAATTTATATATTTAAGTATCAACTGCCTGGTTGTTCTGTCCCTTATCAAAAGTCAAGTACTGAAGTTTCCTATTCTTATTGTGTTGCTGTGAAGTTCTCCTTTCAATATTTTTCAGATATTCCTAATACTTTTAGGTATTCTGATATTTGGTGAATTTGCACTTTAATGTGAATGTAATACCCTTCTTTTTCTCTTGTAACAGTTTTGAACCATTTCTGTTATAACTACCCTTCTCTTACTTTGGTTATTATTTGCTGAAATAATTACTTTCTTTCCTTTCTTTTTCAGCCAATTTGTATTCTTAGATTTTCAAGTGATTCTTTCCAAGGCAGTGTATAGTTAGATCCTTCTTTTTTAAACCACTTCAATCATGTCTGTCTTGATTTGGAATTATAGTCCACTTACATTTATAATAATTACTGATAAGGAAGAACTTATTGTTGATATTTTGTTTTCTCTGTTGATTATTTTATGTATATGTTACATATACACTGAATATCTTCTAGATGTTGTCCCTCCTTTCTCTCTCATTAACTTCTTTGTGTTTTATTGATATTTTATGATATGCTTTGATTCTCTGATATTTTCCTTGTGTATATATTTTATAGAATTTATTTTGATTACCATTGAAATTTCAGAAACTATCTTAACAATTTTAGTCTATTATAAGCTAATAAAACTTAATGTCAAATTACAATACACAAATTTTACTCTTTATAGATTTGTAGTCCACTTAATGTTATTTATGTCTCAAAATAGATATTTTTGTATTGAATACTCACTACATACAACTCCATTTTTTTCTTAATTTTTGTTCTTTGAATTGTATGTAATCTATAAAAATAAGTTCAGGCATTGCAATCCCAGTGACTTGGGAGGCTAAGGTAAGATAATTGCAAGTTCAAGTCCAGCCTAAGCAACTTAGTGAGAGCCTGTCTGAAAATAAAAATAAAAGAATCTTGGGTATATGTCTCAGTGGTAAAGCATCTTTGGTTCAATCCCTGGTACCAAAAAAAAAGTGAATTCACACACCAAAATTATGATAATTTTTCTTTGTGTTTATCTTTCTGAGACAACTCAATAATTTTCACAAGTCTTGATTTTTTCTTGATTTTTGCACTTTCTTTTTAACCTGAAGAAATCCTTTAGAATTCTGGTAGATTAGGTTTATTGACAATGTACTTTTGTGACAATGTACTTTTGTATTTCTGAAAAAAATATTTTTCATCATTTACATATGACACTTTTGTTTTCACAAATATATTTTTGGTTGAGTTTCTTTCATTTAGTACTTTTACTGTATCTCTCAACCCCTACTGGCCTACAAGTCTTCTCCAGCAAAATTCACCAATAACATTATGAGAGCCCCTTTCTATGTGACTAGTCAGTCACTATTGAATTGATGCATTCAAGATTTGTCCATGGCTTTGGACTTATGACCGTTTGATTATACTATACCTCCTTGAGGTTCTCATGAAATTAGTCCTACTTGGATTTATTAACTTTCTTGATTCCAGTTTTATTAGTTACCAAATTTTCTGTCCATTATTCCCTCATACCTGCTCTTTGTCTCTTTCTATCTTCTCCTCGTAAGACATATATTCCTCTGCTTGATAGTAAGTCATAGGACTAGGAACTTTTAGATTTATTTCACTGTTTTCTTTTTTTCATTTTGTGCTTCTGGCATGATGATTTCATTTTCACTCATTCTTATGTCTAATCAATTGTGCTTTTGAACTGCTCTAGTAAATATTTCAGTTCATTTGTTGTAATGTTTGACTCTACAATTGTCTGTTGATTTTTCTTTTTTTTTAGTTTCTATAGCCTTGTGTATCTATCTATCTATATCTATCTATCTATATATATATATATATATATATATATATATAGAGAGAGAGAGAGAGAGAGAGAGAGAGAAAATTTTTACAGATATTAATGCTGGTTCCTCAGTAAAAAGACAATTAGCTTAATTACTCATTTTAATAGGCTAAGTAAGAAAGCAAATCAAACAAATCAAAATCCAACAGTTAATTTCATGCTTATGTTGAGAAAATAATGCTTTACTCCTAAGATCAGGAACGAGGCAATAAAGTAGCCCACCACTCCTACTCAACATCATATTGGAATCCTTCTGGATTATTATTCATGGTTTAAGAAAATGAGTCATTAAACCATGAAAGACATAAATTAATTTTAACAGTGCTTAAAAAAGGAGCCAAAAATTAATGGGCTATATATATTTATAATATTTATAAAACCTGTATAACATAGTATAATAGAAAAAAACCATTGAGACAGTAAAAAGATCACTCATTGCTAGGGCTTTAAAGGAATACCATTTGAAAAATATTATGTTCTTCTGCTTTTAGAAAAAAATAATTTAAATATTTTCTCAAACTATTTCTAAAATCATATTTGATTATCCATTTAACTCTTCATAATCTGAAGTTTTTCCAATGTTGTTTTCATAACTACAGTACTTAAATCATTCTTAACAAAATGTTTTTTGATGTTTTAAATCTTATATTGTTATGATGTTCATCTTATTTTAATATATTTTTCTGCCATTTGGGCTAAAATATTTTTACACCAAAAGAATATCAAAATTTACCAAAGTCTTTCATGCTCTATATTACTAAGAAAATAGCTTTAGTAGAGTAGTTTCTCAAATTTGATTTTACATTCATGGCAATGGCACAAAAAGTTGACAAATCTAAGTGGTACAGAAAAACTGAAGAGATTATTTCTGCTCTTGTTGTCTATTCAGCACCCCAGGACAATATCCTTAGAGGCGTTTTCAATTGTTCTGGCACAGCTAATTGGAATTAACCTGGGATTAGCTTATGATGACCTCTACAATTGTTACTGTCCAGAAAGTACATGCATAATGAATCCTGGAGCAATGTAAGATGTTTTTGATATCAAATTTATATCAACTTTTGGGAAGTAATTGTAGTATTCCTCAATATGTAATTTCTCACAATACAATGAATAAGAATGTTTTTATTAAATATATACATGCTTATTTAAAATATATGAAAGAGAGTGAGTACAGGACTTTATAGAAAATGTGATAAATAGTTCCTTATTCAATGACTGTATAGAGATGAAGTAGATATTAATGAGGTCATTCTGGGTTTTGTAATTATTGATATACTTTTCAAAGTGAGCAAATATAATAATGCTTTAGCAGTCACAAGCTTGACTGTAAACAGAACTAGAATAATGATGCTTGGTGAGGTGTTGGAACAGGTTAAACAGAAATAAAGAAAGCAGAAATGGTGGGAATGTAATGAAAGGTGTTTTAGGCAGAGGGAAAAGAAAGTGATATAGGAAGCCAAAGAATCATGAGTCAAGGAATGAAGCCCAGGAAATTAGATAGGAAATGTAGGAAAGCAGTTGACAATGGAATCATGAAGAAAGAGAGAGATGGGCTTTTATAATAAATGTAACAAAACACAATTTAATCAATTTATTCTGTACAGATAATAAAAATTATCCTGTAAAATATATCAGAGGGAGCGAAAATAAGGTAGCATGTGGGAGATGATGATTCTTATAACAATCCACAGAAATGTACCAAGACTGAGTGGAAGGGAGATTTTAAGAATTATTCATAAGTGCTGAATACTATAATTATTAATAAATATTGAGCAAAGGGCAATGCTTTAAGAAAGAAGAAAATGGGGAGAAATTTTTCGGGCTGTTCCTGTTTAATTCTGAGTTATTCTGAATCATCCATTGAAATTGTCTAACACAAGGTTTTATAGGTCTGGATATTGGAGGATAGGAGTTCTAAAGTACAAATCATCAGTAGATGGAAGAGAATTAAAATCATGAACTCATAATTTTGAAAGAAGTTGTAGAGTGAAGTGAGGTATCATAAGATAAAGTTTTCAGTCATTCTCATGTATACAGGTACCTGAGGGAAAAGCAATAACATGAGATGGTTGAAAACATTTTAGGACAAGAACCCAAATAGGATGGAGTGTTACACAGGGAGGAATGTGTTCTTGAACCCCAATGCTAAAAGTATCAACTAGGCCTGTTAGTCACCCAAAGGCCTTCTTTAAAATAGAAAATTAGGACAAATACAAAAGCAAGTACTACAAGATTCCCTCACTGGAATGCAACAAAACTACTAAGTAGGACTAACCCATTGGTAAAATAATATCTGCATGAAGTAAGTAGCTGTGTGGGAGAAAGTAGAAGGAATATAGCAGGCCCTCTAAAATCTTACAGATCTGGAAACTCAGAATTGTTGGCTAATCCACATCCCAAAACGTTATTGCCCCTGCTGGCATCGAAATATCACTATGTTCATGGCCACACAGGGACAAAATGAGTTGTGAACATTTCTTAATATGCAGGCATGTTCTAAGTATCGAATAACAATACAAGTATGTATCACCCATTCATGGTTTTAAAATGCTCTTCTCTACCAAAAGGAGAATATCAGAGAAATGGTTGATTTCAAGGCTAAGGCAGAGAAAATAAAAATAAACTTGTGATATGCTGCATCTGAAAATAAGGACAGACCCAAATATTTGTGGAAATGCATTCTGTAATAAAGTCAACAGATCAAAATGACTTTTATCACTAGTAGAGCTAATTGAAACTGTGTGCCACTGTTTATTTGACAATGAAACAAACACTGCAACTCTCACATAGTAATGTGGCCAAGATGAATAATTTAAATCTAATCACAAGGATATATTTCATAAACCTAAATTGCTAGACATTGGTTAAAATAATTAACCTTTAATTATAAACCTTTTCAACGTCACAAATGCTAACAAAGCATATGCAACTAAACTAAGAAAATGTGAGTGCTAAACACAGTGCTTCCTTGTGAACTGGGTCCTAATGTTATTGATATGTGGAGATATTTGAGTGGATGCACAGGATTAGGTATTAATAATTATCTTTATTTCCTGATTTTGAAGGTCCTGGTGTTGTTACAAAGAATTCAATTGTATGAAAGAATTATATATTAAAGTTCTTAGAATTATCAGGACTCAGTGCTGGTATCTATTAATGTTTCAGCAAGCAAAATCTGTTTTGGACCCTATTTGCATCATTGCTCAATGTTTGAGCTTGCCATAAAAATTAAACAAAAAGATCACTAAACAGTACATGTAAATACATAGAAATACTGTTGCTGGGCTTGGTGACCTGGGCCTATAGTCTCAGCACTTTGGAAACTGAGACAGGAGAATCCCTTGAGGCCAGGAGTTGGAGACCAATCTGGGTAGCATAGTGAGACCCTGTTTTTCTCCAAAAATGAATAGAGGGATTGTACATTACATATTCCTCAGTGTTGAAAAACTATGTTTAATACTGTTACTATAAAACAACTAGCCATGATTTTTCTATAACTTGACAAATCATCCTAATTTAATCCTCTTAAAATTTCAGCCTAAGTTCCTGGGTTTGTTCCATATTCTTAATGGCCATTTGAAATTCTTGTAATAGAAATGATGCTGAAAACATAGAATATATACTCTTAATAGAATTTACGTGCAAATCATTTTGAGTGTTTTGTCACTTTAACTTCCTCTATTTTCTGTATGTCTATTATAAAGAATTACAAAGGAAGTAAAATTATTGCTTTTGTTTATGACCTGTGTTAAGAAATAAAGATGATCTCCTCTCCTTTGGCTCTTTACCAGAACTCATAACACTTTTTTGAAGAATGTTACCTTGATATTTATTGACTTTATTCTATTTATCTGAGGAATATAATTTAATTTTAGACAGTCCCAAGGTGTAAAGGTTTTTAGTCGTTGCAGCACAGACGTATTTAAGCAGATAATTTCACAACCTCAATTTGGATGTCTAAGGAAAAAAAAACTTCTTTCACAATTGACTGCCAAACAAAGCCCACCTGCTTGTGGAAATGGAGTTGTGGAAATAGGAGAGGATTGTGATTGTGGCAAGCCAGAGGTCAGTGATAAACTTTCATAACATAGCCTAATATTTGTTCTTGTGTACCTTATGTAGCCTTGTAGATAAAGAAGACTTGCTTCTTTAAGTTATGGTACCATTTTATTACATAGTTTTGATAGGGAGATATGTGACATGCAATGACTGACATATTCTGAATTGGATGCATTTGATGAACTTAAAAAAAAACTTATCTACAGATCAGCATAGCATGGATAAAACAGATTTTTTTTTCTATTTTACAACCAATAGTTGCATCAGTTTTCTGTACTGGCATCAGTAATCTAATGTAATCATCACTTAAATCATATCCACATTCCTCCAAATTGACTACATTTATTTTGTTATTCATCTCCTGATCTCCCAATTCCAGTCATTGACTTTGTGAAAATTCTTTATTTTAACTTGGTTTTCCAGAATTCAATTATTTCCATTGGATTATTTGACTTTGCCACCTAATAATCCATTATGTGAACAATATAGGATTATAGACTTCCTGTTTTCAAGTATTTAGTGAGTTTTGTAGATTTTTTTTCTGATACTAATTAGGTTTTTAAATTTTTTTTTCTATACGTCTTGAAATTAATTCTTGTTGTACTTAAGTGTCTCAAGTCTACATATCTAGATATGGAAGTTTTGGGTTATAAGTTTTGGGTTATCAGGTAGGTGAATAATGACTGGGAAAAGGCAAATTTATTTCAAATGTGGCATGCTAATTTATACTTTCAATGGCTGTTTACACTAGGACCCATACAATTTTTTTAATAGTGAATCAACACTTGCAATTTCCAGACAATTTTATGTTTAAAAAATATTTCAAGGGCTTGGGTTGTGGCTCAGTGGTAAGTGCTTGCCTAGCATGTGTAAGGCACTGAATTTGATTCTCAGCACTGCATAACTAAAAAATATTTTAAAAAAATATTTCAATGTGGTTTAAATAGAACTTTTCTTAGTAATAGTAAAATTGATTATAAACTTACTAGCCATGTAAGTTTTCTTTGCTGTGAAGTGTCTACTTTTTGTACTTTGGTTTAGATGCACTTGATTTCTACACTGCAAACCACTAATCTTTTCTTTATGAGAACTAGTGGATTTTTATTTAAATAATTTAAATGTTCAAGTATTTTTCTTGACTTAAAATTCCATGTGATTCCTTTAAAAAAAATCTTACTTTACTGGAAGAAAAATGTTACACAAATTAAATGTAGCAGAGTTGTAGGCAAAAAATCAACTCACAAATCAGGGAGCCCCCTGAGCTAAGAGAGGCTCAGAAATGTCTACTTAATAATAGGGCCAGGCAGTTTTTACCGACAGAAAACGGATGTAGTGTACAGAAACAGCTTGATTGGTGATAGCTCAGCATTTGTTTTATTTGGACATGGTGTGATTATGCATTTGTCTTATATTTACATGGTCTGATCAGTTGCCAGCCTGTGATTGGCTGAAGCTCCACTGATGCGATTGGCTGACACTCAGCTATTATAAACTCTCAGCTTGAAGTTTCTAAGTAGGGACTCAGCAGTTTAGGCCAAATTTAATTTAAATTAATAATTCCCCCTTTAAAGTCAGCCTTTCAATTGGAAAGATTGATCAAAAGCTGTTGTCATCATAATGGGTTTGTTTGATTTCAGTATGGAATTAACAATTTTGAATATGAAATCAGCTGAATATTTCTTTTGGGACAATTTTTTTTTTCTGTATCCTACCATACAGAGATCATTTGATTGGTAGTGTACAGTTGCCTATGAGCATATTATATCCTTAAGGGGGATGCAAAATAGCAAGAAGATGTTATGTTGACTATCATGAAGATAGCACTAAGAGACTAGATGTTTACTCTTTACCAGGAGCATCCAAAACCTGACCTTTCAAAACAAAATGTTCAAAAAATAAGACAGAAGAGGAACCTTGTTTATGGATTTCTTGCTACTAAGCTTCTATTATACCAAATATATTTATTCAAATGAAATAGGAGGTATTAGATAATATATACTCCTTCCTGTGGAGCTGACAGTCCAATGCAATCATATTAACAAATTTAACAAGAGAAATTAAAGAACTTAGCTCTGCAAATGTACTCTTTGCAATGGAGACAGTTCTACTACTAATTTTGACATGAATCTCTAATCATAGCCTCGTTTAGATTGATATCAATTAAGGAGTATTCTACAAAATGATGCTCACTTCTTAGAGATGTGCCTCTACTGGCAAATTCCTATTTATTTTTTAGTCTAGACCAATGTTCATTTCTAGTTGCTTACCAAATAGCAATAATTCTGTTAGAAACTGTAATCAATTTTGACCCCTTATTTACATTTGTTGCTACATGAAGTTGCTAAGGCATAGAGTTGATCATAAAATTCTCTAAAGATGAAACTATATCCTCTAAGAACCAAAGGTTGGTCCCTGTGGGATGCCCTTGTCTTAGGGATTAATAGTAGGAAAGCACAGGTAATATTTGCTTATGGATCCATTATTGAATCATTGCATAATTAGAAACTACTTAAGTGAAGGGATTAGAGTCATAAATTTTCCTGCAAACTATTGTTCCTTTTGGGTTTCTTACTCAATTTATGACATAATTTAACTGCAAATCCCTCAAACATGTCTTGTCTATTATCATATTAGGCAACCTGACAATTTGTATAGTTAATCTAAAAATCTGGCACTGTAGGAAGGGACCTGATGATGGACTTGGAACATCGTTGAAATTTGTTACACACATTCTAATATTCAGCTGTTTCTTGTGGAGAGGATCCATTAACAAATCTTACTTATTGCATTATTTTGACATATATAAACTGGAAGGAAATATGGGGAAAGAGGACAAGGGAAGAGAGAAGTCTGGACCTGTCATCTCTGGAAAGCTTTCCATGTCTAGGATTCTATGTGCTTCTGAAGAGAAACATCCATGGTCAGTTTTACTTTGAGGTCTACAATGAGTGTACAATAGGGGCCCTCTTGAATTGAGTGAGATAGCTACAAGACTGGTGGCTGTGAAATGTTGATGCAGAGAAGAATCGAGTGTGGTCCTTTCCAATGGAGTTCATGGGTAGTTCTTATGTCATTTTGAAAGACCTAATCTCCCAAGTTCTAGATCATGAAGTGTGTGGTTTTCAACAGTTGTTTGGTGACAAAGGGCATCTTTTACCTGGTGAAAATATGCTTAAGGAATGACGCGGTTGAAATCATATCCTTGCAATCAGCAGTCCTGTTAGAGTCCTGTTAAGAGTAGGAGGAGACACATGAGGTCCTATTATTAGGCACATAAGCCTTCCCTTAACTTTTTTTTTTTTTTTGGTACCAGGGAATGAACTCAAGGGCACTCCACCACTGAGCCACCAGTCTTATTTTGCATTTTAAGGTCTCACTGAGTTGCTTAGTACCTCGCTTTTTCCAAGGCTAGCTTTGAACTCACGATCCTCCTACCTACTAGAATTATAGGCTTTTGCCACCATGCCCGACCATAACTATTTTCATAGGGGTCAGTCTGTGTTTTCTATGGGAGATAGATCTGATTGCCTTTCAGGCTAACAATAATATCTTTGGCTAGGACAACTCAGTCAATTCAGTTAGCTTTGCATTGGTAGTGTTGTGTTTGTAGTACTTAGTTGACTCCTTTACAACATGTCCAATGAAACAAATATCTTTAGCAATGGAGACTTCTCCAGGAATTTCCCAGAAATGAAACATATTTTCTAATAAAGTTTTTGTTACTCTTATATCATCAGCCTTCCTGTGAGGGAAAGTTTCTATCAAAGCAGAAGACAAACACTGAAGTTGGTAATTGAGTGTAATCCATCTGTACATATTCAAATGACCCCACAGGTATAGGAAATGCATCACCTGTACTGTCTTACTGAGGTGTTATGAGTTTTATATATCAAATATCAGTCACTCTACCAGTATTATTTTTATAATTTGGATGATTTTATTTACTCTATGATGAATCATAGATAGCAGTTTCAGAGTATTTTTTCCATATTGATACCTAGCCTCATTTGCTGGAAAGACTATTCCTTTTCATATTGGTTTAGTTTGGCATATTTATTGAGAAGTAATTAATCATATTTCATTCATATTTTTACAATCGCACTTCCTGAGAGTAGAAGACAACAATGGGGCTTACCAGGGTTGGTCAGGAAGAAGAAAGAGTTAGGAGGAAAGGATGGGCACAGGGCTTATTGGGTTTTTCATGGAGAAGGCAAGGCAGGGAAGGAAGGGTACATGATTTAGGACTAGCTAGCTTGAATAGAATGCTGGTGTTCTCTGACCTACAGAGTTGGTACCTAGTTGTCAGTGTCTGTCTCCAGTGTTGTTATGAATTGGAAATATTGGCTTGCTGCATAAGAGTTAGATAAAAGTAGTGATTGGCGTTATGGGTTATGGACCGGTTGATTTGCATGTGAAAGGCTTTCTTACAGGCAAATTGTTCACTATCTGAAGGAATTTCAATTAGCTATTCCTTGGAGGGACCATTTCTCCACACCAGCAAGGCCCCTAAGATGTAAAAGCATAAATAAATACAGATAATAGAAAATATGATTAATATACATGCATGGCTATTAGTATGCAAATAAATTAAAAATAAGGAAAATTCTAAATTCAGCTTATAAGTCACACTGGTTATCTTTCAGGGGCTCAACAGTCTCATGTGATGAGTAGCTAGTGAAATTGATAGCACAGAGAAAACTACCCTCATAGAATTAAATTCAAGACACACTTTAGTAAGCAGTTATGTGTCACTTAACAATGGGATTCTTTATGCATCATTAGGTCATTTTTTTTGTTTTATATGTTAGACAAACCTAGATAGTATATCCTACTATTTACCTAGGGTATGTGGTATAAACTATTTCTCATAGGCTAAAACTGTACTTAATATTACAGATGTTTTAATTCAATGGTACACATTTGTGTATCAAATTTATATACAAACATAGGAAAGGTTCCGTAAAATTATGTCATAATAGAGCACTCTGAGTTAAGGCACTTATCATGAATGGAGTTTGCAAGACTGGAAGTTGTTCTGGGTGAGTTGGGGAAGTGAGTGGTGAGTGAAGGTGAAGGCCTAGGACACTACACTACACTACTGTAGATTTTATAAACACTACACTTAGTATGTACTGACTTATTAAAACTACTTTTCTGTTGTCTATATAAAATGAACCTTAACTTACTATAATACTTTTACTTTATAAATGTTCAACTTTTTAAAATTCTTTGACTCTTTAATAACAGCTTTAAAAACAAGGAAATTTTAAGCTCTCCAAAATACTTTCTTTCTGTCCTTTTTCTTTAATCTTTTATTTTATTTAAGTTCTTCCATTGTAACTGTAACTATATTTTGATCAAAAACTAAGAAACACCCACATTGACTAGCCTCAGCCTGTACAGGGTCAGGATTATCAATAACACTGTCTTTCTTTAGGGGCAATAAGTTGTTTGAAGCAAGTTATTCATAATAATACCATCTTCTGAAAATTTCCTGAAATATCTGAGACTGTTTTATAGTTAAATTTTCTTTTATTAGAAGGAGAACACTCTAAAATAATGATAAAAATTATAGCATAGCAAATATACAAATCAGAAACATGGCTATTTATTATTTTTGTGAAGTGTTACATACTGTACATAACTCTGTGTGTGATAACTTTATGTGATTGGCAGCTCAGTAGGCTTGCTTATACAGAATTGTCACTTATGCCAGAATTGTTACAAAGTAATGTGTTGCACGATTAAGTTATAATGGTTATGTTACTAGGCGAAATGAATCTTATCTCCACCCATTTAAAGGACTACTACTTTTTTTTAATTTTATTTTTACTTGTAGGTGAACACAAGAATCTTTATTTTTAGGTGGTACTGAGGATAGAACCCAGTACTTCACATGTGCTAGGCGCGTGCTGTATTGCTGGGCCATAACCCCAGTCCAGGACCACATGTTTTATATGGTCTGGCCTTGACAGAGTGTAGGATTATATTATTACAAAACTGTTTCTAGATTACTGAGAAATTATTATGTAGCATATGATCATGATGAACGTAAACAGAATTGTATAATAATCAAGAATTTCCGTGCTTTGTGTTTAATTATAGGTGTGCAAATATACAAAGTGCTGTAATGCCAAAAGTTGTACTTTTACTAAACCTAATTTGGAATGTGGCAGTGGACCATGCTGTAATCCAAGCTCTTGTACCGTAAGGTTTCAAATATTTCATTATCTTCCTTCATGATTTTTTTGTGTTCTTATGTATCCCTTCCCTTTTATAGCTTCTTTGAATTACATCTTTCAAGTAATTTATATTCTATCCTGTGAGCTCTTTTTGGATCAAGTTATTACTCACATATAAATAATGATTTTGCATCCTTAGAATGTGTTTGTACAGGACACATTTTATTCCACTGAGGAGTAGATAGTAAAGATATTTTATGTTGTTTTTGTCATTTTGTTTGTTTCAAGTTAATTAGTGACTCCTGTTGTTAACCAAGAGAAACCCAATCACACATGATTAATTTACAGACTGACAGGATGCCCTTAAGGCTCAACTTTCTTAACTGCAGTTTTTACTGAGCCCATATGGAAGTCCCATTCAGTTCACATACAATACTAATTCTATATTATTTGGGTGTTGTGACTTTCTTTGGGTCATGCCTGAATATAACTCTTCATGACTAAATGATTGATGTCACATTTTGAATAAACCATCTTAACCACACACAGTTGACATGCAGTGTTTCAAGAAACAGGCAACAATAATAACAACTCTTATTTTGAAAAAAAATTGCAGAAAAAGAATCAGTGAAGAAAAGTCAGCAGTCTGTACTATATGAAATACTGAAGTAGCTTTGGTAAAGTTTTCTTTTCCACTCTGTGGACTAGTGAGTAAAGCCAATAGCTATTTATTTATAAGGTGCATGAATGCCAAAGACAGACCTAAGGTTTCTACTTTTTAGACCCTGCTGCTTTTCCATTCACCAGAGCCCTTGGATTGGCTTTTGTCTTCTGAGAAGTCTATTGCTATCTGCCTACATCCTAAAGGAATGGAAATAATTGCTCCTTTTGGTAAATGAAAATTCGCAGTCCAAATTGCTAGGCAGGGCCTCAGTAACAATAACTGAATGCATCAGATGTGTTCATATTTATTTTTTGTACATTGTAAAATTTGACTTTTGCTGCCATTCAAAAGCTCACACGTGTTTTATACTCTTTCATTAGAGAAGAAGGCTTCATATTTTGTCTTCTTTCAAAAAGCAGTGTCTTTTTTTTAAGATGGACACAATATGTTTATTTTATTTATTTTTATGTAGTGCTGAGGATTGAACCCAGTGCCTTACAACGTGCTAGGCAATTGCTCTACCACTGAGCCACAACCCCAGCCTCCAAGTGTCTTCTTTTCAAAATAGATTCTTTTTAGTTATACACAACAGTAGGATTCATTACTACCAATGAGATTCGATCCAATTTTTTTTTATAAATTTTCAACTTAGACACAACTTCATACAAATACATGAAAGAAAATAGTCGAACCAACTGATTGCTAACAATAATGAGGAGTGAATTTCTGATCAGAACTTCAATTATTATAGGTAATTAAAATTAAGTAGTATCACATTAGAATAATTATTATTGGTCAGTTTAATCTTGACAATGAATAGTCAAAGAAAAACAAATATTTCAGAAGCTTAAGTAGAATTTGTGTAAGTGTATGCTCAGATGAGTCTTTCTTCAAACATTAACAAGAATTTTACTCTCTGTTTTGGATATCTTTGCTTTTCTGCTAGCAAATCTCAAAGAAGCCTTCCCCAAATATGTGGTATGGTTAGGTTATCACTTCTTACTGTTTTATTTCGTACAGTCTAATATTTCAAAAAAGTATAGAGATTCTGTCTTTCGCAACATCCACAACAATTCTTACTTTTAAAAGGAAATCCCGATTGAGCCTGACAAATATTTGTCTTTTTCTTTGTCTCAAAGCTGTACGAAAGAGGACATTTGTGTAGGAGAAGTAGAGATGACTGCGATTTTGCGGAATTTTGCAATGGAACATCTGAGTTTTGTATGCCTGATGTGAAAGCTGCTAACTTAGAGCCATGCCATAATTATACTGCTTATTGTCTTTATGGGCTTTGCCGAGATCCGAGCAGACAGTGTAAGGACATATTTGGAAGATGTAATTATCATCTTTTTTTCCTGGTTTTCATTTTTAAAATGCAGTTAAGTTAAAGTCAGTAATCCATCCTATGGCCATATTAGAAAATGTTGTTTTACATTTACATAGGAAAGTAAACTTGTAAACCATCGTAACTTTGATCTATGTCAAAAGGTAGAATTGGCCTACTAACTATAGAATAGATATTTATCAAGTTTCAAGTGATTGGAGGAATAGGAGTAGACTATTAGAATATGACTTCAAAGAGAAAAATGACTGGTTTCTTAATAATATCTGGACTGTATTAAAGATTTTCACATTTGGGACAATCTGTAGTTATTGTTTGGTTTCCTTGTATTACACAGTAAAAGGAATCAATATTTCATAGTAGATGGGTGGGCATTGTTGTCTACGTGTCTCTTTATTGACTGCAAGCACTTGTAACAATTTTAATGAGTTTTAAAATCTGAGTAATTGAAAATTCATATTTTTTTCAGATGCCTTAAATGCTCCTTATATATGTATTGAAGAAGTAAATTTTCAAAACGATAAATTTGGAAACTGTGGAAAAAGTTGTAATTTTGGGTAAGCACTTAGGAAATCATATATTTTCCATGTATATATACTGTGTATATACAGCAAAGTGTCATGTGATAGAAATGAGAGATGAATGTACACTTTGTTCTGCTTCATAAGATGGTTTAGTTTTGGTGTTATGATCTGTATAATTCTTTGAGTTATCTTCTATTTTGAATTGTTATTTTCCAAGTATATTAGAAAACTAACAGACAGGTAACTTTTATGTTTCATATTGCCAGGTTTATCCTTTGTGGAAAAGTAGTTTGTAGCTATGGACATACAGAAGTAGCAGATATGAAAGATTATGATTTTCAGTATACGTACCTTGCAGGCCATGTATGTGTGTCTGCACATTTAAGAAATACTTCAAGACCTGATGATACGTATGCACATACTGCCAATCCTTGTGATGAAGATAGGGTAAATATAATTTTACTTGATATTACTTATGGTGTAATTGTTTGTGAATGTGTGAATTTGTGTTCATAAGTGCATGTGTGTATGAATATTTGTGACAGAGCTTATTATTTTAAATTTATAATCAATGCTAATACTTTTGGATACTGCATCATATCCCTTTAGTGAAAAGATCAAAATTTGTTTGTCAGAGGAAACTTTTGGTTTATTTTTACTGAAATTTTTCAATAGATATTTGAACTTGATTTCTCACACTACTGAATATATGCCCCCATTCTCAAGCTAAGATGTGATCTGCAGTAATTATGTAATTGACAAACAAAAAGAATGAAATGATACACATAAAGATGGCACAACAAAAATGCCACAAAAATGACAGCTTCTCAGAACAACCTGAATTATGAGAACATTAAAGAGAAATTTAAAAGGTTAAATATTTCCTCTGGTAGTGATTGTCAAGGAGAATTAATTTGGTTACAAGTAAAGTAAAATATTTATGTTGCTTATTAACCTATACTCCTAAAATTTCCTCTAAAACATAATATTCCTGTTAAAAAGTCTTTCCTCCATAAAACACAGTAATAAAAAATTGAATTTTAAGTTATACTTTTCTTTTTTATGTAAATT
Organism: Marmota marmota marmota; assembly: GCF_001458135.2. Lineage (NCBI taxonomy): Eukaryota > Metazoa > Chordata > Mammalia > Rodentia > Sciuridae > Marmota > Marmota marmota. The sequence goes on from NW_026000223.1 coordinate 8,767,410, forward strand.
TTTAAAAATTATATATGACAGAAGAATGCACTGCATTTCTTATTACATATATAGATCACAATCTTTCATAACTCTGGTTGTATACATACATAGTATATTCACACCAATTCGTGTCTTCATACACGTACTTTGGATAGTAATGATCAGCACATTCCACCATTAATTACCCCATACCCCCTTCCTTCCTCTTCAACCTCTCTGCCCTATCTAGAGTTCAGTCTGTCTCTCCTATGCTCCCCCTCCTTACCCTACTATGAATCAGCCTCCTTATATTAGAGAAAACATTCAGCATTTGGTTTTTTGGGATTGGCTAACTTCACTGAGCATTATCTTCTCTAACTCCATCCATTTACCTGAAAATGTCATGATTTTATTCTCTTTTATTGCTGAGTAATATTTCATTGTGTATATATGCCACATTGTTTTTATCCGTTCATCCACTGAAGGATCTAGGTTGGTTCCACAGGTTAGCTATTGTGAATTGTGCTGCTATAAACATTGATGAGGCCATTTTTAAGTCAGCAGGACAAACCAAATCAGGAGGCTATATAAGTGTAATCAATCAAATACAATAATTCCCTTCCTTCCTGGTTCATCCGATCAATGCTTCCCTCCTGTGTGTAAACACATTTTCTGAACCACTACTGGTTTGGAGATGCCGAATTCATAATTGACAGCTCAAATAAATTTTTAACATTTGGTGCTTTGATTTATCTTTTAAACAAAGACAATCTTCATACATGTGAGGCACTGGGTTTGATCTTCAGCAAGGCATTAAAAAAAGCAAATGGATAAAATAAAGATATCGTGTCTATCTACAATTAAAAATATTTTTAAAAAATATTCTGTCAGATAACATGAGGAAAGCCAGACATCATCTTAGAACATGCCTCAAAAGACTAAGTTTTAGTAGAAGAATATTAATATGTTAGGTAGAATATACATTGTAAAATTTGTGGTTAATGAACATTTACCTTATGCCAAATGGCTTTTGTTCATTTGTGTGCAGCAAGTTTTTTCACTCTTATGATATGTGAGCTGTTTAATAGTATCCCATATGCAAAGATGAATTAATTGATGTCTGGAGAAATTCAGTAACTTTCTCCAGGCCACTCTGCTAATATGAAAGATATAATTATAAGTGGAGAAAAAGCAAACATGATGGGAATACTGCTTTTAGCATCAATGCTAAACAATGCCTTAGGTTCTGTGAGTTAAGAAGTTCTTGCACTGAGAAATAGTTCTTTCATAGCCTATGGCTTGAACTTCAGTGTGTAAATTTTATTCTCTCTCTCTTTTTTTTTTTTTGTGGTACTGGGGTTTGAATCCAAGGCCTTGTGCATGCTAAGCAAGTACTCTACCAACTGAGCTGTATCCCCAGCCCCATAAATTTTATTCTCTTCAAATATTAAATGAAAGTAAAAACGCTCCTCAAGGGTTTTATGAGCATAGAAAAGAAAAATGCATTAGGTGCAAAGGCAGTTCCTAGTCAAAATATTTAGTAAAAGCTTGTTTTGTTTGTTCTTATACCAATTCATAACAATTAATGTACAGCTCTGCTCCATCAAGGGAAAAATGATATGTTTTTGCAAATTAATACTTCATAAAGGAATAACACACTATGTTGATATTGACTCCAAGATTGTTTTGAAGCATGAACTATTTTGCATATCACCCCTCCAATATAAGTTTTACAACAAGTATGATTCCTCAACTCTTGAGTTTACATTTAAAGGTTTTGCTGTTGGTAGTTGCTTCAATATTTTAAGTTTTAACATGTGTTTTAGTCTTGTCATGGCAGGTCATGTGTTCTCGTACACGAACATCCCTTTAAAGCACCTTGTAACTCACATGAACAATGCAAAGGACATGGGGTATGTAACAGATTCTCTCTTTTTAAATATGATTATGTCAATAAGCTTTTATAGGATAATTATGTTCAGAATTATTTGATGTGGAAATTTCTTTTAGAAAATCACAACAAGGAAATTACATTCCATTATTTACACAAATGTACATAATTTATTTTTATAATAAGATTTTTATAGTCCTCATGAGCATATTAAACTTTGAATTTGTGAAAAGGTAATGTGAAACATCGTGACAATGCTTAATTAAAATGATGGAAATTTAGAACTGGATTTATTAAGCATTACACATACATTATACATTTATATTTTTAAATTGAATGGGCATGTACTTCATATGTTTATAAATACACAAAGTATTTTTAATATTCACACTGCTTATCATCTAATAACATTATGAAATTATTTCTTTTCCATTGACATTCATTTCATCTTTTGACAACTTCAATTTATTTCATTTTATGGATCTTTTCTTCTACTCTCTTCAAAGATTCATATATTGATGGGCTTCCAAATAATATTAACTTTTAACTTCTGCAAATAGTGGTAAAAATAGACATTGTTGTGAATTTAGCTTTGCACATTTATCTGATTTCTTCAAATTATTAGCATTGAAATATAATGGGCAAAACTTATGTAACATTTAAATTTTCATAAGTGCATATTGGCTTTTAGAAACACTATACCAACTTTTGATCCCAAATATCATGCATGAAAGTATGCATTTCCTCATATTTTTGTTAGACTATTTTATCAGTCTTTTTAATGTCTTCTAACATGCTGAATCCATCTCTGACTTGCATTTACTTAGTATTCAATGATATAGGGCTTAAATGTTTTGTTGTATCTGACCTTGGTATTTGTATTCATCCATCCATTGTTAAATTAATTGCTAGGTTGTAGAAATTTTCTAAATTTGTAAGTTTTTCCAAGCTACATTTTGCTTTAGTTTGTGACCAGTGTCTTTATCCATATTGATGCTTTATATAGTAATTCTGCTAAAACAGAAACTGTGTCTCACATCAACATTTTTTCTCAAGTCACATACATATTCTGTTACTCAGAATTTTGTTTCTGTTTCTTATATAGTTTTAATTTAACCTCTTATTTAATTTTTGCATGAGACTATTTCTGAATTCTTCATTCGGCTATTGCTGATTTATTTATTTGCTAATTATATTTATAGATATAATTTTCAATCCTTCATATGAATATTGGCATTTGTAATTGACTAAATTATTTCTCCTTTTGTTTTCTTCCAACATTCATAGACATTGTCTCTTATCACAGTTCATTTTACAATGCATGGCATAGATTAATAATAAAACTTATCATCATTTTATTCTTTCTAGCTTCATTGTCTCTATTTTTTTTCTAAAATAATGCATTTTAATTTATGTCAATACAAAGGGGAATAAAGGTAAGGGAAGGAGGATAGGAATAGAGAAGCAGTAGAATGAATCTGATATAACTTTCCTACGTACATCTAAGAATACCACAGTGAATCTCAACATTGTGTGCATTCACCAGACTGGGATCCTAATTAGAATAGGATACATTCCATGTTTGTATAAATATGTCAAAATAGACTCTACTGTCATGTATGACTAAAAATAACAAACATTTTTAAAATAATGTTATGTAATTATATTTTAAAATATGAAAAACAATAACACTATATTTAAAAGGATGTTTCATGCCACTTTTATTAAATTTATTATGGTGTACTTGGTCTAACACAAAAAAATGAATTAAGTTTTATATTGTATATAAAAAGTTCTTAGTTTTTGTTTGGTTTTGGTTTTAGATTTGCAATAGTAAATTACATTGTCACTGTGACGCAGGATATGCTCCACCAGATTGTGAAGAACTACTGTCATCACCAGGAGGGAGCTTCGATGATGGATTTTGGGTTTCATCAGGTTAGTCTCCAGATCATTTTTTTCTAACAGAGCTTGTGATCCCATAGAAATGGTCTATAATTTTTTTGTTCTTTATGACTATTAAGCACCTGACAAGTGGGTAATACAACTGAGGAATTGAGATTTCCATTTTTATTTTACCTTTTTAAATAGCCACGGGTGGCTATTTTGTAACCACACTTTAAATTTTAACCTAGAAGTAGGCATTTTAGGAGTTCTCCCCTAAATTTTAATCATGATTGTTTGAACATGTTTATTTATATAGCAAATGCTTTTCATAGACATATATTTAAATTATATGAATAATGATATTTACATAGTCTGTATTATCCAAGAGTGTCTATGTTGTGATGTCCTATTTCACAATCAAGTTGCAAGTTTAAGTGTAGCATTGAATAGGAAAAATATCCATTTCTTCCATATCCAAAGCATATGATAGTAGGCACTAAATATTTGATTCCATTAAATCTAGTTTGTGTTTTTTAAAAATTTTATGTTATATCCATTAATGTGTGCCTTAATCTGTACTATTTTTATTGCTCTAATTTCTCAGACTAGTTTCTAGAGATGAAAATCTTATTCTCCCTGATTTTAATTTTTTTCATTTTTTATGTATTTAAGACTATAAATATCCTTATGAATTATATCTGTAAAACTACATATACCCAGTAACAAAAATTTGATATGGCATATCAAATTTAACATAGTACTATTCTTTGAAAATGTCAGGATTTTATTAATTTTTATGGCTGAATAGTATCCCATCATGTTTATATAAATACATAAGAAAAGAAAATTATGTATATTTATATTATTAAATTATTATATTATTAAATCAGCTGTTATGACACCAATACATTGTAAAAAACATAACAACTAAATAAACTGGAATTAATAATAATTAAAAGTTGTTGTGAATAAAAAGACACCATTTTCAAACCATTATCTGTTGAGGTAGAGAGTATGAAGAGAAAACCTACAACACAACACCACAATAAGAAAAATGGCCAAAGAACTCAAGTGGACGTTTTTTGCAAAGCTGTTGAGATGGCCAGTTGTACATGAAAAGATGCTCAATATAGATAATCCTTAAAGAAAATGCAGTCAAAACTATAATTACATATTAAATCATACTATTAGAAATGGCTACTATGGAAATGTTTAGAAAATATCAAATTTTGGACAGGATATAGAATATGAGAATGAGAACTCTTATGCATTGATGGTTGGATTTTTATTTATCCTTGAAAGAATTGAAATTTTAACAATGGTCCCAATATGAATACAAAATACTTTTAAAAAACCACTGTAACAGGTCAAGTATTATATTATTCTGCTTCAAATAGTCAAAGATGAATTCTGATTGCCAGAGGTTAGGGGAAAGGCAAGTGTTAATATTTTAGATGGTTTCAGTTTGGCAGTGGGATGGTATTATTGATGGTGGCACAAAAATGTGAATGTACTTAATGTGACCTTTAAAATATTTGAAATTCTAAATTTTATGCATTTCATGTTTTATTTTAATATAAATTAATTTAGGCAGATTTCATTTATTATATATCAAAATAATATAATGTGTAGAGATAATCTTAAGAAATGTGACATGCACTGAAATTTAAAAATTTATTGTTGAAGGTAATTAAAGATATATGTAAAATATATATAAATATATCACATTCATTTAATGTTAAATTCAACATTGTTAACACAGAATGCTTTGCCCATGGATTTGACACTATTCTTAGTAGACCCAGCTGAAATTTTATATTTTCTTTACTTTCTTTTCTCTATGTGTGTATGTATGTTTGTGTGTGTGGTTAAGTTACTCCTTTCATGATTTATTCTGGGGCACTTAATTCATTTACATTTTCTATTACAATACTAATGGGCTGATTGCCTGATTTTTATTTTTATATTTTGATTTTCTGGGGGTTTTGTTTGTTTTTTCATTACTGGGTATTGAACTCAGTGCTGCTCTACCACTGAGCTACATTCTCAACCCTTTTTTGTATTTTTGTTTTTAAATTTTGAGACAGGGTTTCATTAAGTTGCCAAGCAAGACTGGCCTTGAATTTGAAATCCTCCTGCCTAAACATCCCAAGTCATTGGCATTAAAGGCATACACCACTACATATAGTTTATTTTCGTTTTCAGGCTTCATTCTTTTGTTTAATAAAAATAAGTTTCCATTGGTTTTATTTTTCTCTCTTTTACTTCTTCTTTGCTCTGTCTTGTAAACTGAAGAAACTTCTATTAAACAATAGTAAATTTAGTGTCATAATTAGCAGTTAGAAGAAATTATGAGTAACATTGCATATATAAATTTAAATATATGTAAAAAATTATAAATGCATGTCAAATATACATTGTCAACGACTTTATTGTCAATTACATCTAAGTGTATTGAGTTAAAATAAATGTATAATGTATTTTGAAACAGACAATATTATTAAACTTCTAAATTCAAATTCATTAATTCTTTAACCATATCATTGGACTTGTAAATTTGAACATAGCTCTTAAAAATGTTAAAAAGTACACTTATATTTTCAGACCAAGCCAAACTTATGCTTTTAAACCAAAAAACTGTTCCTAAGAAAAATGGACTCTTGATCAGTTTCTACATTTTTCTGCCTTTCCTCATTATAACTTCCATGGTTGTTCTTAAATGGGATAAAATGAAGGAATTTTTGCATAGAGAAGAAACAGTAAGTGGAGGGTAAGTAAACATAGTATTTTTATTTTTCTTAGCTAATTTGTTATTGATTAATGATAGTTATACATAACATTGTGATTTATTTTGACATAATTATAAATTCAGGGAGTATAACTTGCTCCAATTAAGATCCCCTTACACTTTCCCTCCCCCTGTTCCCTGTCCTCTACTCTAGTGATCTTTCAACTTATTTATAATTTCTTTAAAAAATAGTATTTTGTGGATATACATAATAATGAGAGTCACTGTAGTTTATTCATACATGTACATTGGAAAGTTAGGTCAGATTCATTCTGAAGAAACTCTCCTGATTTTTCTTTTATTTTGATGGATCCCCCCACCTTTGTTTTCTGTCTCCCTTTCCCTGCCCCTTAATTTTGGACTAACTTCTACATATCAGAGAAACTGTTCAACACTGGACTGAGTCTGATTTATTTCATTTAGCATTATAGTCTCCAGTTCCATCCATTTATCAGCAAATGACATAATTTCCATTTTTTTCATGGCTTTTTTCATGATTCATTCATCTGTGGAAATGTGGCTACATTGGTTCCATAGTCTAATATTGTGAATTGTGTTGTTATGAACATTGATTTGACTGCATTCCTAGAGTATGCTGATTTTTAGGTATTTTGAATATATACTGGGGAGGGGGATTGCTGGGTCATATGGTGGTTTCAATCCTAGTTTTTTGAGGACTATCTACACTGCTTTCCAGAGTGGTTGCACTAATCCACCAGCAATGTATGAGTGTTACCTTTTTCCCACATCTTTGCCAACACTTATTATTTGTATTCTTGATAATTGCCATTCTGATTGAAGTCAGAAGAAATCTCAGTGTAGTTTTGATTTCCATTTCCCTAATTGCTGGAGATGCTGAATATATTTTCATATATTTGTTGACCATTTGCATTTCTTCTTTTGAGAAGTGTCTGTTTAGTTCTTTTGATTATAGATGGAGCATGTGCTTTTTGGTGTTTGAGTTTATTCTATTAGTGTGGATATTATTCATATATTCTGCATATGAATGCCCTATCTGAGGAGCAGGTGGCAGAGACCCTTTCCAATTCTGTAGGCTTGCTTCACACTCTTGTTTCCTTTGACATGCAGAAGCTTTTAAGTTTGCTGGCATCCCACCTATTGATTTTTAGTTTTATTTCTTGCACTTTAGGGGTCTTGTTAAGGAGGAAATTTCCTGTGCAGATATTATGGCCTCTTAGGCCTATATTTTTTTCTTGTAGTTGAAGAATTTCTGGTTTAATTCTGAGCCTAATTAATCCTGAGTCTAATTAAATTAAATTCCGGTCTAATTAAGCCACTTTGATTTGACTTTTGTGCAGGGTGAGAGATAGAGGTCAAGCTTCCTTCTTGTACATATGGATTTCCAGTTTTCCCAGTTCTTAAAAAGACTATCCTTCCTCCAAGGTATGTTTTTGGCACCTTTGTCTAGTAGGAGACGACTGTGTTTATGTGGGTTTGTCTCTGTGTCATATATTCCAATCCATTGGTCTTCCTTTCTATTTGTATGCCTGTACTATACAGTTTTGTTACTGTTACTCAGTAGTGTAATTTCAGGTCTGGAATCTTCATCTACTCCAATGATTTTTAAATTTGTTCTCTTGGTGATGTCCCAAATTTCTTTTGGTCATAGTCTTTATGGGTTGAAAAATCTGCAGAGATCCTAATTGGTTTCACCCTATATGTGATCTAATTCCATTCTCTCATGGCTTTTAAGATTCTCTCCTTATTCTTTATGCCAGGAATTTTAATTATAGTGTGCCTTGATGTAGATATGTTGTGATTTTGTACATTTGGTATCCTGTAAGCCTCTTGTATTTGGTTTTCCAATTCATTCTTCATGTTTTGAAAATTCTCTGACATTATTTCATTGAATAGATTGCTCATTCCTTTGGTTTGGAACTCTATGCCTTCCTCTATCCCAATAAGTTGTAAATTTGGTCTTTTTATGTTATCCCATATTTCTTGAGTGCTCTGTTCATGGTTTCTTACCATCTTCACTGTGTGATCTACATTCTTTTCGAGATTATGTATTTTTTCTTTATTGTCTGAGGTCCTGTCTTCCAAGTAATCTGTTGGTAATGCTTTCTATTGAGCTTTTAATTTGGTTTATTGTTTGTTTCATTTCAAGGATTTCTGTTTTTTTTTCCCACAACCTCCAGTTCTTTATCAAAGTAATCTTCTGCTTCCTATATTCGCTTATGTAGCTCTTTATCAAAACGATCTTTTGCTGCCTGTATTTGTTTGTTTATATCATCTTTTAATTCACAGAATGTTTTAATTATGTACATCATCAACTCCTTCTCTCTGATTTCTTCAGTTGGACTATCCATGGATTCTATTAATGTAGTATCTTGATTTGTTTGGGGCACCTTTTCCCCTTGTTTGTTCATACTGTTTGTGTGTCTTTCCTTCTAACACTGAGGATTCATAACATCACTGTTTTTTACACTTTAGGCTTATAGTGCCCCCTGCAAGGTTCCAATACCCCTTCTGCCCAGCTGGTGTTCCAAGCTGGGAGTTTCCACAACTAAAAATGGCAAGGATGGGTCACAAGATGGAGGCAGCTGGTTTCAGCAATGGAGTGTCAGGTTGGGGTAGTGGGGGGTGGGAGACCTGGTGGTAGTGTTTGGCAATGTGTTCAAAGATGCAGCTCGGACCCAGTGTGGGCTCTGCGGGCATCTATGGGGCTGTCCTGGGTCTGCCTCTCCACTGAATTTTTAATTTGGTTTTGTGAGTCTTTCATTTCCAGAATATTTGTTTGGTTCTCTTTGAGAATCCCTATCACTTTATTGAAGTGATTTCTTCTTTTCTGAAGAAAACTCTAATTGAATCTTGGTTTGGAGTTCATTAGGGTTTGAGACATTTTGAAGATGTTCCTCAACCTTTAGTTTTTGATCCCTCCTGCTGAAATGCAGGAGCCACTTCCCTAGTTGCCATGAACCTCTCACCAGCCAGTACTGGTTTGTCAGCCCAAGGTCCTAGAGCTGGCTACTGGGAAAGGTATAGCATTGTGTCTGCTTTTTTTTTTTTCCTATTGTGTGGTAGAGATCAGGATGTAAGGCTCTGGGTTATTGATGTGGTTCTCCATGTCCCAGCTCCCTTCTACAGAATTCTTTTTAAGGTCATATAGAGTCTGGTTGGCTATCTCTACAAGCACCAGTTCTGTAGTGTGGGCTCTCTGTGGGTGATCTGTGGGGCAGAGGTATTTCTCCTGACACAGCTCACTGTCCTTCCTCCTGAGTAGGATGAGTTGGTTCTATCTTCCACTGTCCCAGGTTGGGCATAGTGGGTGCTATTTTCCTTTGCTGACTGTGACTGAGGCAGTACACAACCAGTTTCCCAGCAATGTCTAGAGATTCACCTGTTGTGGTCACAGGTCAGGCTATGTGCTGTGGCTATTCACTCTCTTGGACCTACACAACTCTGTTTTGACTGACTTCCCAGTGATTCTGATCTTGGTCCAAACGTATTCCTTTTAAGCTTCCTTAGACTCACACATTTTCTAGGCTTGGCTTTCTACTGGTTGTAGCAATGATGTGTGGACAGTCCTTCTATGTTGCTGAATGCCCAGGCCTGAACTGTAGCCATAACCAGGGGGACAGACCTTCTAGATTTCTTAGGACCTCAGGCAATTTCCCATTATTTTTCCCCCAACTTCAATAGTCACCAAAGGCATCAGTCCTAAGGGTTTCCCTTACTTCTGAGGCCAAAACTGCCTTCATGCTTGGATTAGAGCTCTTATTTCCTGCCTTTGGGAATTGTGGGCTACCCCTCTGTCTCTGCCCTGGCTCCCACAGGCATTGCTGGGGTACCTGAAGCATTCCTTCCCTCTGGAGTTCTGGGGACACTGTATGGGGCATTCCTTCCCTGTCTAGGTTTTTGTGGGGGAAGTACAGAGGGCCTCCTCCCTGTTTGGGTTCCCAGAACCCTTCGAGGGATGCAACTTTCCTGCCTGGTTTCCATTCATTGCCCAGGGTTTTGCAGAGACTGTATGGAGAACTCCTCCCAGACAGTTTCCTTGGGATCCTAAGTGGGGTCCTCATTCCCCGTCCATATTCTGTGAAGAAACCCTTCCTTGCCTAGGTTCTCACAAATGATTTATAGGGTGACTGGTCAGTTGTGTGTTCCACAAAATGGCTGTGGAATTCCACATTGCTTTCTGTTCTCAAATTGGTATTAAAGTGTTAAATCTGGATTGAGGACAGTATTGATGCTTCTAATTCGATTAAATATGGTCTGTTCCCCTGCCCCCAAATGTTGATAAGGGGGAGAGATTTGAGTTCTTTCCTGCTCCATCTTTCTCTCTTTCCCTCTCTTTTGTCCCTCCCCTGCTCCCATAGGTGCAGGTTCAGGGTTAGGGAAGTCTCGCTCTTGGTTTCTATGCTGATAATCCATCTTTTAGTCTCTCCAGATGTCAGTCTTTGTAATATTGGATATTAGAGCATTTATTTTGTCACCCAACTCTTAGATTTGTTTAGAACCATTAAATAAGAGATAAAACACACATGAAAGCTCACTTCAACTTTCTAGCAGTTAAATATCCTTCATGTCCCTGGAGACCCAGAACAATTGAAGCAGCTCAATAAATCCTCAGTCCCTTTCAGATAGAAAACCATGTTGACCATGATTGTTTTAGGGAGGATCTGTCAAATTTCCAAGCAACACCAAATTCCTTGCATTGACAGTTAAGTTGTGCTAAGGAGATCAACAGAGACAGTTCTGAAAGAAATGATAATTTTAGAATTTGAAAATGTTTGTATAAATTATATTTTTCAATATGTATAATATTACAATAGATATATTAATCTGCCATACAGACAAATTAAAATAATGGATGGATAGGTTTTTAGTTTGATATTTTAAAGAAATGCTTTACATCTTTGAAAGTTAGATTAGCATTTGCAAAAGACAAAACTGTAGATGTTTGAATGGGATATGAAATGCTAAGACAGTGCTAGTACATATTCATTGACTATTTAGCATAAATCTAAATTTTTGTTACTTTTTTTGTTTTTGTTTTTGCTTGATTACTTGTTTTCTAACTTTAAAGGAAATGCTATTTCTTTTATACAGATCTACAATGGAAGACAGCAATACTAACAGCACCGAGTCATAGAGGTAAAAATGATTGAAAAAATTATATTGTTAACAAAAAGATACAATTTATAAAGTAAATTTTTATTGTTAACAATATCTTAGTATGACAACACTATTATTCAGGTGGTGTCATCTTGATTTCTATGTTTCAAATGCTAAAATAAGGCTAAGTTAAAACATTTGATGTTAATTTTGTATCATATTAATGTAACAATATTTAATGTAAACAAATTCTAGCCAGAAATTTATCAAGTTAATTACTTATAATAAGAAATACTTTAAAGAAATCTCTTTAATGAATAATAATACCTTCTGTTTCCTCACATAAGGCTCCAGGTGACAAATTGACAAAAGAGATTCTCTCTTCACCTTTATATTTCTTCCTCACTAAGACTCCATGTATCTAACTTTATTTTAAAAGGAGGAAATGGAACATGAGGAATAATTTAAATAAGATTTTCATGAAATATATAGTGGTCAGAATGCAGAATTTAAACCCTTAAGGGCAGTTTTGAAACAAATAGCCTAACATGTGATTGTGGCTAAGGGATGGAACTGGCTTTGATTGAGGACCTCTGAGATCCCAGGAAGACTGCCAGCTGTACTCTCCCTCCAATGTAGAGAGAAGGTTTTTACAATGAGAAAATGTAGGGATCCAAATATATTATTAAAGTTTTATTTCAAATATGTAAAAAATGATTATTTTATATATCAGTCCTATCACTGGTAGTCATCACAAAAATTCATAAGTTCAACAAAGCAAGAGAGTTTGCCTAATTGTCTGCTGTTCGTTCATACCTCACTTTGACTGATGGTCAAGTCAATGGTTTGCTGTTTTCTGTGTTACCAAGTATTGGGGGTTGGTGACATTCAAGGTTCTTTGAAGGTTCTTTATTTAAAATTTTAAAAATCTCATTATTAATCCTGCTGCCCGTCACTTGACAGCAGTTCTAAACCAGATACCCAGACTTTCCTAGAGATAAATATAGACCTTTATCTTTTTGTGGCTGTATAGCAAGGCTCTTTTATACAACATGTGGCTCCATATGTGTATCTGAGAAATAGCTGCTCATGGATGATTCAGTGTGAAAATAAGTCAGAATGTTTGACGAGTAAGAAGGATGATAGTTCATCTGCATAGGAGCTGCATAGGAAAGTGGGCTATCACTGTGATTAGGTCAGAAAAGTCAAACTCATTCAGGGTCTTGGAGCTCTGGAGGACAGTGTCTTTTCCTGACAGGAAAAGAAAGTAATGATCAGAGGATTCATATTATAAGCATTAAACTTACCTGTTGAGAGAGTAGGGTTTAAAAACTGTTTATTATGGCAGGGATAAGAGAGAAACTACTACAGTACTTCAGATCAGGGTGATAAGGATATGTTAGTGATAAAGTTTGAAGGTAAATGTATTGGCAGCCTAAGAAAAAGTGAAAAATGTAGACATAAAGCAGAATAAGAACCTGGCTAAATTGTAATTTCAGAAAAGTATTAAAATGAAAATTAACAGCCCTGTTACCAAAATTTTCTCTCTTAACTAAAGGTTTTTAAAATTCACTTGTGACTACTGGGAGAGAAAACCTGCATAGCTAATCTTGAGTCAAGACATGTATTGATATGACATGATAAGGAGTCTAATTTTATCAGATATGAAAAGAGACATAAAGTGTTTCTGTTATTGTAAGAGGAGGAATTCACGTGGTATAGTTGATAGTCTACAACTTTCTCTAACATAAACTACAATAAAATGGATTCACTCAGACTTGGAGACTAGTAAAGTAGGTAAGAGACAGTTTCTAGACAGTTCCATACTAGGAAAGATATGGTACCAGCAAGATTGAAAAACAGGAAAAGAAAAGGTTCAAGAGACAAGAAATGGGTGAATCAATTAGTGTGCTGACTGGTTGTATGTATATGACTTAGAATAAACAATGAAGACCTCAACATTTCTTCCAGAATGGATATTGACATATTTTATTGATGACACAGTGTATAGTAATAGGTGAAGACTCAGGTTGGAGTTTGGGTGATAAGGTGGACAGCAGCAAAGAATGACTTTCGTTTTGAATATTATGGGAGGACAACTACTGAAGATGCACAGAGCATTTTTGGATGTACTCTTTCTTTGCTGATAAAGAGCGACAAATTGATAGTAACTCTTCTATCTACTTGCCCATCTATATTGTTTTTTTCCCTCCTTTTTCTTGCTGTTTTCCTTTCACTCATGTCAAGTTTAGAGAGTATAAATAAAACATGAATTTCATAACATTTCCTTTTTTTGCATGTGTCAGAAACTATTCCTAGAAGAAAAACTTTATAAATTTCCTGGATAACAGGCACATATTACTACAATATCCCCAGTGCCATGTCATGCTAATTAATCACCATACTTGAGGTTGCATAGTGAAATTAGATAGTTACTATTAACAAGAAAAATATAACTTTTGCTTTTCTGTATTTCTTTTTCAACAGTAATTAGGTAACAATATCAAAAGCCATCTGCAAAAAGGATATTACCAAGAAACTCACTGTTAACTGGCCTGATGCAAAAATGAAACCATCTGTTTTTCTCTCCTTTTGTTATGGTACACAGCATTCAGTGTAACAAACCAAAATAAACCCTATGACTGAAAGCATGCAACCCTGTATTTGTTTATTTGGAAGTAAGCAGCCTTGCCTCTTTTTAACCAGGGAGACTATAACATTCTAGCTGAAATATTCCACTGTCACTGCCACTCTGAGATGGCCATGGTCATGTTAACTGCTTCCATCTCTAGACAGGACACCACAGCCCCCACCTCTGCAATGGCTCATGATTCCTCTGCTCCATCCATGGTAGGCTTTGGGATATTAAAAAGGAGCATCAATAAATAAGGCTACCTCCCAAGACCCCCAGACAGTCACTAGCGTTCTTTCTGTCTTAAAGGGATTGCTCAAGGTGTCTGGCCATAAGTACCTGTTCCATCTCAAGGTGACGTCTCCTTGGTCCCATTAAAACTGAGATTTTTTTTGTCCCTTTGGGAACTTAAAATTGCTACCTTAATTGGGACCTGGAGAGAACAATTTTAAGGAGGCTCACGGTTGCAGAGGTCTCAGTCCATTTCGCGGAAGAGTGTGGTGGAAGGAAATGGATCATATGATGATCAGGAAGCAGAGAAAGACTCCACTTGGCCAGATACAAAATGTATATTCCAAAGGCACACTCCCAATTCCCCACCTCCTTCAGTCACATTGTCTTTAGTTCCCACTGAGTTAAACCCCATCATGAGATTAATTCACTGATTTAAGGCTCTTATAACCCAATTTTATCTCTGAATGTTCTTGCATTGTCTCATGCATTAGCTTGTGGGGTATACATATCAAGACTATAACATGGCCTATATTTTAACTGAAGCTAAGATCCTATGGGTAAGATTTTCTTGCATCAGTCTTCCCTCTCCCCATCTCCTTGCTGCAGAGATGGGTGCACCTCTGCATTTAAGAAAGCATTTTAATGGTTTATGGAACCACCTGCCCACCTGGAGTCTGAAAAGTACCTAAACTGTCTGTATTAAAAAGGTGATTCTGTGTGAGGGTTGGAAAAACCTCATCACAGAAGGCCTCAGTTTCCTTTTCCAAGTGCTCATTAACTGATGAATGTGTAAACAAACATACAATGGGGTAGTTTTCAGCCATAAAAGTAATGATGCCCTGCTATAACAGGGATGAAACTTGAAATCATTATGTTAAATGAATAAAGACAATCACAAAGACCATGCATCATTCATTTGTATAAAATTTTCATAACAGTGACATCTCTAGATATAAGAATTCATTTGTTGTTTAGGACTAAGGGTGGAAGTCAGGGATGTAGGAATAGTGGAAAAGTGATGACTCTAGTGAACAGGGTTTCTGTGTGTGTGTGTGTGTTGCTGGGAATTGAAACTTGGGTTTTCTTTTTGATGACTTGGACTAAGGAACGTGATTTCTTTTTGTCATATGAATACACTAAAAAAAATTCAGTTGTGTACTTTAAACGAGTGAATTTCAAATACCCTTATATATTAATAAAGGCATTTGAAACACTAATTGGAATGGTGCTTCTACACCCTTCTCCTCATTGCCACTACCTTATTTGGGGCCATGTGGTTCACCCCCAGCTTGATATTAGCAATAACTGTTCAGGAACCAAATGTCTAGGCATCACAGCACCTAATGGATCCAAAGTTTAGTCCTTCCCAGAGGTTAATTTTTCACTTAGTAGAGTAAGGTGTCCTGTGTGAAAAAAGTTTTGAGAGGTAGGGGACAGGTGTGAGCTGGGTTTTGGACACCTGCAGTTTCAGACATTTGTTGGGAAGTTCAGGGAGGCAGTTGCAATCTTCTTCCATGGTGGTGTCACTTCCCCATTTCTCCTGGCCTCATGCCCGTCCCGTCCACACAGCTTCTCAGTACCTAGAATGACCATTAACAAAACGTTAAGGTTAGATTTTAAAACTTTCTTTCCCTTTCCTCCAAGTATAGTCTATCACAATAAAGGCATACAGGTTTTGAAAAATGGTTTTTGAGAACCTTATCAAAATCAATTTCTACTTTCTTGACGTGTTCCTGTTTGCAAAGATAATGTTTTAGTCAGCAGTGCCATGTATTAGGAAATTTCTAGTAATAATAGGTAGTGATATTTAATATCTCCCCTTTCCCTTTATTGCCACCTGAGAAAATAATCTACCAAAAAACTGTAGCATGAACAAATGAAATTACCAAAACCTTACTAGCAGGGCAAATCATGTTTTACCCTACATTGCTACTGAAGGGTTTAAATACTTCACTTTTCACAGCAAGCCATTTGTAAGCAAATGTTTATGCTAGTGTCTGGTTTCCTCCTTCCATTCTGAATATTTAATTTCACTTTATTTTTCATTTCCAGAGTTTCAATTTATACTTTTTTTGTAAGTTCAATTCTCTCATTGATATTCTCTATTGAGAAATGATTTTAATACTTTTTCTGGTTTATATGTGGTTCACCTTTTACTTTTGAAATGATGAAATATAAATAATTCAGATTATCTTTCTATTAAATATATGATCTCCCTCGAGGATACATTCCCTTGATTGTTTTCTTGTGTAATGGCCACTCAGTTGTTTTTCTGCATATCTTTTTTGAAAACTGAAACTGGACATTCAATATAATACAATGTGGTAATTTTGAAAATCAGGTTATCCTGGCTCCCCAGAGACATTTTTTTGTTATTGCTATTTGTTGTAGTTTCTTTTGTGAGTTTTCTGAATTCGTTCTCTGAAGTCTGTATTGGTTGTGTGCATCCACTGAATGATTCTACATGTTATTAATGGTGTGTTAATGATTAGAGAGAGAATTGCTTAAATGCTTGGGCCTGTATGCCTCTCATTATTTGTCAAGGGCCTCTGGACACACATAGAAGCATGCTTTTATTACTCAACCAAGAAATTTTGTATCCTGCTTGCCTTAAGTCTTATGATCATCCAGAGGTGACAGTTTCAGGTTTTATCAGGTCTTTTCTAAACATATACACTTCCCTGTCCATATGCTCAGCCCTCTAGAGTCACAGTAATTTGTCATAGCTCTTCTTCTTAAGTTTCCAGTAAGGCGAATGAGAAATAAAAAGAAAATAGCTACAGTTGTTTTCAAAAAAATGTCCTTGGGAAAAATAGCTTACACACTGAGTCTAGTCTTTTATGATAAAATACAGACAAGCTTGAAGTGGCTCTTCTAGGAATCACAATAGGAGTCATATCCTTAGTATTTTCTAGGCTTGAAAGCCATGCAAATAATATGAAAAATCAAGGGGAAAAGGCATGACAATCTACAACACTTCAACAACTGATCCCATTGACAACAAGTGGAAGAAATATCAGAGAATGAATTTAGAAACTGCATAGTTATAATTGTCGATGAATTAAAAGAAGATGTAAAGAATAAACTAATAAAGGAAGTAAAAATCATTGAAAAGAGCAAACAAACATAAATCCTGTCAATAAAAGGTAAGCCAATCATGATTTCTACAGATTTTTCAGCCTAGATCCTAAAAGCCAGAAAAGCTTGGAATAATATATACCAAGACTGTAAATAAGGGTCTGGGGTTGTGGCTCAGCGGTAGAGTGCTCACCTAGCACGTGTGAGGCCCTGGGTTCAATCCTCAGCACCACATAAAAGTAAATAAAATAAAAGCCATGATCCCTTAAAAAAAAAGACTGTAAATATAAGAGCTGTCAACCAAGATCACTCTAACATCCAACAAATCTATCCTTCAGCTAAGGAAAAGACTCTTCAGAAATAAAAAGTGCCATTAATAAAGTGGAATTAACAGATATTTATAAAATATTTCACCTATCAGCAACCAAATTAATTTTATTCTCAGTGACATATGGAACATTATCAAAGCTATAACCATATTTTATTACATAAATGAAGTCTTAACAAATAAAAAAAAATCCTTGCATCCTACCAGATCATGATAGAATTAAATTAGAAATCAATAACAAAATAGAAACATAAATCATTCAACACCTGGAGATTAAGTAATACACTTTTGAATGATCAATGGATCATAGGAAAACTAAAAAATACTAGATTTAAAAATTTCTTAGAAGCAAATGGGAATAGACATACCACATATCAAAATGTCTGGGATAGTAGGAAAGCAGTTCTCAGAAGAAAGTCTGCATGCTTTATTGTTTTCCATCCTTTCACTTCAGTATGTGGATGTCTTTGCCTTTAAGGTGAGTCTCTTGTAAACAACACATGTTTGAGTCTGGTTTTTAAACCACTCTGCCACTGTGTCTTTTGATTGGAGACTTTGACCATTTAGATTCAGTTTCCTTTCACAGAGGTGACTTTTGGTTCCTTCCATTTTATTTCTAATGCATTGAGTGTCTACATTAAAAAATGAAAGATTCTAGAGAGAGGAAAAAAGCTTATTTCAAAATAATTAGAAGACAGGAAATAAGATCAGAGCTGAAACAAAGTTTTGGGTCAAAAATACGATACAAAGGATCAATGCAACGATGAGTTAGATAAACCCAAAGCCAAACTATCAAGAAGAGAGAGAAGAATAACATTGACAAAATTAGACATGAAAACATAGATATCACCACAGTCATTCTGAAATCCAGAGAATCAGTAGAAACTATTTTGAAATGGCAAGTTTAGAAGTTAGGAATAAATTTCTAGACCCATATAATGTAGTCAAATTGAACCATGAGGACATAGAAAAACTAATAGATCAGTATTAAGCAATGAGAATGAAGCAGCAATTAAAAGTCTTATAACAAAGAAAAACCCAGAATAAGATAGATTCTTAGTAAGTTCTACCAGACCTGTAAAGAACCATGCCAATTTAAAAATACTTTATGAAATAGAAAGGGAGGGAACACTCAGAAATTCATTCTATGAGTCAAGTATCACCTGGATACCAAAATCAGAAGAAGACATACAAAGGAAAGAAACTAGAGATCAATATGTCTAATAAACATAGACTCAAAATTCTTAATATTAGCAAACTGCATTCAAAAACACATTAGGAAATGAACACACCATGATCAAGTGGCTTTTATCCAGGGATGCAAAATTGGATCAACATATGCAAATCAATAATGTAATTCACCACATACATAGAATTAAGCCTAGGAATTGTATGATCACCTTGATAGATGCAGGAAAAGTATTTGTAAAAATCTAGCACCCATTCTAGTTAAAAATGCTAGAGAAACTTGGATTAAA
This sequence comes from Marmota marmota marmota, assembly GCF_001458135.2. NCBI lineage: Eukaryota > Metazoa > Chordata > Mammalia > Rodentia > Sciuridae > Marmota > Marmota marmota. The sequence goes on from NW_026000223.1 coordinate 8,786,766, forward strand.
ATCCTGATGATTATATGTTCCTTGACTTACTGTGGGGTTACATCTGGTTAAATCCAGCATAAAGTCAGAAACTAGGCTCCTGAGCTTTTGGCAGCTGCTGAGACCCTGGCAGAGGTACCTGAACACATGCGAGGACCTCTGGAGGAAATGAGGCTTTTCCAAGCAGCTCTTGACCAGTCCCGGATCATTGTCTGGGCAAGTAAACTAATTTTAAAGGGTAAAATGTTTGGGCCATTTGTTGGTGATACGAAAAAAAGAGCTGAGGTTAAGAATAGAGTATACATGTGGGAGTTTCACAGCCTCCCTGAACCACCAACCAGGGATCTTGACACAAGGACATTTGGGGAGATTCTAACCATAGCAACCCTCCTGAAAAATCTCCGCAGAAAGTGTACACACGCAGAGGTACACATTGATGATAAAATTCAGACTAACAACAGCAGTATTTCTGATGTGACTGAGATGGAATGTAATTCAGCAGACTTGCATGCCATAAATTGTCTGTTCATTCCAGTTACTGTGGAAATTACTCAATATATAAAGAACACACAGGTTACTCTAACAGATGAGCTTCCTAAAGAGTCATCCAGCAGCACAAACTTTGAGTCTAAGAAAGAGAGGACTGATAATCCACCTGTGCTCCCCAAGATTAAAGCTGAGACAGACTCTGACCCAATGGCACCCTCTTGTTCCTTAAGTCTGCCTCTTAACTATCAACAACTGAGGTGGTGTCTTTCCACAAGGAGAAGAGTGTTTGTCATCAAAGTTCAAACATCAGGACAAGCTTACTCCATTTGCAGAGATTTCAGCAATTGAAATTCCTAAACTAGGTCTCATGTGCATGTCTGCTCTTGCACCTATGTTACTTGTGACCTCCAGTAGGTTTAAAGATGGAACTGCTCTCCATAGCACAGCCCTGCCTTTCGGGACTTTGGGAAACCAAGTGATGGAAAAGCAGAGTGGACAGATACAGCCCTAACTTCCAAGAAACTCAATTTAAAGAGTGGTAGTGACATACCAGCATGGAGTTTGTCTGGGAGAGATGAGAGAGAAACTGGGAGCCCTCCTTGCTTTGATGAATACAAAATATGGAAATAGCGAATAGCCAGTTGCATTTTCAGTAATGTGTGCAACCAGTAGCCACTGGATTTATGTAGCAGTGTCAAACAGAAACTGAGGGTTCAGGCAAGTCTTTGATTCAGTGGGAATCTGTATTGGATCTCAGTGTGCATAAAAGCCTGATAGCAACTCGAAGGCAGGCAGTTGAAAGAAAACCATTTGGTGCAGCCTTTGTGGTGCTGTGAAGAAGCAGCCAATCACCTGCACTCTCCAGGAGGTCCTTCTCCATGAATATAATGGCATCAATTTACCTGTAGAAAATACTTCTGATTGTGACCAGGAGCACAAGTCCTTGTAAATCTAGATGCCCAGTGAGATCCTGATCTTGTTCTTGACTCTGGTTTCTCTGCCCCAGCCTTGAAGTCACCCCCTGAAGTTTGTCCTTCAGTCACCTGCATTACAGATGTCTTCCAGTCAGTTGCCTCCTCTCCTGATCCTCATAGATCCCTCTTCCACTCCACCCTGCCCTCCTGTGTTAACTGTTGCCACTCTGCTCCCTCCACTCCTTCCAACCATCCCTCTCCCTGCCCCTTCTTCTAGTGCATCTCCTCACCCATGTCCCTCTCTGCTCTCCAATGCCACTTCCCAGTCTCCTCTTGCAATTCTCTCCCCAACAGTGTCCCCCTCACACTCTCCCATTCTTCCTGTGGAGCAGCTCATGTCTGCTCCTTCACCTGGTCCTCCAACACTTTCTTCTTCCTCCTCCTCCTCCTCTTCATCCTTCTCTTCATTGTTCTCTTCATCCTCCTCCTCATCCCCTTTGTCACCCCCTCTCTCAGTAGTGTCATGTGTGGTTTCCTCTGGTGATAATATGGAGGCTTCTCTCCCTGCAGTAACTTTCAAGCAGGAGGAACCAGAGAAGGAAGATCTGAAAGCCAGGGAAGAGTCCTAGTGTGTGTTCTATTTGTAAAAAAGAATTTACTGTTTGGGGCAATTTGCGGCAATACCAGTGAGAACTCTACTTAGACAAGGTGTGCACACATCATGAGTTTGAATGTAGGGCACTGAGGCACCAGAACTTCACAGATCCCAACAAGGCCCAAGTAGAGCATATGCATGGATTTCCAGAAGAGATTAATGTCACCATAAAAATAATGGCTTCTGGAATACAGACAAAAGATTCAGATATTTGATTGAGTCTCAATCAGCATTACCCAACCTTTAAACCACCTCCATTCCAGTACTATCACCACAAACCCATGGGTATTCGTGTGACAGTCACAAATTTTACTACCCACAATATTTCGCAGACTTTTACTATTTTTTTTATATTTTTTTTATACTTTTACTATATTTTACTTTTACTACTGCCATTCACTGCACAAAATGTGGAAAAGGTGTTGACAACATGCCTGAGTTACACAACTATATCCTGGCATGAGCCTCTGCAAGTAACAAGAGGTATACACTAAAGAAAAATCTAGTACCATTGAAACAAACTGTGCAGCCCAAAGGCAGCAAAACATCACCAAATAAGCTCAAGTTGAATGCATTGAAGAAAAAAAAATTGTACAGAAAATGATCATAAAAAAAAATCTGCAAAACAAAAGATCAACTTGAGAAGATCCTCAGAGGTCCATGTCTGCCCCTACTGCAGCTAGAAGTTCACTTAACACTGGGAGCCTGAAAAAGTACGCCATGTTCAGCTGCCCCCAGAAACCTCTTTCCTTCCAAAATAAAAGTTTCTCATTCATCCAAGAAAGCGGACACTCATCACCTGCAAGTATCGACAGACATGCCAGCAATAGCCACCGCAGATGGACCGCAGATGCAGAATATGCAAGTGCCCCTAGGAAAGATCTGGGCTCAAAGCTCAGGCCCTGTACAGTGTCCACTGTCCTCCTTGTCCTTCTGGTCCAGGTAGAATGTCAAGTTTGCAGCTTCAGTCAAGTCCAAAAAAACCAAGCCCTATTAGAATGGCCAAAATCACTCACATGGAGGGGAAAAAACCCAAAGCTATGGCCAAGAATCATTCTACTCAACTCTCGAGTAAAATCTCCTGGAGCTTGCACGTGAAGTTGCAAAAAAGCAAAACTGTGTTGCAAAGTAAGTCTATTTGGCAAGTAAGAAAAGAACAGACCTGTATCCGCTATTCTGTACCATTCATTGGTCTATCAGTCAGTCTGTTTGGGTGCCAATACCAGCTGTTTTTGTTAACTGTTGCTCTGTGGTATAGTTTAAGGTCTGGAATAGCAATGCCACCTGCTGCACTCTTCCTGCTAAGGATTGCTTTAGCTATTCTGGATCTCTTATTTTTCCATATGAACTTCATGATTCCTTTTTCTATTTCTATGAGGAATGTCATTGGGATTTTGATCAGAATTGCATTAAATCTGTATACTGCTTTTGAAAGTATGGTCATTTTGATAATATTAATTCTGCCTATCCAAGAGCAAGGTAGATCTTTCCATCTTCTAAGGTCTTCTTTGACTTCTTTCTGTAGAGTTCTGTATTTTCATTATATAGATCTTTCTCTGCTTTCATTGACTCCTAAGTATTTTATTTTCTGAGGCTATTGTAAATGGGGAAGTTTTCCTTGTTTCCCTTTCTGAGGATTTGTCACTGATATACAGAAATGCCTTTGATTTATGGGTGTTGGTTTTATATCCTGCTACTTTGCTAAATTCATTTACTTATTCTAGAAGTTTTCTGGTGAAACTGAAATCACCAGAAATAGAATCATATCATCAGCAAATAGTGCCAATTTGAGTTCTTCTTTTCCTATGTGTATCCATTTCTTTCGTCTAATTGCTTTGGCCAGTGTTTCAAGAACTATGTTAAATAGAAGTGGTGAAAGAGGGCGTCCCTGTCTTGTTCCAGTTTTTAAAGGGAATGCCTTCAATTCTTCTCCATTTTAGAATGATGTTGGCCTGGGGCTTAGCATAGGTAGCCTTTATGATGATGAGATATGTTCCTGTTATCCCTAATTGTTCTAGTGTTTTGAGCATAAAGGGGTGCTGTATTTCGTCAAATGATTTTTTGTACCTATTGAAATGATCATATGATTCTTGTCTTTTGAGTTTATTGATGTGATGAATTACATTTATTGATTTGAGTATGTTGAACCAACCTTGCATCCTGGGATGAATCCCACTTGATCATGGTGCACAATCTTTTTGATATGTTTTGTATTTGATTTGCCAGAATTTTATTGAGAATATTTGCATCTATGTTCACTAGAGATATTGGTCTGAAGTTTTCTTTTTTGATGTGTCTTTGCCTGGTTTTGGAATCAGGGTGATATTGGCCTCATAGAATGAGTTTGGAAGTGCTCCCTCTTTTTCTATTTCCTGAAATAAATTGAAGAGTATTAGTATTACTTCTTATTTAAAGGTCTTGTAGAACTCAGCTGTGTATCCATCCAGTCCTGGACTTTTCTTGGTTGGTAGGCTTCTGATGATGTCTTCTATTTTGTCGCTTGAAATTGATCTGTTTAAATTGTGTATATCATCCTGATTCAACTTGGGCAAATGATATGACTCCAGAAATTTGTTGATGCCTTCAATATTTTCTATTTTTATTAGAGTAAAAGTTTTCAAAATAATTCCTAATTATCTTCTGTATTTCTGTAGTGTCTTTTGTGGTATTGCCTTTTTCATCATGTATGCTGGTAATTTGAGTTCTCTCTCTCCTGTTCATTAGCATGGCTAAGGGTCTCTCAATTTTATTTATTTATTCAAAGAACCAACTTTTTGTTCTGTCATTTTTTTGAGTTGTTTCTTTTATTCAATTTCATTGATTTCAGCTCTGATCTTAATTATTTCCTCTCTTTTGCTGCTTTTGGTGTAGATTTGCTCTTCTTTTTCTAGGGCTCTGAGATGTAATTTTAAGTGATTTATTTGTTGACTTTTTCTTCTTTTAAAGAATGAACTCCATGCAATGAACTTTCCTCTTAAAACTGCTTTCATAGTGTCCCAGAGATTTTGATATGTTGTATCTGTGTTCTCATTCCCCTTTAAAAATTTTTTAATCTCCTCCTTTTTTCTTTGGCATCCCATTGTTCATTCAGTAGCATATTATTTAGTCTCCAGGTGTTAGAGTGTATTTTATTTCTTATTTTATCATTGGTTTCTAATTTCATTCCATTATGATCTGATAGAATGCAGGGTAGTATCTCTACTTTTTTTATACTTGCTAAGAGTTGCTTTGTAGACTAACCCACAAAATTAAAATTATCTTATTTTAAACAAAGGTGCCAAAAACATGCATTGGAGACAAAATAGCCTCTTCAACAAATGGTGCTGGGAAAACTGGAAATCCATATGCAACAAAATGAAATTAAACCCCTATCTCTCACCATACACAAAACTCAACTCAAAATGGATCAAGGACTTAGGAATACAACCAGAGACCCTGCATCTAATAGAAAAAAAAGTAGACCCTAATCTCCATCATGTAGGATTAGGCCTCAACTTCCTCAATAAGACTCCTTGGGGCAAAAATTAAAATCAAGAATCAATAAATGACATGGACTCAAACTAAAATGTTTCTTCTCAGCAAAAGAAACATCTGTGAGGTGAACAGAGAGCCTACATCATGGAAGCAAATCTTTACCCCTCACACATCAGATAGAGCACTAATCTCTAGGGTATATAAAGAACTCTAAAAGTTAAACACCAAAAAAACAAATAACCCTATCAATAAATGGGCCAAGAAAGTGTGAACAGATACTTCTCAGAAGATGATATACAACAAATACATGAAAAAATGTTCATCATTGCTAGCAATTAGATAAATGCAAATCAAAACCACTCTTAAGATTTCATCTCTTGAGCAGTGTGAAGAAGAAGAGTCAAGAATGACCCCTGGACCGATCAAAGCCCTGCGGGCAGCTGCATCCCCACATCCAGCACCTGTGTCCTGCTGCCGTCACCACCATGCCCAAGAGAAAGGCTGAAGGGGACGCTAAAGGAGATATCACCAAGATGAAAGACGAACCACAGAGAAGATCCACAATGTTATCTGCTAAACTTGCTCCTCCAAAGCCAGAGCCCAAGCCTAAAAAGGCCCCTGCAAAGAAGGGAGAGAAGGTACCCAGAGGGAAAAAGGGAAAAGTTGACACTGGCAAGGATGGGAATAACCCTGTAGAAAATAGAGATGCCAAAACAGACCAGGCACAAAGAGCTGAAGGTGATGGAGATGTCAAGTGAAGTGTGTGCATTTTTGATAACTGTGTACTTTTGGTGACTGTACAGTTTAAAATACTATTTTTGTCAAGTTTCATAAAAATGCAGAATTTTGTTTTGCTTTTGTTTTAAGCTATGTTGTTAGCACACAGAACACTTCATTGTTGTTTTTTGGGGAAGGAGTATATGTAACTAGTAGAATGTCTTCAAAGCTGGAATGGTGTGGGGGAAAACACCTTTCCCTTCTAGTTTTGAGAGACTTCCTCTTTGTTCCCAAGAGGAGGGATTACCTGATGTTGGCACACATAGCCAACTTGGCACAAATGCCTTGTGGTATGGAAAAACTCAAACTCATTTTATGTCCTCCTCTGCCTCTCTGCCATCAGCATAGACTTAATTCCCCTAAACTCAGACCTGTTGGGACCTGATTCCCAACAATTGGTTTTACCAGTGTGTGGGGCAATCTGGACTTTCCAGTGATGTCATTGAGAATAGTGTCCCTCAGATCAGCAGTTCCTTTTCTAGATTGTGTATCTTCAGATTAATAATTTTTGCCATTTCCATTTCATTTCCTGACAGTCAGGATCAGCTTGTGAAAAGTTGTTAAACAACATGCTAAATGTGAAATGTCAACCCTCACTCTAAGCTTTCCCTATTTAGAGCATCAAATGAAGACTTCATTGGGTTTTATAGTGGCTTTCTGATTTTGGTAGTCCATCCAAGAAGGGAGTTTGAAACTTGTTGTGTACTGTTAACGATTGTCTGCCCATGTCCTGCCTGAAATACCATGATTGTTTATGAAAAGTATCTTTAATAGAACTGGATACAGTTTGAAAAGAAAAATTTTAACTCACTTCAGTCAGAATGCAGCTATTATGCATACAAACAACAATAACTGTTGGCAAGGATGTGGGGGAAAAAAGGTACACTCATACACTGCTGGTGGGACTGTAAATTGGTTCAGCCAATATGGAAAGCAGTATGGAGATTTCTTGGAAAATTGGGAATGAAACCACCATTTGACCCAGCTATCCCTCTCCTCAGTCTATACCCAAAGGACTTAAAAACAGCACACTACAGAGACACAGCCACATCAATGTTTATAGCAGCACAATTCACAATAGCTAAACTGTGGAACCAACCTAGATGCCCTTCAATAGATGAATGGATAAAAAAAAAATGTGGCATGCATACACAATGGGATATTACTCAGCAATAAAAGAGAATAAAATCATGGCATTTGCAGGCAAATAGATGAAGTTAGAGAAGATAATGCTCAGTGAAGTTAGCCAATCCCACAAAACCAAATGCTGAATGTCTTCTCTGATATAGTGGAATAGGTAGAGGGAGCATGGGAGAAATAGAGAACTCTAGATAGGACAAAAGGGTGGGAGGGAAAGGGAGGGGGCATGAGGTTAGAAATGATGGTGGAATGTTTATTATCCAAAGTACATGTATGATGGTGGTCATTATTATCCAAAGTACTTGTATGAAGTCACGAATTAGTGTGAATACACTTTTTATGCAACAAGAGATATGAAAAATTGTGCTCTATATATGTAATAAGAATTGTAATGCATTCTGCTGTCATATACAAATAAAAAAATAAAATTTTATCAATAGTAAAAAAAAAAGAAAAAGAAAAAGAAAGAAAAGAACAGACCTACCTGTTCAATGTAAAATCTAGAGATCAGATGCAGGGGTGTTGGGGGTGTGGGCAGGAGGATCAGAGGAAGCCTTCAAATGGCAGCTGCAGGGGACCTGAGTGAAAGTAGGAGAGAGGATAGAAGTGCCAGGCAGGAGCTTCCCATAGAAAGGCCCCCCAAACAAAACAAACATTAATTTACTAAAAGATATTACATGTTCAACCAAGCACTACTGCAAAGCATTAGGAAATCTACCAAGCTTGCAAAACCAGTTGAAGCTGATTCAAAAATTGTAACAGCTGATTGTGGGCAGGTTTCTTGTTGCCCTGGTTAGAGTCAGGCATATGCTTCTTCAGTGGTGTCCAGTATGTGTGCTGGGCTCCCAAGTGACTGAGATCCATAAGATAAGGGCCCTGTAAGATGGGCTAGATGAACTGGCTCCCTGTCATGGGACTGACTTAGATGTGAGTGTGGCCCTTGATTTTGGCACAAAGCAGAGAAGGGAATGATCTGAACTGAACCTTGCAAAGCAAGTTCTCTTTCATCAGTACTTTGTCATAGATTTCAAGGATGACAGATTCTGATGCACTCTTTTTAAAACTTTTCCTCACACATCAGCTCTTGATGCCTTTCTTCTAAAAGAATCATAAAGAGAGGCATTAAGCTGATCTTCTGTCCTCTCCCCCTTTTTTAAAAAAATCACAAGCAGATTGCCAGCATAACTGAGAGGAAAACAGATTGAATATAGACTCTATTTTAGGCCTTTTTTAGTGTTATGTTTATATATCTAGATAGACATTATCATCTCAGATGGTTATCTGGCACTAATTTATAACTATTGTGAGAGACTATGAAGCAATATACCTATGCATAGATGCATCCAGACCTGTATAGATATGTGTCTTTGATACCTCTGGTTACCAGTGATAAGTTCTGCTTCCTCATGTGTTGAAATATAACATTAGAGGAGTACACAGAGGGGAGCACATAAAGCAGGGCTTACTTAAAAAGGTGTAACATAGACTTCTCTTGAGAGGGAGAAGAAGGCTGTAACTGGCAGCCTGGTATCCCAAGATGTGAGAGCATTCTGTCTTTTTTATATGATCTTGAATTCCTTTGTTCTTCTACTCTCTTCCCATTATCTCTCTCCTTCCTGCTTACCTGACTATGCCCAGGAGATGCTCCAGGAGAATGGCTAAAAGGCGAGAAGCAGATGGACAGGGGAAGGGCCAAATGGAATGATCAGGGAAGGAAGTGGGCATTAACTAACAACTTTTATAGCTCTCTGTAGGGAGGGACAATCCCTGAGACAGGTTACCTCAGCAACAGGTTGGCGCAGGGGCAGGTTATCTTAAGAAGGGTGGAGAAAGGGCTCTGAAGGTATTAACATTTGAATCCCTTCATTCTCTGAATCCCACCCTTGCCAATCTGCCTGTCTAATTCTGGCTTCATTTATGCATAGGTATAAATGAATTTACATACCAGGTTTTACACTGAAGTCTCTAGCAGAGATTAAAAACAACAAATTGGCTTCTGCCAAAGTATATGAGTATCATTTCTCCAATTGTTTTTAAGCCTTGTCCCAAATTAGTGACTGGATTGATAAAAAATGGCTAGATTTTATTCATACTTTTTTTGTTCTCAATTTTAAAAGGAATCTAACTCTTAAAATTGTAGTTTAATACTTGATTGAGTTTGTGCCACTTTAACCCTTTCACTATTATTCACATTTTGTTACATTTCTGTTTTGTTGAAATATTGTATAAAGCATTTGTAGCAGTTTAAAAGTAAAATATTTAAAATTATTTAAATTGTTTGGATGTTTTAATTGTATTATATGTGATTTACATTTTGCATTTTTTTAGATTGTTAATCTGAAGGGTCTTTCTATATGAAGTTTGCTGTTATTTTCTTGCTTCTTGTTGGAGAGTGCTATAAAAAACTATTCTAATAAGAACATTGAAATTTACAATTTGACATAAAAAAGAATTATAAAAAATATAAATAAACAACGCAACATGATTACTTCTGAAGTTCAAAAGTGGAAGCAACTGATCCCAAAGATACTGAAGTTCATAAAATGTCAGATGAAGAATTCAAAAGAATAATTATGAAAAGAGGAGGGAATTCTACAAGAATAATGTAAAACGATTGAGTAGATTAAGAAAGACACAATGGATATAAACAAAGTCTAATAAAAAGAGATTTTGAATAACAATCAAATAGAAAATTTGTTAATTAAATATGATCTGTTCATATATATATATATATATATATATAGAAAGAGAAACACAAACACACATATATATGTAAATATGAATTATATAAATTAGCACCAATTAATGTACATAAACCAACAAACACAGATAAGTCACTACAAGCATCAATAGAAATACCTTCCCTTAATATTTTCTACTTCTTGAAGAAGATGTTGGAACTGTTAAGAAAGTGCTTCATAGGAAAGATTTTTTAGTTCTTTGTATATCCCAGATATTAATATTTTACCTGAGATTCAGATGGCCAAAACTTTCTCTCATTCTCTAGGTGAGAGATAGAGGCTTAATTTCATTTTGATACCTATGGGTTTCCATCTTTGTGAAGGCCAGCTCAGTGGGCCAGATTGGCTGGTTCTTCCTCGTGGCTGTGATGTACATTACTAGAGCTGATGTTTATGCTGCTTGGATTCCTGAGTGCTTCTTTCCTGGAAAATTTGATATAATATTCCAGTCCCATGAGATTGTCCATGTTTTGATGGTGGCATCAGCCTTTGTGCATTTCTATGGAGTCTCCAATCTTCAGAAATTCCATTGTGGCCTAGAATGTGGTTGTACTGATGACTCCCTTCTTTCTACCTTGAGGTGGAGGAGAAACTTTCCAAGTGCTTAAAAAAAAAAAATATATATATATATATATATATATATAAAATTAATATAATTTTATATAATTTTATTAATATAATTAATATAATTAATTATAATTAATATAATTTTATATAATTAATATAATTTTATATAATTATATAAAAAAATATATATATATATATATATATATATTTTTTTTGCTGAAGTGAGAGAAAGAGTCTGAGCTGTCTGTTTCTAGAAGAAACCTCTTAGAGATTTCAGTACCAGTTAAGCTTTAGCTCGCTCTCACAGGTACTGGGCAATAAATTTTCTATTTCTATTCCCCTAACTGGGGAGAGTAAGGATGATCATCCCCCTTCTAAGCAATCAACCTCCTCAGCAAGACAACTACTGGTCCTTCACAGAGATAGTATTTCAAAACTCATTTTGAGATTTTAACTCATCCTACAACAATTTTGGGAAAAATTAATGGACTTTGACTCTTTAGAACTTCTGTTTTGTTGTTTTTCTGAAAGAAAATGTCCATCCCTTATTTCTGTCCTTACTTTGTAACCTGTCTTATAACAGGACATCCATTTTTGTAGCACACTTTCCAAAAATAATTGTAAATGGACCTATCTTACTAGGGTTTAGATCTGCTTACATAGCAGGAAGATTAAAGACAACAACTTTTATGTGGCCCAGCTTATCATGGAAGTGTGTCCAAGCATCAAATAACTTGAGTTTTAATTTATTTTCTTGGCAGAGTAATGTAAAACTGGGGAAAATATTTAATATTTAATGCTAAGCTTTAAAAAGAAATCTGCTATCATTGCTATGTATCTTCATGCAAAGACTGTGAGGATAATAAAGAAACATACAATAGACACTTGACATTCAAAGGAAAAAATAAAAAAGAAAAGACACGGACTAGTGGAAAGGATTAAAAAACAAGATCTAACCATATGCTGTTTGCAAGAGACTCATCTCATGGTCAAAGAACCTTACAGGCTGAAGTAAAAGGATAGAAAAAAATATTTCATACAAATAGAGTTTGAAAGCAATAATAATATTTGATAATATTAGTACAATAATAATATTTAATAATTTCAACATACCTTCATCACCAATAGGTAGGTCATCAAAGCATAAAATCAAAAAAGATTTATCCAACCTAAATAATACTACAAATACACCTAATATACACATACAGAATATTTCACTCCCAAACACCTGAATTCACCATCATTTCAGCTTATGGAATATATTTGAAAAGAGATCATATTCTAGATTACAATAAAAGTCTTAGCAAATACAAAAAGATTAATATAATCCCATGCATTATATCAGACCATGATGGAATAAAACTAGAAATCAACATCAAGAAAGATAATAGAAACCACATAAACACATGGAGATTAAACAAAGCTCTTTTGAATGAAAAATGAATCAAAGAAGAAATAAGAGGAGAAATAAAAAATTCACAAATATATGAAGACAAAGATACAACATATCAAAATTTTGGGAACAGTGTGAAAGCAGCACTAAGAAGAAAATTATTGCACTGAGTGCCTATATTTAAAAAATACAGAGAACCTAAGAAAATAAGCTTATGCCCTATGTCATAGCTTTAGGAAAGAAAAGAACAGAATTACTCCAAATTCAGTATAAGACAAAAAATAATAAAAATAGGAGGCAAAATTAATGCAATTCAGAATAAAATAACAATGCACAATATCAGCAGAACAGAGTAGGTTCTTCAAAAAGATAAGTGTGATTGATAAATCCTTAGCCAAACTAAAGAGTGAGAAGAATCAAATCAACCAGATCAGAGATGAAAAGGATGATATCATCACAGACACTTCTGAATCAAGAAGATAATTAGAAATATATTTAAAATGTTTCTTTATATATTTAAATATATATATATATATATATATATATATATATATATATAAGTGCAAATATTTAAATATGTATGTATATATTTAAATGCAACTGGGTCAACAAATTGGCGCAACTCAAAATGCAATCTTGAGTCAACAAATTATAAAATCTAGAAGACAGATTTCTAGATACATGACAGATTTCTAGAAATTACTAGATATTGGACAACCTGCCCAAACAGAATCAAGAAGGTATAAAAATGTAAACAGATCAATATCAAGTAATACAATTTAAAAAGCAGTTAAAAGCTTTCCAACAACAAGAACAACAAAAAACTCAGGACCTGATGGATTCTCAGCAGAGTTGTACCTTTATAGGCAGAATTAATATTATCAAAATGGCCAAACTACCAAAAGGGCAATCCAGATTTAATGCAATTCCTATTAAAATTCCAGTGATCTTATTCATAGAAATAGAAAAAGCAGTCATGAAATTTATTTGGAAAAGTAGGAGACCCAGAATATTCAAAGGAATCCTTAGTGAGAAAAATGAAGCAGAAGGCATCACTATAAGCATACCTTGAATTAATCTACAGAACTATAGTAACAAAAATGGCATGTTATTGGCACAAACAGAAATGAAGATCAAAGGAATAGAATAGAAAATATAGAGACAAACCTATAATATATACAGTTATCTCATAATAGACAAAGTGCCATAAACATACATTGGAGAAAAGGTAACCTCTTCAAGGAATGGTGCTCAGAAAACTAGAAATCTATATGTAGTAGAATGAAATTTACCCTCTATCTCTCACCTTGCACAAAATTCAACTCAAAGTGGATGAAACATTTAGGCTTACTAGAAGTGAGCCCAACTAATATTCCAACAGCACAAGAAGTAATATCAAGAATCAGTAAAAGGGATTGTAATCAAACTATAAAGCTTCCTCACAGCAAAGGAAACAATCAAGAACCTGAAGAGAGAGCCTACAGAATGGGGGAATATTTTTGCCACCTGCACCTCAGATAGAGCATTAATCTCTAAAATATATAAAGAACGCAAAAATCTTAACACCAATAAAACAAATAATTCAATCAATAAATGCGCAAAGGAACTAAACAGGCACTTCACAGAAGAAATATGAATGGTCAACAATTATATAAAAAATGTTCAACATCACTGGAAATTAGAGAAATGAAAATTAAAACTACAAAAAGATTCCATCTTACTCTAGTCAGAATGGCAATTATTAAGAATACAAGTAACAATAAATGTTGGTGAAGGTGTTGGGGAAAAGTTCCACTCATACGTTGTGGTGAGACTGCAAATTAGTGCAATTACTCTGGAAAGCAGTATGGAGATTCCTCAGAAAATTTGGAATGAATCACCATTTTATCCAATTTTCCCACTCCTCAGTATATACCTAAAGGACTTAAAATCAGCATAGTTCAGTGACATAGTCACATCAATGTTTATAGCACTCAATTCACAGTAGCAAAGCTAAGGAACCAACCGAGATGCCTTTCAATAAATGAATGGATAAAGAAAATGTGAGATATATATATATATATATATATATATACACACACACATACATATATATATATAAAGAAATAATTGCTCAGCCATAAATAAGAATGAAATTATGGCATTTGCCAGTAATGGATGGATCTGGAGACTGTCAGGCTAAGTGAAATAAGTCAGTCCCCCCAAACCAAAGGCCAAATGTTCTCTCTGATGTATGGATGAACCCACAACAAGGAAAGGGTGGAGTGGGAAGAATAGAAGTTAATTGGATTAGACAAAGGGGAATGAAGGGAAGGAACAGGATTGGAAATAGGAAAGACAGTAGGATGAATTGAATATAATTTTCCTATGTTCTTATGAGTACATGACCAGTGAAGCTTCATATTCTCTACAACCACAAGAATGGGAAGATATACACTATGTATGTATAATACATCTAAATATACTCTACTGTTTTGTGTATTTAAAAAGAACAAATAAAAAAGTATATAAATAAAAAATTTTAAAAAACTCAAAAATTAAAAAGGAAAATTTAAGAAGTGCTCAATGGGCTAAAATGTTGATATATTCAAGTTTAATATAGTTTGCAACTAATAAGACACATGTGTGATACATTGAAAGCAAGGAGTGTCATAAGTAAGATCAAAGTTAATTATGTTTACTCTAATTTACTGCTTCACATAGTGTTTACGAACAGCAGATTTTTGGAAAGCAAAACCCAGCACTGGACATTTAAGGGATAGCCAATTTGAAAGAAGCTGCTAAATTTTAGAAATTTTGTTAAAATTCTTATAGAAATCAGAAACTCTAAATTGTCTTGAAGGAATCCAAATAACTTTGTTTGTGTGTTAGACAAAATAAGGCACTGATCCAGAAAATCACCTGCTCATATAATAGTAGAATTCAGAAAGTTCAGCACTTATATTACTTGTCAAACTATTGCTGTAAAATAATTCATGCTAGCTCAGCAGGTTTATGATATGACATTATGTCTAGAGTTGGGTCATCTTCAAACAACTTCAAATTGTTTTTGTGGTTAATTTTGGTAGATACACAGTGCTCAAAGAGTAGAATTTAGAAGTATAAATTGTGATCTGAGAGGAAGAGTTGAAAAATTCTAAATGTGGTAGAAATAGTATTGGGGTTAAAGTGAGCAGGGATTTAAAGACTATATAATATTTTAGATAAAAATTCATGAAACATTCAATGGAGAAAAAAAACATTATTTTTTTTCCCTTTAGAACCATGAAATAGGAGTTGTTTTTCCAGGTTGCTATTACCCTGTCCAGGATTGTCCACATGCTATTGCCCTAAGAGGCAGCTGGCCATAGTAGAGGTGAACATGAATTTGCACCTGTGTCTTCATGCTTTGTTTTAAGAGTCCCTGACTTTCCAAATACCTACTGACTGGAGCAATGCTTATGTGGATTTTGGAATTCAGCAGCCTGTGATAAATTTAAGATCTAGTATTAGAACTTAGGTGTAAATTATTCAAAGTTTGGCTTGGGAAACAGGTGGCCCCACTAAATGAGGTCATTGACTTGACATCCACCTCTATCTAATATGAAAAAAACAGTAACAAAATAAAATGAAATTACTAAGTAGTAAATTTACAGCCAACTAAAAACTGATGAGGCTATGTGAATTCTATTATAAACAATGCTAACAAAAGTTTTGGGCCATAAAAGGAATAATAAAAAAATTAGCTTTAATTTTTAACTATAAAGCTTTATGTAATGTTCCACACTGTTTCCTTTAATATGATAATATTTCATATTACAGGTTCAAACAGAAAATGAGGAGGTCTTTAAAAAGAAATAACAATTTAAGTACAATTGTTTCTTATTGAAAGAGGTTTGAGGAAATCATCTTTAAATAAACATTTGACTATTTAACTGTGCAGTTCCCTAACCCTGTTTTGTTTGGAATAAAGCTCACACTTGATAAATCTCTAATTGTTAAATATATTGAGCAAAAATATTTGGAAAAATGTTTCATACTTGGATTTTTTGTTTTTTTCAATTCTGTGCTTTAAGCTAAAAAAATTAAATTATCACATTTATTTGCTAACTCTATTGAGACCTACACATTACATCTAATTTAGTGTTTTAAAAAATCAATATATAAAAAGAAAGACAACTCCCTTGTGCCTTAGAACTGGTCAAGTTTCTGAAATTTTCTGGAAAAACATAGATATAGGATTACACCTTGATATATATGTGTCAGAAAACCTAAACATATAATATTTTGATTATCCTAGTTTTTAATATTTCATGTATAGGGTATATACTAGGGATATAACTTCCTTTCAAATCTCCTAGCTAAAATATCTACACACAGATATGGATCCAAAATTCATCATTTTTTTTTAGAAATTTCCTGTTAGCTTTAAATATATTTTACTCAAAATCCATTATTTTAAAATTTCCTTACTACGTAGTTTTAGTAATCTATGTAGATATACATAAAATAGATAAGAAAAAACTAAAAAAAATCTTAAATTTTGTTGCCAAACTTCAGAGGTATAAATAAAGATGAATTATCTTTACATTGTCACACTTAACATAGCACAAATCCTGTCTGAAATGATTGAGTATAGGTAGTGTCTCAAGGTTAGGTTCGTTTTTTGGCATTTTTTAAAGATTTTTTTAAAAAATTTTATTCATTCTTTTTAGTTATACATGACAGTAGAACCTATCTTTATATATTATGCAAACATAGAATGCATCTTATTTTAATTGGGATTCCAGTCTGTGGAACTACACAATGTCGAGATTAGATTCTTAATAGCAGTTATTGTGAAGTTCTATATGGAGTTCATAAGTGTTCTTTTGTTGACATTTGTTGATGTAGGGCCTTCAGAGTCCCTAAACTGCTGTAGCAACAATTGTATTTCCATCATGTTATCAACTTCTGATATAGGGCAGCTCCGGTTCAGTGACTCCTCCCATAGCAGAGTTGTCCTGTTTAGTGCTGTTGCATTTAAACACCTTGCAATCCAATTTCTTTAAACATCTTCCCAAGGTCTTCAGTTTTCTCACCTGGAGAATGAACATCTTATTCCTTTAGGTATTAGGCATCGTCTACCACTTTTTCACCTTTTAAGCATGTAGTTTCGGGTACATGTGGGAAAAAACAACACTTTAGTTACTTACTAGTTAATGTTTACTTAGTTTATTTTATTGGCTCATTTTCAACATAGCAAAATATAGAATATGTCACTTAACATTTAGGAATATGAGCTTTGTAATTAAAAAAAAAAAAAAGTTAAAACCCACTCTTGCCTAAAGATGGACCATGAAATACACAGTTGGCCAAAGTATAGTCAAAATTCCCCAAAAGACAAACAGCATGAAACCACATAGATAGGTCCAGATATTGCAAATTTGTGTGAATGCAGAAGATACACTTGAAGTAAGCTCCAAAGGAGGGTCAGGGTGGTCTGTGGCAATGTAGCAGATAGTCATTGTCCTTCAGCCAGTCAGGGACTGCATCACATGGGATCATCCTCCAATGTCCCTCTCAGACTTTATACACTGGCTCCTCCATCTTTTCCATGTCATGATGGGCCTACAGGGGAAGTTTTAGTGCCATACCTCCTCTTCTTCTTCCTGGGGCACTGGGCATGTTTTCTCTTCTTCAGCCTTGTTTAGGTTGGTGCGTACCTGCTTGTCCTTCTTTTCTAGAGGGGGTTCCAGTTCAACCACTTCCACTGAGTCAGTTTCCCTGCTACTGGCAGGAGCCCCATTGCCTTATGCCACCACAGAACCTTTATGGGAAGATATCTGGCTGGCATCTCAATACCCTGCAACTTCAGCTTGGGGAAAGACTGGGGTCTTTCAGCCCCAGGGGGCAGAGATCTCCTTGTCTGTCTCAAACTTGTGATCTTCCTGAGTCTGGGTTTACAGGCATGCACTACCATGCCTGGTTTTTCTAAAAATTTATTTCATCTGAATTTCTTTTGCTTTAAAAGATTTCTACATACTTTGTATGTTTTTCACTTAGATTTGTCCTTGAATTATTCTGAAATGTGATTAAAAATTGTAAAATTCCTTGGTCATCCAGCCCATTATGAGAAATATGAAAGTATTAAAAGACTTTCTTGTCATGTGTTAAAGAATAATAATCAAGGATAAATTACATATAAATTTGATATCACAGACTAAGTTCACAAACTGACCTTGTTCAGGTTGATGAATTTCCCCTTAATAGCCTGAGTCTCTAGCTGTACAGTTAAGCACAATCTAGGTTTTCTAAGCAGAAATCAGATTTTATTAGATTTTGTATGTCTCTTGAAGACTTAACTTCTGGCAAGTACTCTCTTATGTACAGTGATATGTAAGTTGGGTGGGAGGGGGAATATGTTTCCTGCCCTTTAGAAGTATATATATTATGGAGAGAGCCATACATACAAGTAAGAATGATACAAAAGTCTAGCCCAGCACTGTGGCTGGCCCACGCTTGTAATCCCAGCAGCTCAGGAGGCTGAGGCAGGAGTATCGTGGGTTCAAAGACAGCCTCAGTAACAGCAAGGTGCTAAGCAATTCAGTGAGACTCTGTCTCTAAATAAAATACAAAATAGGGCTGAAAATGTGGCTCAGTGGTTGAGTGCCCCTGAGTTTAATCCCCGTACCCCCTACCCCCGACAAAAAAAAGATACAAAGTCTGTTCTATTAAAAATACAAAGGTTGAAAAAAATACAAAGGTTGAAAGAAAAAGAAAAAACTAGAAATTCATTCAAATATCTCTTAACTGACAAGTGTAAGTAAGCATTTACCACTACTAATAGTTCTAATTGCTATGAAGCAGGGCAAAACCAACTTTGGCTTAATTGCCGCTCAAAAGCAGTGTTAGTCTAGCATTAGCTGATCCTGTGGGATTCAGGTGAGGTGTATTTTCTTTTGTTGTTGTTGCCTTGGTTTTGCTTATGCTTTTACAGGTTTAGGGCCCTGTTGATATGTATTCATAAAATCACATCTCAACAAAATGTGTTGATTTGCCTACTGAATGCCTCTGTTTCCATGGGGCCTTTTAGGTTGTGTGTCTGCCTTTCTAATAATTAGTATGAGAGAGAAATGAATTCCTGCTTTGGGGATTTGAAAAGAATTAAAGGATAATTCATGCATTATAGATGGAACCTGGGGGTGACTGGGAGGCAGGAGGCTCTGCATTGCAAGGAAATAAGGCAATGTTTAGGAAAAGCCAGAAGTCAAAGCAGCAGAAATACTGAGCACAGAGCAAGTAGTTGGCAGACTGGGGTGTGAATTTAGAAAAATTTAAATTTTGTACTGAGGCATTTGGCTAGGTTTCCTACTGGAATAGAAGTACTGTAATTGTGTTAAGAATCTTGTCTGTTACTACATGAATGAGAGTATATTTGTTACTTTGAGAAGTTTCTGAAGAACATGAATTTTTGCCTGATTGGAGAAAAAATGCCACAGCCTTTTTATGAACTCTATAATGAGCTTTTTGAGTGGGGAAATTAAAAACAACAACAAAAACATAGCAGGCTGTTATGATTTGGCTATGTGGTAGCCTCCCAAAGCTCTGTATTAATGCAGGAATATTAAGAGGTGAAGTGCTTAGATTATCAGAGCTGTAACCTAATCAGCCTATCCTAGTTTAAATGAGCTGACTGGGTGGTAACTGTAGGCAGGTGGGGCCTGGCTGGAGGAAAGGGTCACTGGAAGCTGCGCTGGAAGGGTACATTTTCTTTTTGGCCCCTTCCCCATTCTCTCTCCCTCTCTGGTTCTTGAACCCATCATGAGCTTTCCTCCGCTGGGACCTTCCCCCATGATGCGGCCTCACCTTCAGCCCAGACCAATGGAGTGGGTGGACCATGGACTGAGATCTCTGAAACCCTGAACCCCAAATAGACTTTCCCTCCTCTAAATTGTTCTTGCAGGGTATTTTGCTTTCCGTGGACAAACAGCTAACACACTGGCTGTCTCCAAAAAAGTGGAAATTGACTCATTCTTCCCTTCTTTTTTTTTTTTTTTTTTTTAAATCTTAGAAGCTTAGCTTCAGCAATTATGAATATATATGTATATTTAGGTGAACAGTTGTACCCCGCCCTAGGTACTGGAGTTGTACCCCAGGATCTCACGCATACCAGGCAAAGTTCTACCACTAAGTCACACCCCCAACCCCTGCGTGTAGCTTTTAATTCAGAACATATTACACATCTGCTTTTTAAAGCACCTGGGAAGTGTTTGCTACTGAAGAGGGAGAAGTTTGTGGGGACCACAGCCACGAGGAGGAGCGGCGCTGCGGGGAGCTGGGGGATTTGGCGCGTGGGCGTACCTTGCGGGCGGTTGGGGCAGGGGGCCAGTGCACCCCGGCCTCCGGGCGCGTGCCCCCCCATGTCCTCGCCCCACAGCCCAGACAGCAGGTCGCGGCCCAACGGCCCCAGCCAGTCCCCGCTCAGAGCCGAGGAACCAGACCATGTTCCGCCTAATGGTGCTGCTTGCTGGGCTCGGTGGCTTGTTCACGTCAACATCCAGTAAGCCAAAGGAGATACTGTTCTCAGGTGAGGGGCAGAGGAAGGACTTTCCTCTTTGAATGTGTGCTGCTGTCCTCCAGTGGTGACCCATGGAGCCAAAGCTCGCGTCACCTTGGAAACCGGGCCTCCTTTGATTACTCCCCTGGGCCAGAGAAGCGACTCGTAGGGGGCAATATAATTTTGATAAGCTCAAGGACAAATCTCTATTCTGAATCTGAATTTGGGGACTACCTTTCTGTGGCTCTGTCATTCATGTCCAAATCTCAAGTTTTCAGGCTCTTCAAAAAGTACTTCAGAAACTTCTTGAACTCCAAACTCAACAAAACAAACAAAAACCCAAAACCCTGACTGCTGGGAAAACTGTTTGTTCCAAAATAAAAGATTGTGCTGCATACAATAATAATTTGTCCTGAAATAAATTAAAAAAAAATTCAGTGAAGATGCAAAGGTACTAAGGAGAGATAAGAACATTGGGAAGAGGCCTCACAAATTTAAAACAGAGCTAAGGAGGATTAGATGCCTGTAAAATATTTTGATACTTATTTTTATTCTTTACCTTTTTACACCTTGTTCTGAATCTTGCCATCTGTGTCAGCACATGGAGTGCCTTTCCCCTTTCATCTCTCTAATGTTCTATTATTTGGAAGTAACCAATTTAGCAGTTTTTCTATTAATGAACTTTTGGATTATTTACAATCTATATTAGCTCCAGCTGCCTTAACAAAATACCATAGACTGTATAGTTGAAAAGACCGAAATGAATTTTCTCACAGTGGGGGGTCTGGAAGGCCAAGAGCAGAGTATGGCATGGTTAGGTTTTAGTGATTCCCCCCCTCCCCTGGCTTATAAACAATTGCCTTCTACATGTGTACTCCCACATGACCTCTCTGTGTCAAGCTTTCTAGGTCTCTTCTTATAAGGGTATTAATCCCAACATAAGGGTCCTACAGTATGACCTCATCTGACCCTAAGCACTTCCCAGAGGCCATCACTAAATACTGTCACACTGGGACTTAAGGATTCAGCATGAGAATTTTGTGGGGTTGCATTCAGTTTATATACCACACGAAATATTTTAATGCAGTGGTTGTTAAACTTTTTGGATTCAGAATTTCTTTACACATTAACAGTTTTGGAGATCCTCAAAGACTTTTTGTTTATGTGTGTTTATATATGTCAATATTTATCATATAATAAAATAAAATAGAAATTCAAGAATGTATATTAACTTATTTTAAAATAAAAGGACTAGACCTATTTGTTAACATAAGTAACATACTTTAAAACGAATCGTATTAAAAAATAGAACAGTGTAAAATGTAGACATTTTTGTAAATCTCTTTAACATCTGCCTTAATTGAAGACAGCTAGATCTTGTATCTTCTGCTTTCAGTCTCTTGCTGAATGTTTCATTTGATGTGTATGTGAAGAAAATCTAGTGTATGTATTTGAAAAAGGGAGGAATTTTTTTGATAGCCTTTTCGGATAATTGAGGATATTCTCTGGTTATTATGCAAAACTTGACAAATGGTTGACAGATCTGTTTTTAGTATAATGTATAAATTATAACATGCCAATTACTGTTGACTTTTAAGAGTTCTTTGTGTGCTTTGAATAATAGTCCTTTATTGGATGTGTTTTTTGCAAACATTTTCCTCCTAATCTGTGGCTTGTCTTCTCATTCTCTTTGCATTGTCTTTTATAGAGCTGAAGTTTAAAAATATTTTTCTGTGCTTTTTATCATCATATCTCCTCCCATTCTTCATTTAAAAGTTTTTCAATAATACAGAACACTCTTATTTACTATAGTAACCATGTTGAATAATAGATGTCTGGAAGTTTTATTTCTAAAATTATTGTACCCTTTGACCAACATCTCCTCCTCCTCCTCCCATCCCTGCCCTGGTAACCATCATTCTGCTTTTTGCTTCTTTGAGAACTCAACTTTTAAAGATTCCCACATATAACTGAGTGCCTGTGGAATTTGTCCCTCTATATCTGGCCTATTTCATTTATCATAATGTCCTCCAGGTTCACCCATGTTACAAATGACAGGAGTCCTCCTTTTTTCAGGCCAAATAGCATGATGTTATGTATATGTACCACGTGTTCTTCATCTACTCATCTGTTGTTGAACACTTACAACGCTGCAGTGAACACGGGAGTACATATGTTTCTGTGAGGTGCTGATTTCATTTCCTTTGACATATAGCCAAAAAAGGGATTATTGGATCCAGGTGAAATTTAATACCAGATAGATCATCAACACTAGTTGAATTTACATTACTTTTTTAATTTTAATTGACACACAGTAATTGAACATATTTATGGGGTACAATGTAATAATTTGATATGTGTATATAATGTGTAACAATAAAGTCAGAGTAATTTTCATGTTTGTTTCCTTAAACATTTATTATTTCTTTGTGATGGTAACCTTTTAACTCCTATTTTCTAGTTATTATAAAAAATGTAATAAATTGTCGTGAACTATAGTCACTCTAACGTGCTATAGAAATTTGAACTCATTTCTCCAATGTAATTGTATTTTGGTATCCATCATCCAACCTCTCTCTACCACTTCTCCCCCCATCTTTCTAACATCCAGTAACATTGTTCTACTCTTAACTTCTATGAAATTAATAGTTTTAGCTTCCATATATTATGAGAACATGCAGTATTTTTTCTTCTGTGTCTGGCTTATTTTACCTATCTTAATTGTTTCCAGTTCCACCATGTTGCTGCAAATGATAGGATTTCATTCTTTTATGGCTGAATAATATCCCATTGATCCATTGATCTGTTGATGAACATTTTGGTCGATTCCATATCTTGGCTATTGTGAAGAAAGAGTACTGCAATAAACATGGGAGTGCTGGTATCTGTTTGATACACTGATCTAATTTCCTTTGGATGTATATCCAGTAGTGGGCTTGCTGGATCATATGACAGTTCTGTTTTTAGTTGTTTGAGGAGCTTCCATATTGTTCTCTATAATGGCTATACTAATTTACATTCTCACAAATGGTGTAGAAGATTTCCCTTTTTTTCACATCCTCACCAGCATTTGTTATTTTTGTCTTTCTGATTATAGCTGTTCTAATTAGAGCAAAATGATAATCTAGTTGTCATTTCGATTTGCATTTTCCTCATGATTTGTAATATTGAGAATTTTTTATACATACTTGTTGGCCACCTGTATATCTTTTTTTGAGACCTGCATATTCAGATCATTTGCCTATTTTAAAATTGGATTATTGTTTTTTTTTTCTGAGAAGTTTTTGATTTTTAATTAAGTGCAGTTTATCAATGATTTCTTACCTTTGATTTTTGTACCTAAAAAAATCATCACCAGGCTCAGGGTCCTCTAGATTTTCTCTTTGCTATCTTTTTAGGAATTTTGTAGCTTTGCATTTTATATTTAGGTCTAATCCATTTTGAGTTAATTTTTGAGAAGTGTTTAAGGTAACGGATAGAATCTTTTTTCTCTCTCTCTTTAATGTTTCAGCATCATGTATTTAATAATGTATCATTGCTTCATTGTATTACCTTTGCTCCTTTGTCAAAGATCAGTTTATTAATGTGGTTCTCATTCTGGGCTTTTTTTCCTGTCCCATGATCTAATTTCCTGTTCTTTCTCTAATAGTATATTATCTTGATTGCTTTAAATCTTGAGGTTCAAATAATATCAGCCCTCTTACTGTTCTTCAATATTAGGTTGGTTATTTTGGGTCTTTTGCCTATTCATGTAAACTTTAGAACAATTTTGTTGCAATCCTCAAAATACTTGTGGAAATATAGACCAAGTTGGGAAGAATTGACATCATAACAGGGTTGGCTCTTTCTATCCCTGAACACAGATTTTAGTTATTCTTTGATATCTTTCATTAGGGCTTTATAGTTTGCTTCATATGGATCTTATACATCTTTTTAGATATACCTGTTTCATTTTGGGGGGTGTTAGGGTAAATGGCAATGGGCTTTTAATTTCAAATTCCACTTTTTACTAGTTTATTGGAAAGGAATTGGCATTTGTGCATTAACCCTATATCCTATGTCCTTTATATCTTAACCATATTTAAATATATAGTTTTGTACTGTCAAGTACATTCACATCATGTAGCCCATCTCCAGAAGTCTTTTCATCTTATACAACTAAAACTCTGTAATCAGTAAGCATTAAAAATTGTAGTAAAAATATAATACACATACATACTCATAATACACAATTTACCATTTCAACTATCTTTAAGTGTAAAGTTCAGTGGCACTGAGTACATTTACACTGTTGTGTATTTTTGAGAAGTGTTTGAGGTAATGAATAGAATCCTTTTTCTCTCTTTAATGTATCCTTCATGTTATCTGTAGAACATTTTTCATCTTCCCAAGCTGAAACTCAGTGCATATTAAACACTAGCTCCCCATTCTCTCCTCCCCCAACCCCTGGCAAGCACCATTTTATTTTTTGTCTGTATGAATTTGAGTACTTTAGATACCTCACGTCAACCTAAGCAAAAAACAGAGTGATTGACTAAGGAATACTGACGTTTATATGGGAACAGCAGAGTACTACAATGCGGATATGCATGCCATAGCAAAATATGGGTATATTCAAAGAGATTGAGGCAAGAGGATATTTATAAAAGTAAAAAGGAAGCACACTCCATCAATTATTCCAAAACAATAATCTTTGGCAACAGTGATTAATGACAGGAGTGGCATCAATTTGGTGTTGAGCAAACAACTGCCGGGCAGATGTCCTGGTAGAGTATGTTTAGTATAAGTTGGGTGCCCTCTTTGCAAGCTTGCGGTTCTCTCTTTCTTTCTCTCTCTCTCTCTCTCTCTTTTAAATTCTTATTTTTTTAAATTTTATTTTGTTATATGACAACAGAATGCATTACACTATGTATATTACATATATAGAGTATAATTTTTCATATCTCTGTTTGTATGTGGTTCTTTTTTGTGATGATTTTTATTTGTTTAAAATTTTTATTATTTTTAGTTGTAGTTGTACACAATACCTTTATTTTGTTTATTTATTTTTATGTGGTGCTGAGGATCGAACCCAGGGCCTCGCACGTGCTAGGTTGAGTGCTCTACCACTGAGCCACAACCCAGCCCCTTTGTGATGGTTTTTAATCAGACAATCATGTATAAGAACTCTTTCTTCATAGCCTCCCACCCTTATTTAATTTTTTTGGTTAGGGTTGACACATGACTTAGATTGGATTCTAACAACTTTCACATTCATATAATTGGAATCATGTAGTATCTCTCTTTGAAACTGGCTTATTTCTCTTAGCATAATATTCTCAGGGTTTTTCCATGTTGTAGCATGTGTTAGAATTTCCTACTTTTAAAGCTAAGTAATATTCAACCTTAATATATATCACTTTTATTTATCTACTCATCCTTTGATGGACACAGGGTTGCTTCTGTCTTTGGATTATTGTGAATAATGAACATGAGTGTATCTTTGAATCCAGCTTTTATTTTTTTTTGAATATATACTTAAAAATGGAATTGGGGATCGTATAATAATTCCACTTTTAATTTTTTGAGGAGCAATTATATTGTTTTCAATAGTAGATGTCATCATTCTAGATTTCTACCAATAGTAAAGAAGTGTTCTAATTTTTCTGTGTTCTCATCAATATTATTTGCCATTTTTTCTTTCAATTGTTATCATAATGGATATGTGAGGTGCTATCATGTGTGTTAATTTACTGTTTGCATATTTTCTTTGGAGAATGTCTATTCAAGTACTTAGGTCATTTTTTAATCAGGTTTTTGTTGTTGTTATCCATGCATTTTAAGATTTTTTTTTTCCGTAGTACTCATCACTACTGTTACCACTTTTAAGTTACACCAAATAAGTTGGTATACCTAATACCTAGAAAAGTGCCAGCACTCAAAGAAACATTTTGTGTTGATAGAAAAGATAGAGAGAGAAGGAGAGGGTAGGGAGGGGAAAGGCTAAAAAGGAGAAGGTTGGAGGGGAGAGAGGGAAGGAAGGATGGGAGGAAGGAAGGAAGCAAGGTAGAGATTGGTACATACCACACAACACAGGTCTTCTGAAGAAATTATTTTCATGCTTTTTATTCTCTGCCTCTAATAAAATTTTGAGACTGTTAGGTTACTTATTTGAATTTATCCACAGTACAAATATTAATTAGTTAATGTTGACTAACATGCATTTAAAATATATGAATAAACTCTTATTTATCAGAGGGACATTTAACAATATTCCATTTCTTTTTGCAGTACTATGGATCAGGGCCATGCTTGGCAAGTGCTCTGCCTCTGAGCCTCGTCCCCTTCATTTCTTTTTGAAATAATATTGTCCTTATAGTTGGGAAGAGAAAATAAACATAAATGTACCTGTACTATTGACCCAACAATTTCTCTCCTAGGTATACACCCAAAAGAAATGGAAACATCTGTCTACATAAAATCTTGCACACAAATGTTTACAGCAGCATTATTTATAATAGCCAAAATTTGGAAACAACCCAGAGGTTTGTAAATTAATGAGTGGATAAGCAAACTTTGTTATATGCATATGATGGGGTATTATGTAGTCATACAAAGGAATGATGTTCATGATATATGTATGCGGCAACCTGAATGGACCTTGAAAACATTATGCCCATGAAGGAAGCCAGGTACAAAATGTCATATTTTGTGTGATTCAATTTATATTAAATATTCACACTAGGTAAATCCACAGAGATAGGAAGCAGATTAGAGCCTGTCAAGGAATTGGTGGGATGAGGGAATTGATGTGAACACATCATCTCCGATTGCTAAGCAAGATCCCTCAGCTAACTGGACCATGTAGCAGTTTGGAACTGGCATTTTCCATTGAAGTTTAAATGTCTCTCATATAAATAAAAAATTAAAAGATGACAACCAGAATGTCTTGCACTGTAGTTATACATATGACTTACAGTTCAACATAAGCATCCAGATATCCTTCATATACAGATAGATGGCATCTTGACAAAGAAATGTTGCCTATATTCATATGTACCTTTCAGAGCAAATAGAGGATGAGAAAAGGTGGGATTTGCAAGGAGCACAGAGTGCAATGACTACTTCCAGTGTTATATAGAAAAGGATTCTGGGCTTGGGTTTAGATTTAGTGTAAAAACGATGATAACTGCTAGAATGTGAAGTGCCCTCTTGATTGTCAATTTTATTGCAATTTTAAAGGTAACCACTATGTTTATCAATTTGGTGATACTTTTACAGATTTTTCTTTATATAATTAGATATAGAATTATAAAAATACATGTTCTTTTTGAAGTAATGAATTCTGTATTTATGAATGATGAATGCATGTTGCATATATTCATGTAGATCATCTATTTTTATTTACTTTATATGGAGACAAGTGCATGGAGTACTGCATACATGGCATACATTAAGGGCATGGGTGGCAGGCCACTCCCCTCGTGCTAGGTACGTGAGCAGCAGACCACTTACCCCATAGGCACAGCCCTGGGCATGAGGCCATGTGTTGCAGTCCCTGTGTTTACTCTACAGCCTGCTTGATTGGTCGCTGCAAGGACAGTTAGCAAGAAAGTGTATTGGTGGCTGCCTATAATCAGCCTAGCTACTGCCTGAGTATATATACATGGTAACTGCAAAAAAATCAGACCCGCTTCCTGCTTGGTCTCCGGAGGTCTTGATTAGTGAGTGACTCCACAGCCACATGCTCTTCTACCCTGTTCTGTGGTCCTCTTTGCTGGGCGCGAGAGAGCCCACACAACTTTGGATATGAATTATTTGTTATATATCTTACACAGGTTGTTTTTAAGCTTGCAGTTTACCTGAGAAACCAAGATACTCATGGTATCTTGGTTTTCATATTAGGTTTATCAATATTTTCCTGATTTTTTAATTTATTTATTGATTGGGTTATTTGTTTTCTTGGTGTTAAAAGTTTTTGAGTTCCTTATATATTCTGGATTTTAATCTGGTAATTTGAGGAGAAGTTGGCAAATATTTTTTTCCCATTCTGTAGTTTCCCTCTTTGTGCTCTGAATTGCTTCCTTCACTGTACAGAAGATTTTTAATATGATGCCCTGCCACTTACTGATCCTGGTTTTATTTCTTGAACTTTAGGGTGTTAGTGTCTATGTTGGATTATTGAGCCTAAATGTTCTAGCATTTGCAGAGTTTCAGGCCTAACTCCTAGGTCTTTGATCCACTTTGAGTTTACTTTTGTGGCAGGGCCAGAGATAGTGACCTAGTTTCATTATTCTACATGTGGATATTCAATCTTCCCAGCACCACTTGTTAAGATGGCTATCTTTTCTCTAACATACTTTTAGCATCTTTATCAAATATCAGATGGCTGTAAGAATGTAGATTTGACTCTGGGTCTTTTATTATATTCCATTGGTTTTCATGTGTGTTTTGGTGCTATTATCATGGTGTTTTTATTACTATAGCTCTGTAGTATAATTTGAGATCAGGTATTGTGATGCCTCCTGTATTACTCTTGTTGCTCAGAATTGCTTTGGCTATTCTGAGTCCCTTATTCTTTAAGGTATTTCTTTTTTTTCTAGTTCTATTAAGAATGTCATTGGTAATTTGATGGGGATTTCATTGAATGTGTACATTGCTTTTGGCAGTAAGGCCATTTTAAAAATAATAATTCTGTGTATCCAAGAACAAGGGAAGCCTTACCATATTCTACAGTCGTCTTCAATTTTTTTCTTCAATGTTCTGTAAATTTTATTATAGATATATTTCACCTATTTGGTTAGATTAATTACCAAGCATTTTTTCTGAAGTTATTGTGAAAGTCTTTCCTGATTTCTTTCTCAGCACAGAGATTGTTGGAGTATAGGAAGGTTATTGATTTCTGAGTACTGATCTTGTATCCTGCTACTTTGCTGAATTCATTTGTCAGCTGTAGAAGTATTCTGGTGGAGTTTTTTTGGTATTCTAGATATAGGATCATGTCATTAGCAGAGATAATTTCTTTTCCTATTTTGCATCCCTTTAATATTTTTCCTCTGGTTAGAGTTTTGAAAATTTTATTAAATAGAAATGGTAAAAGTGGATATACTTGTCTTCTTGAGTTTAGAGGAAATGCTTTCAGTTTTTCTCCATTTAGTGTGTTGTTGGCTTTGGGTTTGTCACATACAACTGTAAATGTTGAGGTCAGTTCCTTCTATCCCTATTTTCTCCAGAATTTTTAATATGAATGGGTGATAGACTTTACCAAAGGCCTTTTCTGTATCTATCGAGATGGTTGTATGATTTTTTTCTTTTATTATCAAGATTTATTATCCCCATAAACAAACATAACTTTCTCTGAATGGGTTTTTTACCAAATAGGAATTATATATTGTTTGATGGAACTAACTTATAAAACTATTTAGGAATTCTTATTCTTCCCACTTTTTTACCTTATCTTCTTCCTTCCCTATCTCCTTTCTTGCTTCCTTGTTGGTCTTTCATTCATTTTTCTCCCTGGGCCATTTTCTACAATTACAATATTTAGAAAATTGTTCTTTTTATTTGAAATTATTTATAGAATTTCTATTATAAGTTCCTTTTAAAGTTTTCCACTAATGTGAAAATAACTGAGTCATTTTAAAGTGAATGGTGGCATTTAGAAAACCACAGTGACTTTTGAGGCCATAGGCTGTTTGTCACCACTCAGAGGGAACCTGAATTTCTGAGTCTTAATTGAAAACTGATGATTCCCATTAGACTTCATGTAAAAAATAAGTTTGTATTATGTTAAGCCACCAATAGTCTTCTATTAATCCATTTTTTAAAAATTGATGCTTTATAGACATAAACACAGGTGGAATTTTCTGTGGTATACTTACATATGCATATAGTATAATTTGTTCAATTTAATTCCTCACTTCCTCCCCATTCCTTTCCCTCGTTTCTCCCATAAACCCTGATCCTCTCCCCTACTGATCTCCCTTCAATTTTCATTGAATTGCCCTCTTTCCCCTGATACTTTGCTCTAGCTTCTGCATATGAAGTCTTTGACTTTGAGTCTGGCTTATTTCACTTAGCATAATATTCTCATTTCCATCCATTTACTAACAAAAACCATAATCTCATTATTTTTTTATAGCTAAAACTCCATTATATATAAACCACATTTTATTTATGCATTTATCATTTGATGGGCACCTAGGCTGGTTCCATAACTTGGCTACTGTGAATTAGCTTATAATAAATACTCATGTGGCCATATCACTATATTCTGCTGATTTTAGTTCTTTTGGATAAATAACAAAGAGTGGGATAGCTGAGTTTGATAGATATGGTGTTTCCATCCCTAAGTCTTTTGAGGAATCTCCATACCGCTTTCTAAAGTGGTTCTACTAATTTGCAGTTCCACCAATAATATATGAGTGTACCATTTTTTCTTACATGCTTGACAGCATTTATTCTTATTTGTATTCTATGAGTGTCATTCTGACTGGAGTGAGATGAAATCTCAGTGTAGTTTTGATATGCGTTTCCCTGATTACTCTGGATGTTGAACATTTTTTTTTCAAATATTCATTGGCTATTTATGTTTCTTCTTTTGATAAGTGTCTGTTTAGTTCATTTTCCCATTCAGTGATTGGTGTGTGTGTGTGTGTGTGTGTGTGTGTGTGTGTGCGCGCGCGCGCGCGCGCGGGTGCATGCATTCGTTAAAGGTTTTTGAGTTTTTTAAAAATATATTCTGGATATTAATCCCCTGTTAGAGAAACAGGTGGCAAAGATTTTCTCCTATTCTGTAGGCTTTCTCTTCATGTTCTTAATTGCTTCTTTCACTGTGCAGAAACTTTTAAATTTGATGCTGTCCCATTTATTGATTCCTGGTTTTATTTCTTGAGCTTTTGGGTTCTTGTTAAGGAAGCCGATGCCTGTACCACTATGTTGGAGTGTTCAGCCTAAGTTTTCTTCTGGCAGTTGCAAGGTTTCTAGTTTAATTTCTAGGTCGTTGAGCCACTATGAATTGACTTTGGGGAATAAATCTAACCAAGAAGATGAAAGACCACTACAATGAAAACTATAGAACACTGAAGAAAGAAATTGAAAAAGCACTTAGAGGTTTTAAATTAATATTGTCAAAACAGCTATACTACCAAAAGCACAGATTCAATGCAATCCCCATCAAAATATCAATGACATTCTTTGCAGAATTAGAAGACAGTCCTGATATTCATTTGGAAGAATAAAGGACCCATAAGAACCAAAGCAATACTGAGTAAGAAGAGCAATGCTGGAAGCCATCACAATCCCTGATCTCAAATTATACAGCAGAGTTATAATAATAAAAATAGCATGGTATTGGCATTAAAACCGACATAAAGATCAGTGGAATAGAGTAGAAGAAACAGAGAAAAACTTGCATAGATATAGTCATCTGGTCATTATGAAAGCTTCCAAAAACATGTTGAAGAAAAGATAACCTTTTTAACAAATAATGCTGGGAAAACTTGATATCCATGTGTAGAAGGATGAAACTAGACTTCAGTGCACAACAGTCAACAGGTTTTCTTAAGTAGGCTGTTTATTTATTTTTGTCTATTCTGTTTTTTTTTCCAGGAACAGAAAATTTTGTATAAATTGAGTATTTTTATTTTTTGGGTCTTTAAAACTACATTGTATGTGTTTTAAATTAAGTGTTTTCAAGGTTTTTTTTGTTTCATTTTGCTTAGTTTTAAGTATGGAATTCTTCATGAATTTGAGTGTCTTCCTTGCACAGGAAACATGTTAATCTCTCTATCATTCTATTTTGTGTGTGTGCTGATGAAGTGAGTGCTCAAGGTTTTCACAGGAGTACACAGTGAGGAACCATCCTTACCTGCACAAGTAAACCTCTGAAAAGTGTCAAACAGATATTTAGTCAAATTCAAGGCAGGGTTGCTAAATGTTTTTTCTTTTAATTTCTTCAGGTTCTCAAAATCCATTTTTGCAAATCATACTTCCAAAGAAAATCCAAGGAGAGAAAAGTGATAATTCAGAGGTAGATACAGTAAGAAATATTTTTATAATATAAATAATTATAGGAAATTTCATATTTCATTACATGGCTCTGAAATATATGAATCCCATTATAAAATATGAATGTAAATATCTAATATTACTACTGATAAGGAATTCAAAGTTCTGTTGATAAAAGCAAATATATATGTGAGAATGGTCAGCTTTGTTTATTAACATTTATCATTTCCTCATGGTAAATTATTTTTTTAAAGTTCAGCATAGAAAATAATGTTGAAGAATTAAGTGTCTTATCTTAGTGATATCAAGGAGATTTGGATGAAGAAAATATTCTTCAAAATGGCAAGAATATCTTTTAACAAAACCCTCTTTATTTATTCTTTACTCATGAAACTACAAATTCTCAAAGAAGGAGTAATTTTTTATTTTTCTATTTTTATTAAAAAGGGAGAAAGTTTATTTTATCCATTGATTTATTTAAGTATTTCTTTGGAGATGCCATGTGCTTATGCTGTTTCTTAGGATGTTAAACAAACAAACAAAATACAATTTAACAAGCCTAATAGTATAAGTGGACAATTTTTTTTCTAGTACTAGGGATTGAACCTGGGGCCACTCTGAACACTGAGCTATATCCCCATCCTTTTTTAGAAATTTTTTTGTTTTGAGTCAATGTCTTACTAAGTTGCCAGTGTTGGCCTTGAAATTGCCATCCTCCTGTCTCAAGTTCCCAAATCACTAGGTTTACAGATGTGTGCCACCATGCCTGGCTCAACTTTTTGATGACCTTTTGTTTTTTATGATTTCATTGAGATATAATTTTAAATTGCATTATAATTATACATAATAGATTCATGTGGCAGATTAATATATGCACGTAACATAATTTAGTCTTTCACTTCTTGGACAATTCTTTTCCCTGCCTTCCTTCACCCTCTTGTCTCCTTCCATTATTCTCCTGATCTTGCCTCTTTTTTCTTGAGGTCCATGTTCTTTCTTTTTACTCTCTAGCTTCCACATATATTAGAAAATACACAGAGCCTGCCTTTCTGAGTCTGATTTCATGTAACATAATGCTTTCTAGTTTCACCCATTTTCCTGAAAATGACATTTCATTCTTCTTTATGGCTATATAAAACACCATTGTGTGTGTATGTGCAGTGTGTGTGTATCACATTTTCTTTCTTTAAAAAACTATATATACATATATATTTACTTATTGTTGTACACAATACCTTTATTTTATTTATTTTTATGTGGTGCTGAGGCTCGAACTCGGTGCCTCGCACCTGCTAGGCGAGCACTCTATTGCTGAGCCCCAACTCCAGCCCCATGTATCATATTTTCTTTACTCATTCATTGATAGACAATTAGATTGGTCCCATAACTAATCTATTGTGAATTGTGTTACTACAAACACAGATATGTATATTGTACATTGAATTAAATTGTTTTGGATGAATGCTAAGGAATGGTATACCTGGGTTATATGGTGATTCCATTCCTAGTCTCTTAAGGAATCTCCATTATTGATCTCCATAGTTATTGTACTAATTTACAGTTTCACTGACTGTATATATGTGATCCTTTCCCCATATATCCTTGCCAGCAGTATTATTTATATTCTTGATGATTATCATTGTAACTAGAATGAGATAAAAATCTCAGTGTAGTATCAATTTGCATTTTTCTGATTGCTAAAGTTATTGAATATTTTTTTCATATATTTGTTGACCATTTGTACGTCTTTTGAAATGTATCTGTTTAGTTCATTGGGCCACTTATGTTTTATTTTTACAATGTCATTTTTTATTGATTCTTTTTATGTTATATATAACATTAGGATACATTTTGACATGATCACAAAAACATGGAATATAATTTGCTCTAATTTAGTCCCCTTCCCCTCTATTCCCATGCTTCCCTCCCTCTACTCTATTCATCTTTATTCAAATTATTTGTGATTTTATTTTTATTTTATAAGTTAGTGTCTTGTGGATATTTGTGATGTTGAAATTCACTGTAGTATATTCACATATTCACTGTGGTATAAAAGTTTGTTCAAATTTATTCCCAGTCCTTCCCCATCCCATCTTTCTTTCCTCCCACTCAATCCCATTTATCTGTTTTATTGATATTTCCTCTATTTTGATAGAATCCCTTCTCCCCCTTTTTCCTTTATCTCTCCCCACCCCCATTTTGAGTTAGCCTCTGCTATTAAATATTTGACCTTTGACTTTTTGGGACTGGCTCATTTCACTTAGCATAATAGTCTTCATTTCCATCCATTTACCAGCAAGTGCCATAATTTCATTCTTCTTTATGACTAATACTCCATTGTGTGTGTGTGTGTGTGTATATATATATATATATATATATATATATATGTATATACACATATATATACATATATATGTGTGTGTGTGTGTATATATATATATATATATATATATATAAAATCACATTTTCTTTATCCATAAATCTGTTGAAGGGCACCAAGGGTTGGTTCTATACTTTGGCTATTCTAAATTGTGCTGCTATAAACATTGATGTGGCTGAATCACTGCAGAATGCTGATTTTAAATCTTTTGGATATATGCCAAGGAGTGGGATAGCTGGGTCATAGGATGGTTTCATTACTAGTTTTTTGAGGAATCTCTATACTGCTTTCCAGAATGGTTGCACTAATTTTCAGTCCCTCAAACAATGTATGAGTGTTCCTTTGCCTCCACATTCACACCAATATTTATTATTATTTGTATGCCTGATAATTGCCATTCTGACTGGAGTGAGATGAAATCTCAATGTAGTTTTGATTTGTATTTCCATGATTGCTAGAGATGTTGAATATTTTTTCATATATTTGTTGCTGTATTTCTTCTTTTGAGAAGTATCTGTTTGGTTCTTTTGCCCATTTATTAATTGCATTTTTGTCAAGTTTTTGAATTCATTATATATTCTGGATATTAATGCTCTCAGGAGCAGGTGGCAAAGATCTTCCATTCTGTAGGCTCTTTGTTCATGCTCTTAATTGTTCCCTTGCTATGCAGAAGCTTTTCAATATGATGCCATCCATTGATTTTATATTTTATTTATTGCACTTTAGGAGTCATATTAAGGAGGTCGGTTCTTGTTCCAACATGTTGGAGTGTTGGGCCTATATTTTGCATTTTTCTGACTGCTAAAGAGCTTCAGGTTTATTTCCTAGATCTTCAATGCACTTTAAATTGAATTTTGTGCAGGGTGAGAGGGGTCAAATTTCATTCTTCTATGTATGGATTTCCAGTTTTCTCAGCACCATTTGTTAAAAAGTCTATCTTTTATCCATCGTATGTTTTTGGCACCTTTGTCTAGTGTCAGATAACTGTATTAATGTGAGTTTGTCTCTGTGTCTTCTATTCTGTTCCATTGGTTTTCATGTATGTTTTGGTGCTAGTACCATGCTGTTTTTTTACTATAGCTCTGTAGTATAATTTGAGATCCAGTATTGTGATGCCTCCAACATCACCCTTTTTGCTAAGAATTGCTTTGGATATTCTGGGTCTCTTATTTTTTCAAATGAATTCCAGAATTGCTTTTTCTATTTTTATGAAGAATTGATATTTTGATGAGGATTGTATCAAATCTGCTCTTTTGGAAGTATGATCAGTTTGATAGTATTAATTATGCCTACCCAAAAAAATGGGAAATCTTTCCATCTTCTAAGGTATTTTTCAATTTACTTCTTTGGTGTTCTGTAGTTTTTATTGTAGAGTTTCTTTACCACTTTTGTTAGATCGAGTCCCAAGCATTTTATTTTTATCTTTTGAGTTTATTGTGAATAGGATAGTTTTCCTAATTTCTTTTTCAGCTCATTCATTATTAGAGTATAGGAATGTGATTGATTTGTTTGTTGATAAATAAATTGCTGAATTTATTTATCAGCTGTAGAATTCTTTTGGTGGAGTTTTTTGTGTCTGCTAAATATAAGTTCAGGTTGTCAGCCAACAGAGATAATTGGAGCTCTTCTTCTATTATTTATGTCCCTTTAAACTTCTTCTCCCTGATTGCTCTGGCTAGACTTTCAAGCACTGTGTTGTATAGAAATTGTAAGTGTGGGAATCCTTGTTTGTTCCTGTTTTTTAAGGATGTGCTTTCAGCTCCTTTAATGGACTCTCCTTCTACTGTAATGCATCCCTATGCTGGTTTTCATTTCTTCTTCATGAAATATTTCATTGAGTATGTTTTGTAATGTAGGTTTTGTGATTCTGAATTCTTTTAGCTTCTGTTTGTCATGGAAGGTTTTTATTTCATCTTCAATTCAGAAACTTAATTTTTCTGGGTATAGTAATCCTGGTTAAAACTGATTTTCTTTCAGAGCTTGGTATATATTATTGCATGCCCTCTTCCTTTTAGTGTCTGGGTGGAGAAATCAGTTGAAATTTGAATTGGTTTTCCTATAAATGTGACAATCCATTTATCTCTTGAAAATTTTTAAATGCTATCCTTATTCTCTGTTAGACATTTCATATAATGTACCTTGGTGTTGATATACTTTGATTTTTGTCTATTTGGAGTTGTATATGCCTCTTGTATTTACATTTTCTTCTCACTCTTTAGGTTTGGAAATTTTTCTAATATTATTTTACTAAAAAGATTGTGCACCCCTTTAGTTTGTAGTTCAGATCCTTTCAGCTACCTTAATAATTCTTAGATTTGGTGTTCTGCTGTTTTCCCATATTTCTTGAATATTCTGGTTGTGGTCTTTTAACATAATTTCTTTATGGTCAACATTAAATTCAAGGTCTAAAAATCTATCATCAAAGGGTCTAATCTATTGGTAATACTTTCCATTGAATATTTAATTTCATTTATTAATTCTCTCATTTTGAGGATTTCTGTTTGTTTTTTTTTTCAGAACCTCTCTCTCTTTATTGAAGGGACCTTTCACCTGTATTTTTTTCTCTAATTTCACTCTGTACATCATCTTTCAGTTTGATGAACATTTAAACTATGAACTTTCTATATTCCTTCTCTGACATTTACTGTAGTGTCAGTGTAGTCATTTGTTGAAGCATTTTGAGTTATTTGTTCCAGTCACTGTGCAGAAATGAATGATGCCATTTTACTTATTGATTCCTGGTTTTATTTCTTGAGCTTTAAGGGTCTTATTAAGGAAGCTGATGCCTGTGTCACTATGTTGGATTGTTGTATCTAGATGTTCTGCTACCTGTTGTACAGTTTCATGTCTAATTCCCAGGTTTTTGATGCACTTTGATTTGGATTTTGTGCAGGGTCAGAGATAGAGGTCAAGTTTCATTCTTCTACATAAAGATTTACAATTTCCCCAATTTATCTTTATTTTTTGAGTTTATTGTGAATAGGATATTATTAAAAAGGCAATATTTTTTTCCAACATATATTTTTGGCACCTTTGTGTAGTATCAGATAATTGTATTTTTGTGGGTTTGTCTTTGTGTCTTTTATTCTATTCCATTGGTCTTCATGTCTGTTTTGGTGCTAGCACCATGCTGTTTTTGTTACTATGGTAGTAACTATAGTATATTTTGAGGTCTGGTATTGTGATGCCTCTAGCATCACTCTTTTTTTTTTTCAGGATTTCTTTCACTAGTCTAGATCTCTTATTTTTACAAGAGAATTTTAGAACTGCTTTTTCTAGCTCTGTGAAGACTGTTGGTAATTTGATGGGATTGAAATGAATCAGTATAATGCTTTTGGTAGTATGGCTTTTTTCTTTTCTTTTTTTTTTAGTTGTAGATGGAGGCAATACCTTCATTTAATTAATATTTTTATGTAGTGCTGAGGATTAAACCCAGTGCCTCACACATGCTAGCAAGCACTCTACCACTGAGCTATAACTCCAGCCCAAGTATGGCCATTTTAATAATATTGAATCAGCCTATTCAAGAACGTGGGAGGTCTTTCCATCTTGTAAGTTCTTCAGTTTCTTTCTTCAGTGTTCTGTAGTTTTCATTGTAGAGGTCCTGGACATCTTTTGTTAGATTAATTCCCAAGGATTTTTTTTAGGTTACTGTGAATGGGGTGTTATTCCTAATTTCTTTTTCAGCAGGTTTGTTACTGGAATACAGGAAAACAATGGATTTATGTGTGTTTATCTTATATAGTGCTACTTTATTAAAATTGTTTATCAGCTCTATAAGTCTTTTTGTGTTTTTGTTTTGTTTTGTTTTTGTCTTCTAAATATAGGATAATGTCATCAACTAATACATACAAGTTGAATTCTTCTTTTCTTACTTGTATCCCTTTAATTTCCTACTCTGGCTTGATTGATCTGACTAGAGTTCTCAGCACTATGTTGAAAAGGAGTGGTGAGTGTGGGCATCCTGTGTGTTCTTGTTTTTAGAGGAAATTATTTCAGTTTTTCTCCATTCAATATAATGTTGGCTTTGGGTGTGTCATGTATAGCTTTTACATTGTTAAGGGAAGTTCTTTTTATCCTTAGTTTCTCTAGTGTTTTAAACATGAATTGGCATTGTACTTGGTCAGATGCTTTTTCTGCATCTATTGAGATAATCATGTGATTGTTGTCCTTAAGTCTATATGATGAGCAGAGATGCAAAAATTCTTAATAAAATATTGGCAAACCACATACAAAACACTATATTTTAATGTGTTTTTTTGTTTGTGGTTTGCCAATATTTTATTAGGAATTTTTGCATCTATGCTCATCAGGGTTATTGGTCTGAAATTTTCTCTCCTTGATGTTTCTTTGTCTGGTTTTAGTATCATGGTGAGACTAGCATCATAGAATGAGTTTGGAAGGGTTCTTTCCTTTTCCATTTCATGGAATAATTTGAGTAGATTTGGTATTAGTTATAATTTGAAGGTCTGGTAGAACTGGGCTCAGAATCCATTTGGCTTTTTTTCTTGGTAGACTTTTTATGGCTTCTTCAATTTCATTCCTTGAAGTTTATCTGTTTAAATTTTCCTGTCCTGACTCAATTTTGGTAGGTCACATGTCTCTAAAACTTTGTCAGCTTTAATTACTTCCTGTCTTCTGCTTTTTTGAAAAATTACTTATTTATTCTAATTTGTTATACATGATGACAGAATGCAATTTACTTCATATTACACATATAGAGCACAATTTTTCAAGTCACTGAATGTACACAAAGTATTTTCACATCATTTGTGTCTTCATACATGTATTTAGGGTAATGATGTCATATATTTGTTGATTGATTGTATATCCTCTTCTGAGAAGTGTCTGTTCAGTTCCTTAGCCCATTTATTGATTTTTTTTGGTATTAAGGTTTTTGAGTGCTTTATATATCCTAGAGATTAGTGCTCTATCTGATGTGCTTGTGCTAAAGATTTGCTCCCATTCTGTAGGCTCTCTATTCACCTCACTGATTGTTTCTTTTGCTGAGAAGAAGCTTTCTAGTTTAAATCCATCCAATTTATTGATTCTTGGTTTTAATTATTGTGCTATAGGAATCTTATTAAGAAAGTTGGAGCCTAATCTGACATGATGGAGACTTGGGTCTGCTTTTTCTTCCATTAGGCACAAGGTCTCTGGTTTAATTCCTAGGTCCTTGATCCACTTTGAGTTTTGTGCATGGTGAGAGTTAGAGATTTAATTTCATTTTGCTACATGTGGATTTCCAGTTTTCCCAGCACCATTTGTTGAAAAGGCTATCTTTTCTCCAATGTGTTTTTGGCACCTTGTCTAATATAAAGTAACTGTAGTTATGTGGGTTAGACTCTGTGTCCTCTATTCTGTACCATTGGTCTACCAGTCTATTTTGGTGCCAATACCATGCTGTTAAATGTTACTATTGCTCTGTGGTATAGTTTAAGGTCTGGTATAGTAATGCCATCAGCTTCACTCTTCTTGCTAAGGATTGCTTTGGCTATTCTGGGTCTCTTATTTTTCCAGATGAATTTCATGATTGCTTTTTCTATTTCTATAAGGAATGCCATTGGGATTGCATTGAATCTGTATAGTGCTTTTGGTAGTATGTCATTTTGACAATATTAATTATGCTATCCAAGAACAAAGTAGATCTTTCCATCTTCTAAGGTTTTCTTTAATTTCTTTCTTTAGCGTGTTGTAGTTTTCAATGTAGAGGTCTTTCACCTCTTTCATTAAATTTATTCCTAAGTATTTTATTTTTTTCTGAGGCTATTATAAATGGGGAGGTTTTCCTAGTTTCTCTTTCAGTGAATTTGTCACTGATGTACAGAAATGCCTTTGATTTATGGGTATTGATTTTATATCCAGCTACTTTGCTGAATTCACTTATTAGTTCTAGGAGATTTCTGGTGGAATTTTTGGGGTCTTCTAGGTATAGAATCATATAATCTGCAAATAGTGCTAATTTGAGTTCTTCCTTTTCCTAATCTTTTAATTTCTTTTGTCTGTCTGATTGCTCTGGCTAGAGTTTTAATAACTATGTTGAATAGAAGTGATGAAAGAGGGCACCCCTGTCTTGTTCCAGTTTTTAGAGGGAATTCTTTCAATTTTTCTCCATTTAGTATGATGTTGGCCTGAAGCTTAGCATAAATAGCCTTTACAATGTTGATATATGCTCCTGTTATCCCTCGCTTTTCTAGCGTTTTGAACATAAAGGGGTGCTGTATTTTGTCAAATGCTTTTTCTTCGTCTATCGAGATGATAATATGATTCTTATCTTTGAGTCTATTGATGTAATGAATTACATTTATTGATTTCTGTATGTTGAACCAACCTTGCATCCCTGGGATGAATCCCACTTGATGATGGTGCACAATCTTTTTGATATGTTTTGTATTCAATTTGCCAGAATTTTATTGAGGATTTTTGCATCTATGTTCATTAGAGATATTGGTCTGAAGTTTTCTTTCTTTGAAGTATCTTTGTCTGGTTTTGGAATCAGGGTGATATTGGCCTCATAGAATGTGTTTGGAAATGTTTCCTCTTTTTCTCTTTCATGAAATAGTTTGAGAAATATTGGTGTGTGTTTTTCTCTAAAGATCTTTTAGAATTTAGTTGTGTATCCATCTAGTCCTGGGCTTTTCTTGGTTGGTAGGCTTCTGATGGCGTCCTCTATTTCATTTCCTTGCTTAAAATTGATCTGTTTAAATTGTGTATATCATCCTGATTTAGTTTGGGCATATCATATGGCCTCTAGAAATTTGTCGATACCTCTAATATTTTCTCTTTTATTGGAGTACAAATTTTCAAAGTAATTTCTAATTATTCTCTTTATTTCTGTAGTGTCAATCATATTTCCTTTTTCATCACGGATGTTAATAATTTGAGTTTTATCTCTCTTTTTATTAGCATTGCTAATAGTTTATCAATTTTATTTATTTTTCTGAAGAACCAACTTTTTGTTTTATCATTTTTTTTCAATTGTTTGTTTCAATTTCACTGATTTCAGCTCTGATTTAAATTATTTCCCATCTCCTACTGCTTTTAGGGTTGATTTGTTCTTCTTTTTCTAGGGTTTTGAGATATAATGTTAGGTCATTTGTTTGTTGACTTTTTCTTCTTTGAAGGAGTGAATTCCATGCAATAAACTTTCTTCTTAGAACTGCCTTCATAGTGTCCCAGAGATTTCAATATGTTGTTTTGGTGCTCTCATTTACCTCTAAGAATTTTTTTAATCTCCTCCTTGTTATCTTTTGCAATCCATTGTTCATTCAATAGT
Organism: Marmota marmota marmota; assembly: GCF_001458135.2. Lineage (NCBI taxonomy): Eukaryota > Metazoa > Chordata > Mammalia > Rodentia > Sciuridae > Marmota > Marmota marmota. The sequence continues at coordinate 8,829,057 of NW_026000223.1, forward strand.
ATATTATTTTGTCTTCAGGTGTTGGAGTAGCTTTTATTTTTTATTTTATCATTGATTTCTAATTTCATTCCATTTTGGTCTGATAGAATGCATGATAGTATCTCTACTTTTTTGTATTTACTAAGATTTGATTTGTGGCATAATATATATGGTCTATTTTAGAGAAGGATCCATGTGCTGCTGAGAAGAAAGTGTATTTGCTCATTGATGGATAATATAATCTATATATTAGGTCTAAGTTATTGATTGTATTCTAGATTTCTATAGTTTCTTTGTTTAGCTTTTGTTTGGAAGATCTATCCAGTAGTGAAAGAGGTGTGTTAAAAAGTCACTCAGATTACCGTTTGTGGTCTATTTGACTCTTGAACTTGAGAAGAGTTTGATTGATGGACGTAGATGCTCCATTGTTTGGGGCATATATATTTATAACTGTTATGTCTTGTTGATGTATGGTTCTCTTAAGTTGTACAAAATATCCATGTTTCTCCCTTTTGATTAACTTTGGCTTGAAGTCTACTTTATTTGACATGAGAATGGAAACCCCTGCTTGCTTACATAGACCATGTGAGTGGTGTATTTTTTTCCCCCAACCTTTCACCTTCAGTCTGTGGGTGTCTTATCCTATGAGATGAGTCTCTTGAAGGCAGCATATTGTTGGGTCTTTTTTTTTAAATCCACTCTACCAGCCTATATCTTTTGATTGGTGAGTTTAGACCATTAACATTTAGAGTTATTATTGAGACATGATTAGTATTACCAGTCACTTTTGTTTATTTTTGGTATTTAGCTTGACTTGGTTTCTCCTTTGGTTGGCTTTTCCTTTATTGTAGTTTTTCCCTTTGCAGATTTTCATTGTTGTTTTTCATTTCCTCCTCATGGAATATTTTGCCGAGAATGTTCTGTTGTGCAGGCTTTCTTGATGTAAATTCTTTTAACTTTTGTTTTTCATGGAAGGTTTTTATTTCATTGTCAAATTTGAAGTTTAATTTTGCTGGATATAAGATTCTTATTTGGCATCCACTATCTTTTAGAGCTTGGTATATATTGTTCCAGGATCTCCTAGCTTTGAGAACCTGGGTTGAAAAATCAGCTGAGATCTGAATTGGTCTTCCCTTATAGGTAGTCTGATTTTTCTCTCTTGCAGCTTTTAAAATTCTATCCTTATTCTGTATGCTAGGCATTTTCCTTGTAATGTACCTTGGGGTAGATCTGTTGTAATTTTGTACATTTGGTGTCTTATAGGCCTCTTGTATTTGATTTTCCAATTCATTCTTCATGCTTGGGAAATTTTCTGATATTATTTCATTGAAGAGATTGTGCATCCCTTTGGTTTGAATCTCTGAACCTTCCTCTATCCCAATAAATCTTAAATTTGATCTTTTGATGGTATCTCATAATTCTTGGATATTCTGTTTATGGTTTCTTACCATCTTCACTGTGAAGTCAACTTTATTTTCAAGATTGTATATTTTGTCTTCATTGCCTGAGGTCCTATCTTCCAAGTGTTCTAGTCTGTTGGTGATGCTATCTATTGATTTTTTTAAATTGGCTTATTGTTTCTTTCATTTCGAGGATTTCTGTTTGTTTTTTCCCCCTAGTATCTCTATCTCTTTCTTGAAGTAATCTCTTTTTAAAAATTATGTTTTTATTTTTTAAAAAATATTTTTAATACATTTATTTTGTTTACTTATTTATTTTTTAGAGAGAGTGAGAGAGAGAGAGAGAGAGAGACAGAGAGAGAGAGAATTTTTTAATATTTATTTTTTAGTTTTCGGCGGACACAACATCTTTATTTGTATGTGGTGCTGAGGATCGAACCTAGTGCTGCGCACATGCCAAGTGAGCACGCTACCGCTTGAGCGATGTCCCCAGCCCTTATTTACTTATTTTTATGTGGTGCTGAGGATCAAACCCAGGGCCTCGCATTTTCTAGGCAAGCACTCTACCGCTGAGCCACAACCCTAGCCCTTGAAGTAATCTCTTGCAACCTGAATTTGCTCTCTTATCTCTTTGTTGGTGTGATTGATGGTCGCCTGAATTTGTTCTCTTATCTTTTTGTTGGAATGGTCAATTTTTGCCTGTATCTGCTTACTTAGGTCATTCTTTAATTCCCAAATCATTTTAGGTATGTATATTCTGAACTTCTTCTCTGAAATTTCACCTACTGTGCTATCTGTGGATTCTATTGTTGTAGTATCTTGGTTTGTTTGGGGTACTTTCCTCTCTTGCTTTTTCATGATATCTATGTGTCTTCCTTTGTTGCAGTGTATATCTGAGGTATTACAGCTTCTGCCCTATTGTCTTATAGTGTCCCTACAGGTTCCTAATATCTCACTTTTAAGGGAGAGATGAATATTACAGCACTCAATGTACCCAGTTAGCTTCTGTTTTTACATTTACAGTTTTGTCACTATAATCAAAAATGATGAGTTCAGTTATCTTCTACCATATAGTCAGTAGATTTGCATAATGGTTTACAGTTTCTGATGGTGGAAGGAGTGATGGGGGGTTGACTGAGATGTTTATGATGTAGGATGTGAGAGGTATTATATGGAGGTATTGGATTATATGACTAATGAGAGGGTAATCAGAAGTTGGCTGTTGGTTGGAGAAACAAGAGATGGGAAACCCCATGCAAGACTCTGTTACCTCAGCAACAGGATTTCTGTTAGCACCCCTAGTAGGGAAACTTCTGGTGCATCCAGGCCCACAGGGACCTTGATGATGTCTTACCAGGTCCTTATTATTGTTCCTTGCTAGAAGTGATGCTATTCCAGTTTTGTGGTGGTGGCAGCCTCAAGCCTATATGTACCTTGATGTTGGGCTGTGGAGCCATGCTTTAGAATAAGGAACCCCAGCGTGGAGTGGCTCTGTTCCAGACTTCGGGACACAGTGGCGTGGGATGGGCGGGCTCTCCCTCCAGAACTTCCTTCTACTGCTTTTGATGTTGATTTGTTCTTCATTTTCTTGGGCTTTGAGATGTAATGTTAGGTTATTTTTTGGTGACTTTCTATTGTTTCAGTGAATGAGCTCAATGCAATGAACTTTCCTGTTATACCTGTCTTCATAGTGTCTCAGCAATTTTGATATGTTGTATTACTGTTCTCATTTACCTCTAAGTATTTTAGTTATTTCATTCCCGATTTCTTCTGCTATCCATTCATCATTCAATAGTATATTATTTAGTCTCAAGGTGTTAGAGTAGCTTATATTTTTTATTTTATCATGGATTTCTAATTTCATTCCATTATGATCTGATATAATTCAAGGTATTATCTCTATTTTCTTATATTTTCTAAGATTTTCTTTGTGGCCTAATATATGGTCTATTTTAGAGAAGGATCCATGTGTTGCTGAGAAGAAAGTGTATTCAGTCATTTATGGGTGAAATATTCTATATATGTCTGTTAAGTTCAAATTATCAATTGTATTTTTTAGTTCAATAGCATCTTTATTTAGTTTTTGATTGATTGGAGAATCTATACAGTGGTGATAGAGGTGTGTTAAAGTCACCCACTATTATTGAGTTGTGGTCTATTTGATTCTTGAAATTGAGGATTTGTTTGATGTATGTAGATGCTCCATTGTTTGGAGCATAAATATTTATCATTGTTATGTCTTATTGATATATAATTCCCTTAAGCAGTATGAATGTCCTTCTTTGTCCCTTATGATTATCTTTGATTTGAAGTCCAGTTTATCTGATATGAAGATAGAAACCTCTGCTTGTTTACAAAATCCGTGTTAATGATGTATTTTTTTCCCCCCATCCTTTTACCTTCAGTCTGTGGATGTGTTTGCCTATGAGGTGAGTCTCTTGAAGACAGCATATTGTTGGGCTGTTCTTAATCCAATCTGCTATTCTATGTCTTTTGATTGATGAGTTTAGGCCATTTATATTCAATGTTATTATTGAGAAATTATTTTTATTCCCTGTCATTTTGATTTATTTATGGTTTTAATTTGAATTAAAACTGATTGGCTATTCTTCTAGTATAGTTTCTCCCTTTGCTGTTTTTCACTTTTATTTATCATTCCTTCTTTATGAAATATTTCATTGAGTATGTTTTGTAGTGCAGGCTTTCTAGTTGTGATTTTTTTTAAACTTTTTTTATTCATGAAAGTTTTTTTTTTCATCATCAATTCTGTAGCTTAAATTTGCTGGGCACAGTATTCCTGGCTGGCATCCATTTTCTTTCAGAGCTTGGTATATGTTATCCCAAGACCTCCTAGCTTTGAGGGTGTGGGTTGAGAAATCAGCTCAGATCCAGATTGATTTCCCTATGACTATTATCTGTAATTATTTTCTGGTAACCTTTAAAATTCGATCTTTTTTCTCTATGGTAGGCATTTTCATAATAATGTGCCTTGATGTGTGTCTGTTATAATTTTGTGGTTTTGGGGTCATGTAAGCCTTCTGTATTTGATTTTCCATTTTATTCTTCAGGTTTGTGAAATTTTCTGATATTATTTCATTGAAAAAAATATGTATTTATTTGGTTTATATCTCTGCACCTTCACTTATCCCAGTAAATCTTAAATTTGTTTTTTCATGTTGTCCCATATTTCTTAGAAGTTCTGTTCATGGTCTCTTAGCATCTTTTTTCCATGGTCAACTTTGTTTTCAAGATTGTATATTTTGTCTTCATTGCCTAAAACTGTCTTGCAAGTGACCTAGTCTGTTGTTGATGCTTTTAATTGAATTTTTAATTTTGTTTATTGATTCCTATATTTTGAGGATTCCTGCCTGATTTCTTTTCAGAATCTCTGTCTCTTGAAGTGATCTTTCACTTACTCTATATTTCTGTCTGATTTTACTCTTTATATTGTTCTTTACCTTGAAGATCAGTTTAAATATGTACATTTTGAACTTCTTCTCTGACATTTCTTCCACTGTGGTGTTGATGGATTCTGTTATTTGAGTATCTTGTTTTGTTTGGGGCAATTTGTTACCTTGCTTTTTCATGTTGTTAGTGTGTCTACCTTCTACCAGTATGGATCTGAGGCAGAAGAGCTTCTACCATCTAGATTTATAGTTTCCCTGTTTCCAGTATCTCACAATTTTGGGGGAGACAAATAATAACAACAATCATTACAAACAATATACAGCATTAAACCAAATAGTTCCTGCTGTGACAACTACAATGTTAATTGTCACAATAAACAGAATTGACATAAGTTATTGCCTACAATAAAAATGGTAAGTTGACAAAAGAGTTTACAATTTTGGATGATGAACAGGGAGAGAATAGAAGTGCTGCTTATGAGAGAAGATAAGAGCAGATAGAAGCAAAAAATTGAAGAGTGAAAGAGAGAACAATAGAGATTGGCTCTTATTTGAAGAAAAGAGAGAAATAGAATTAAGCAATACAGAAGGGTGAGAGGAAAAATATACATATAAAGTAAAAATTTTAAAAAAATATTAAAAATAAAAGAACACAAAACAAAACTGAAAGATATCAATCAAACATCAAAAAGTAATCCATGAAAAATAACTGGCTTCAAAAATGCTAGAAATGAGGGGGAAAACCCCCCAAATATGAGTGTGTATAAATGTCCATGAATCATTAAGGTCACAATTAAACAGAGAAAAGAAAAAAAAAGTGAGAAAAAAAGTTTTATGAAAAGTTAAAAAATTGTTTTCATTGGATTTCAAAAGATTTTCATCTTCTCAGCATAATTAGATGGGGTCATCTGGAGCATGATGCTCCACCCTCCAGATGCTGGAGTGAGTGAGGTAATCTCTTCGGCAGAATTCCTGGAAATGGGGTTTAGGCTTTGATGGGCTCTTTGCTGAATGCCAGTTGTTCTGGAGATGGCCCAGCAGTTGCCGGGGTCCCTGATGGAAGACTGTACACCAGGGACTTCCCCTGGGTTCTACTCATAGGTTGGAGGAGTCAATTCATAGTCCACTACATCACCTGTGGACTCCACCTTTCCTGATCTCTGGTTCAGTCTCCAAACTTGCCTGCCCCCCACCCTTTTGAATTCCTCTCCCAGCTGGTCCTGCAAGCTTTGGAGGGGAAGGGTGAGAGCCAGGTGGGTTTCCATGACCAGTGTAAGCCTCTGTGTTAACCCTGTGTAATCCTCTCTCCAGGTTTGTTTTTCTCCTGGTCACTTAGGCACACTCTATATTGTGCTGTGTGGGTTTGCCAGGTCTGTATTTCAGGCCAAACTTGGGTTTGCCAGGGATCTGCTCCCCAGGGATCTGCCAGCCCCCATACCACAGCTGCAATATGGTTCTTTCCTCTGTCCTCTCCTCACCTTCCCTGCAAAAGAATATTTTGCAGCATGCCTTTCAGTTTAGACGGGCAGTGTCTTTGATCTCTAACTCTCCATACCCAGACACGCCTCAGGCCTCCTTGATGAGAAGCTGCCTGTCTGCTTTCTTGGTTTCATTCCACGGAGCAGCTAGGAAAGCAACCTTCTCTACTCTGGCATCATAACCCCCTCCAACCTATATCTTTTGATTGAAGAGTCCATTCACATTCAGTGTTATTATAGAGTGACATACTTTATTTCAGTGCCATTTTGATGTATTTTTAATGTTTAAATTGGACTTGATGCTCCTTTAATGGACTCTCCTTCTACTGTAATGCATCCCTATGCTGGTTTTCATTTCTTCTTCATGAAATATTTCATTGAGTATGTTTTGTAATGTAGGTTTTGTGATTCTGAATTCTTTTAGCTTCTGTTTGTCATGGAAGGTTTTTATTTCATCTTCAATTCTGAAACTTAATTTTTCTGGATATAGTAATCCTGGTTAAAACTGATTTTCTTTCAGAGCGTGGTATATATTATTGCATGCCCTCTGCCTTTTAGTTTTGGGTGGAGAAATCAGTTGAAATTTGAATTGGTTTTCCTGTAAATGTGACAATCTATTTATCTCTTGAAAATTTTAAAATGCTATCCTTATTCTCTATGTTAGACATTTTCATAATAATTTGTTGGAGTGGATCTATTGTGATTTTTTATATTTGGTGTCCTATATGCCTCTTATATTTGAATGTCCTTCTTATTCTTAATGTTTGGAAAATTTTCTAATATTTCATTGAAAAGATTGTGCATACTTTTAGTTTGTATTTCAGAACTTTCATCTACCCCAGTGTTTCGTAAATTTAATATCTTGATGTTTTCCCAGCATATTCTGGTTATGGTCTCTTAACATTTCTTCCTTATGGTCAGTTTTATTTTTGAGGTTATGTTCTTTGTCTTCAAGGACTGAAAATCTATTTTCAAAATGGCCTAATCTATTGGTGACTCTTTTTTCCACTGAATTTTCAATTGGATTTAGTAGATTTTTATTTCCAGGATTTCCATTTGGTTCTTTTACAGAATCTTCATTTCTTTATTGAAGTGATCTTTACTTCCTATTTATTTTCTCTTTCACTCTTTTATCTCATGAACATTTTAACTATGAACTTTCTAAATTATTTTTTGACATATCTTCCTCTGTGGTGTTAATGGGGTCAGTTGTTGAAGTGTTCTGAGTTGTGAGGTGGTTTGTTCTCTTGCTTTTTCATATTGCTTGTATATCTCCCCATCTAATAGGATGGTTATTGCTTCTTCTTATAAGCAAATGCCTACTTTGTTAGCTTTATTGTTTTATAAGCCCTGGTGTTGGAAGAATATCCAGGTATTAATAGTTTAGCTCAATGTGTGGCCTCTATTGATTCCAGGATCAGATCCACTTTGAGAGATGTCACTGAAGCCTATTTTCTATAATGACTTCAGAGTCAAACCACATATACAACCTTATGAAAAGTGAAAAACTTGTTGATATTGTTCTACACAATTGCTCTAATTTAGTATAAACTTTTCATAAGTTTATAACTGGAACAGGCTGAAGAATTAGTTACGAATAGAGTAAAACTGCTATAATATTATATTAAGGCTGAAAAGGGGAAGAAGATTGGGCAAAAGAGTGAGAAAAAGAATAGAATGCTAAGACTGAATTAAAAAGGTAAAAAATGTGGATCCTAGTTGAGGTAGTGGTAGACAGTGTGAAAGGAAGAATAGGGGATAAGAGGAACAAGTGTAAACTAGGGATAGGAAGAATGATTCCAAATGATATATTTTTTTTTAAATTTTTTTTTATTTTTATTTTTTTTAAAGAGAGAGAGAGAGAGAATTTCAATATTTATTTTTCAGTTTTCGGTGGACACAACATCTTTGTTTGTATGTGGTGCTGAGGATCGAACCCGGGCCGCACGCATTCCTGGCGAGCGCGCTACCGCTTGAGCCACATCCCCAGCCCCCAAATGATATTTTAAACTGTTAGGAAAAAAATGTATTTATGTGGGTTGAAGGTACAATGTTGGCTATTAGGGTAAGAACTAACAGTCAAGATAGAGTTTTATATATCATTAAGGTTGACATTAAAGTTACTTATAGAAAACCATGCCAAGATGAGTTTCATTACGATTTGGGGCATTTTGAAGGTATCTGTCATTCTTTGCCCTTGAATCTTTCCAGAGATGCTGGGACACAGGAGCCACTCTCCTAGTTGCAATGGACCTTCCATCAACTGGTTGGTTCTGGTTTGTCAGCTCAGGGGCCTGTGGCTAAGTGCTTGGAGGGTGTGGTATTGTGTCTGTTGTGTGTTTCTATTGTGTGAAGAAGTTCTGGATGAAGGCTCTGGGCTGTGGCTGAGATTGTGGAGAGTCCCCTCTACAGTGTCCTTTTCTTGGTGGTATAGATTCTGGTGGCTTCAATAAGCACAAGTCCTGGGGTTGCAGATTCTCTGCAGGTGATCTTTGTTGCACAAATGTTCCCCTGGCCTGTGCAACTCATTGAGGTTACTGTCATTACTCCTGGAGAATGGAACTCAGCCAGTTCATACTGTTCTAGTTCCACTGCCCCAGGTTTTGAATGGCGGGTGCTGATTCCCTCTGCTGACTGTGAGTGAGGCAGAGTCCAGCCAGTATCTAAACCATGTCCTATCACACTCCATATTTGTGGTCAAGGTTCAAGCTGGGAGATGAATTGGGCTAGGAGAGAATTCAGACTGGGAGCTCTGGTTGCCTTGGGCCCAGACATATTATTGCTTTGAATGACCTCCTGCTGGCTATGGTGAAGATCTGAGCACTTCCTCTTTAGGTGTCCCAAGGACTTAGGCACCCTCTTGTTGTAGCTTTCTGTCAGCTTCAGCCACCATCTGGGGTTCCCTGCCTCTATGATGCTGGAGATTTGGAGATTATGGGCAGCTTCTCTCTGGCTTGGCCCCTCATAGGACAGTGAACTGGAGGAAAGTCTCGCTAGTTTTCTTAGGACTCGGTAACTTACCACTAGGTGTCCCTCGCCCTCTCCAATGTCTGTGGGCATAGGCAGAAATTCCAAGGGCTCTCCCTCCCCTGTGAACAAGGGGAACCAGGTAGATCAGCCTCTCTTGGGAAGTGCTTGCCCAACTCAGCACTCAGCTGCCACCAAGGCCAGGCAGAGACTGAGCTGAGACCAGCGATTTGGGTAGGTGGAAGTCAGATCTCAAATCTGAGCAGAGGAAAGGAGAACAGGAAGCCCGACCCATTTACACTTAAGATAGTTATCAATAGGTAAGGTCTTACTAGCGTATTCTGTTATTTCATACTTTTACCATAGTTCCTTTCTTACTTTCTCCCTCTCTTAAGTCTTCCTTTGTGGCCAAGTGATTTCTCTAGTAGTGTGTTTTAATTGTTTGTCATTATTTTTGGTATATATTACAGAATTTGCTCTAGGTTAACCACGAAGCTGACAAAAAATTATTTTGATTATAACAGGCTGTTTCAAATGTTAACATATTAATTGGTCATAAAGATAGGAACAGAAACAAAAATGGAGGGAAAATCTAATAAAAATCTCTACACTTGCTCTTCATTCCTTCTCACAAGTTGAATTTTTGATGTCCTATTCTACAACATACTATATTGTCTTTTTCATATTAATGTCATTATTTTTTTGTTTTGAATTTTAGCCTTTATAGTAAAGATATGAATGGTTTATACACCAAGTTTTTGGTTTTACAGCATTCCGATTTTGTATAGTTACTTTAAAAAATTGTATAGTTACTCTTATCAGTAATTTTTATACCTTCTCATGCGTCTCTTACTCAATAATTTTTCAGTTTGATGAACCTCTTTTAGCATTTCTAGTAGGGAAGACCTGCTGTTAATTTCTAAAGACTAGCTTTTCTGGGTATAGTATTTTGGTTCGCAGTTTTAATTTAAAAAAAATTTATTTAGCAAAGTGAAAATCTCATTTTCTTCATTCTTGGTTTATAATCTTTCTGCTGAGAAGTTTGTATCAGGTGAATTGGAACACCTTTATATGTTATTTGGCCATTTCTTTCTCTTCTCTTGCTGCTTGAGAATCCTTTGTCTTTATCTTTTAGCATCTAATTGATTTGTGTTTAGTTTTAAAGGATTACTTCAATCTCTCTGTTAAGTTTCTCTGACAGTGTAATGAGTTGTTTCTCTGTGTTTTCTTAAAATTTATTGAGTTCCCCTAAAATAGCCATTTTGAATTCTATGTAAGAGTTTTCACTTATCATTTGATTTATGTCAGTTTCTGACACCTTTTTTTGTCATTAGGTGAGGTGATTATTCTCTGGTAGGTCTTGAGGCTTGCTGAAATATGACAACAGCGGTATATTGAAAAATTAGTTGCTTATTCCCACCTTCATAATCTGACTTTGTTTGTGCCTGTCCTTTCAGAAATTCTAAACAGATAGCCTGTTTTCTCTAATCCTGTGATCTCTTCTGCTGTTTCATCCCTAGATCATGCCCTAAGTCCTGGTGTGTTGAGAGTCTCCAGTTGATGTATGTTATTCAGTATGAATGGGGGGGTGGTGCCTAAATAGGATAGGCTTTTCTCACAAACCTTTCTTGGGGAAGAATTGAGCTCAGATACTTTGTTGAAATGGTCAATGGCCTATGATCAGATGCTGTGAAATTCTGACTGACTCTGGGCCTTACAGTGGGGGGATCATCTCTTGGCTGTACAATGACTTGGTGCCTACTTAACCTTTTCTGCTTCCAAGTGGGCACTCTCTCTTTGTGGTCCTGATTGGTTTGGAAGAGTGTTGAGGTAGGCAGTCCTGTGTCTTGCAGACTTGTTGAGTCCCACCCAGAGTCCATAGCCCATTGAGATCAGCATAGCACAAGGGCAGGACCAGGCCTACAGTGCTATATGCTGCCTGCTGCTATGGTGTGAACATGGCCTGAGAATACTGTAATCAGCCACAGTTGATACTGTCCAGCATAGAAGTCCTACCCACAAAGGTCATGGGCCTCTGCCTGGTACTGGGTTTGGCCTGAAGACTTTGTGGACAGTCACCTGGAGGTAGGAGGTAGGAGGCATTGGCATCTCCCCAGTGTTGGGTATCACTGACCTAGCACTGAGTTCTAAGATAAAATCCTGTGCTTACTTCCCTATCCTAACCCTTAGTAAATGGAAGCTTGCTCTTTGCTGTGCCACAGCTGGCAGTAATGCAGGCTGAATCTTGAGTCCATCTTCCTGGGCTGCAGTTTCTGCCTAATTGTTGGCATGCTTAGAGGCTCTGTTTGTAAGTACTGACCTGGGTATGGGAGCCTTTGGATTCTGCCTGATGATGAATCTCACTGTGGTGGGTCTGGCACTGAGTTTCAAGGCAAATTTCTATGCTCACTTTCCTGTTATACTAGTAAGTGGAGACCTTTTTTTTTTTTTTTTTTGTTGCTCTGTGAGTGCTTCTTGAGGTTGGTGAAACAGTCCTATGGCCACCTGGCTAATGTGAGGTCCTCGGGCTCAGTCTGAGGGTGCTGACCTGGGACCATGGGTAGCAGGGCTCTGCTTGGTTCTGGGTTTCATTGTGTTGGGCCTGATTCCCTTTCCCTTTTCCAAGCAGGAGGCATCTCCTTCCACACTGTGTTGCTTGGGGTTGGGTAAGGTATGACATAGGAAACTCCATCCTGTCTTCCTCAATGTGTCTTTTATTTTTATTATGCTAAAATCAGGTATTTTTTTTTTTTTTTGTAAGGGGATTAAACTCAGGGGCATTCCACCACTGAGGCACATCCCCAGGCTCTTTTGTATTTTATTTAGAGACAGGGTCTCACTGAGTTTCTTAGCACCTCACTTTCACTGAGGCTGGCTTTGAATTTGCAATCCTTTTGCCTCAGCCTCACGAGCTGCTGGGATTACAGGTGTGCTAGGATTACAGGTGTGCGCCATTGTACCTGGTTAAATACAAATTTTTGATGTTTTGTTACAGATTTTAAATCATATATACTCAGATATTTAATAAGTACATTTAAATCATTGTTTGGAGGGGTTAATTGATATATAATTGTGTTTTGTTTCTTATATTAAATTTATCTTCACTTCAGTTGTTCTGGATTTTCTAGGAACAGGTATCTTACATCATTCCAATAGATGAGAAACCGTATACTGTGCACCTTAAAAAAAGGTAATTTTTTTTTATTCTTTAGGTTTCATTTAATCTCTATGAAACTGTTCACTTGTGTTAAAATTGAGTATGAAAAATAAATCTAGTTGTTATTAAAAGTTTTAGTTGTCTTGGATGAGCAAATGCTTGCATGTGACATTTAAATTTTTGATCCTAATATTTAAAGTAGTCTTTTGTGAATGGGGATTGGGAGCTGAAACAAGTAGGGATTCACTTCCTGAAGACTGCTATTTTAGTAAGTTGGCAGAACCAGCAGCACCTGCATAATCAGAGCAGAGGGAGAAAAGGAACAGATCTGAGTCAGGGAAAATATGTGCTCACTATTGGAGAATCTGGACTTGAATTGCTAGTGGGACACCCCAGGGAAAGTGTTCAGTTGATGGTTAATTTGGTTTAGAACTTGGTAGAGAAGCATGGGATTCAAAATCCTTTCATGATTAAAAGGATTCAACAAGTTAGGTATAGAGGGAATGTATCTCCATATACAATAAAAGCAAAATTTGAAAAACCCACTGCTAATAATCATGGTCGATGGTAAATAGTTGAAGGATTTCCCTCTAAGATTAAGACAAGGATGCTCACTCTCACCAGTTCTGTTTAACATAGCACTAGAAATTCTCGTTAGAGCAATTATGAAAAAGAAAGAGAAGGTATCCAAACTGGAGAGCAAGAGTTAAATTATCCTTGTTTGAAGGCAACATGATTTTATATATAGAAAATCCTAAGATTCCACCAAAACAAAACAACCCTATAAAACTGATACAGAAATTCAGTAAGTTATAGGTTATAAAATGAACTTTCAAAAATAGGTTGCATTTCTGTACAGTAATAATAAACTATGTGAAAGGAAATTGAGAAATCAGTTCTGTTTATAATAGCAAAATTCTGATGGTATTTTTTTTACAGAAATAGAAAAAAATCCTAAAATTTATGTGGAGCCACAAAAAACTCCAAATAACCAAAGCAATCATGATCAAAACTGAACAAAGCTGAAGACACCACACTACACACTTAGAGAAGCTATGATAATCAAAGTCATCTTTTTAATATAAGTAGTAAACACAGTCACAGAAATAAACAAGATATACCTATAGAAGTAGAGGATGAAGTTTAAAGGTGAGAATGTCAAAAAAAATGTAGAATTGAATGTCATGGAAATATTTAAGGGACAAAGGAAGGATCTAGATGAGGTGATTTATAAGGAGATATAGACATGAGAGAAAGCATCATTAAAACCTAACAAAACTCCTGTATCCCAGCAGCTTGGGAGGCTGAGACAGGAGGAACTCAAGTTCAAAGCCAGCCTCAGCAAAAGTGAGGCACTAAGCAACTCAGTGAGACCCTGTCTCTAAATAAAATACAAAATAGGGCTGAGTTCAATCCCTGATACCCCAACCTAAAAAAATGAAAACAAATCTAACAGGAGATGGTGTTAAGGGAATGTAGCCAAGCATGAGATGCTTCAGAGTTGTTTTACTTGCCTTTAGACTGCCTTTTGATTTGACAACTAGATAGTCATTAAAAAGTTTTCTCAACTAATTTATGTAGTTGAGTTACATTGGGCTGGAGCGAACATGAGTTGGGGAAGAAACTAAAATGGTATAATAAGTACTGGAAATGATAATCAGAAATGATTGAATTTAGATTTGAAATTTCTAATTCTTTCTTAGTATTATTCCAAATACTAAGAATAATAAGACTTTTATGCAATACTCTTTCACTTCATTATCAAAGTAGTATATATGCATAGTACTAAGACCTAGAGTAAAGGAACTGAAAACTCTTATAGTCCTACATCCAATACATATCTTAAAAAATTCCCCTCCTCTTCTTGCACATGTTTTTTATTTTTTAAAAAGGACTCCATTAAGGTGGGAGTAAATATATTACTTTGAATAAAATTTAAGTATTTCAACAGTAGTATTATTTCATACTACCTTTATGTTAACAGTTGACAAAGTTTTTCTCTAAAAATCCAGAAAGTAACTATTCTGATTTTTTGAGAACCATATGGTCTCTGCCTGAGCTACTTAATTCTGCTGTTGCAGCGTGAAAACAGCCTCAGACAGTATGTAAATGAATGGGTGTGGCTATGTTCCAATAAAACTGTAGTGAAGAGTGGGCGGGATTAGACCTGAGGATTTGTTTACAGACTGTTGCTTTGTATGTTTCACAAGGAATAACTTCTTGCATTCTTTCACTCTTTTTTATATTCAGATATTTTTTGGCAGATAATTTTATGGTCTATTTGCATAATAAAGGATCTGTGAGTTCTCATTCTTCAGATATTTTGGTAAGATTTATGTTTTATTTATTTATTTTTTTTGCTTGACTCACAGACTTTATTTACATTTGTCTACAGCATCATTTCCTTATGAGATAAACTAGTACAGCTCAGTTAAACCAAGAAATCATAATCACCTGAATTGTCTGTAAACTCCTATTAGCTAAATTTATAACCTTGCATTTGCTTAGTACAGCCAAAGTTTTAAATACAAGAGAGCACAAGAATAAACCAATGTAACATGTGGAATCCAGATCATCATCTGGGCAGTTTAGAAGGTGGACTTTCAAAAAGTCTGAGGCACAATTACAAGAGAGTAAAATTCTTATGGAACCTACAGTAAACGTAGCAAGGAAAATTAAGACATAAAAAACACGGGAAAGCTTGTAGTAAAAATATTATGAAAATATTTCTACATAAGGTATTTTGTTTTTAGATTGGTTGAAGAGAAAAACATTCACTTTAAAATAAAAACAAATGTAATTTTGTTTGGTCTGTCTACTAAATACCTTAAAATGTTTAAAATTTTATTTAAATTGCAGCAGATAATGTTAAGGAAAAAGAAAAAAAAAGAAACAAAAACAAAAGCAGTATCCCATAACAAAAAGCCCCCAAGCACAATTTTTGATTTCCTCTAATACTTACCTTGCATTGTCACTGAAGACACTGTTAAGAGAAACCTTTTTATTTTTAAACCAGAAAACCCAATAGAGATCAAGTGACCAGATTTTAATTCTGAGAAATAAAACTCTAATAGCATTTTAAGCCATAAGTTATTTCAAGTGAATAGGAAAAAAATAAATTTTTGCTTATATCATGCAGAAATAAGCATTCATTTGTTATCCAGAAGAAAATTTTATGTAATTTGCTTAAACATCAAGGAGATTTATGTTTTATAATTTAAAAAATTTTTTTTACATTGAATAAGTGCTTTCCTAATATAGAAAGCTCTCAAGATTCACAGGAGATATATTTAAAGTGTTTACTGATTAATTGTTAATTAATTCTTTAGGTCTTGGTAAACTAAAAGCAAACTAGATTGAGTTGCTACCTTTCACATTGCCTAGAACATGGACTGTATTTGCTTATTTATTCATTTATATTTTGTTTAATAAATGAATACAAAGTAAGATAAACAGGCACAAATGTTATTGGACACAGATCACAGATGAACAACTTTCTTTCATCTGCCCATTGTATCTATCAGTAATTTCTCTTGACTCTGCCCTTGAAACAACATACCCAGAGTTCACCCTCTTCCTTGTCTCCATCCAGTAATAGGACATATAAAGTATAGAGGTAGGAAATCATTAGAAAGTTATGTTAATTCCTCAATAACCAGTTTTCTTTTTTTTATTTCCTAGACTCAATGCTACTATCAAGGATATATTGAAGGATATCCAAATTCTATTGTCACACTCAACACATGCTTTGGACTGAGGTTACTTATTTATTTTCTGTTGTTGATTACAGAAAGCCTAGATATGATATTTGGCTGTAGTGAATTCATTCTCCTTATTTTAAATTTATAACTAGAGGAGGATTCCTATGTTGTGGTTATTCAGTAATATTCTATGAACACACACTCTCTGCTTTTATTCATACTGAAAGTTCAGTCCTTGTCTCCACTGCTGATCTGATAACCAGGAAGACGGTTTAAAAGAAAAAAGGAAAAAGAAATTTTATTGGTTTACTAGCAAATGAGAAACACAGGAGACTCCTGACCCAGAGTCTTCAATTCTCTCTGCCCCAGAGGAATGCAGGACTTTTAAAAGAGGAACACAGAGCTGGGACCCAAATGTTATCAAATAAGATTATCAGATAAAATTAAGTAGTGTTCAATAAATGTCATCAAGAGAGCTTTTGCTCACGTTCTCAGGTTTGGAGTTTCTTTATTCTTGTTGGCGGTGACATTCTTCTGGGTAGTGAAGAACACTATAGCTTAGTCTAGCGTGGGAGAAATGTCGATCTATCCCCTCATCCCTTGACATGTTTAGGGAGGGGGAGAAGGGAAGGAGGAAGGAACAAAAACAAAAAAATGTCAGTTTTTTTAATGTTTTATTTTTTTAATTAATTTTTATTTGTTTTGATTAGTTATACATGACAGTAGAATGTACTTATACACTTTGATATGTCATACATAGATGGGATATAATTTCTCATTTTCTGAGTATTGTAGAATCACATTGGCCATACCCTCACATACACACATACGACAATAACGTCTGTTTCATTCTACTATCTTTCTTATCCCCACATCCCCTGCCTTCCCCTCCTTTCACTTCCCTCTACTTAATCTAAGGTAACACTATTCTTTTTTTTTTTTTTTTTGCCTTTAACATGTACTTTTTTTCATTACAATTCTTAATACGCGTATATACCACAGTTTTATAAGCTGCTTACAGCCAAGCGGCAAGGTTTGGACTCAAAGCATTAAGTGGATCCCTGTTAACATCATTTTTTGTCATGTTCCTCAGTGACCAGAGATATTTCTAACTTCCTTGTAGGTTTGGATTCCCTAGACTCCTCACTCTCTTTTTCTTTTTTAATTTGTATTTTATTGGTGCATTGTAATTATACATTATATTGGGATTGATTATGCCATATTTGTACTTGCACATAACATAATTTGATTAATCTCATCCTCCAGCACCTTCCCTTTTCTTATTTTGTTCTTAACTAGAGAAATGACAACTCAATGTACTTGTGTATAGTAAGTTGGAGAACCAAGTTTAGGATGGCTAATTTTTTGAGAAAAGAGAATATTTATGATGCCTACTGTGTATCCTAGTATTTGGAGTTATAAAGGCAAATAAAGTTAAACAAGGATTACTTTTTCTCAAGGAAATCATCTTGAGTGTTTATATAAATAATTATTAATATAATGTTCATAGTCTTTTTTCCCCTAATAATCCCACTCTCTCTCTTAGAATCATTGTGTTTCTTCTTTCCTGCTTAGAGAGATTTTCATTGTGTCAGGAAATTATCTACCTTCCTTTTATAGTGTAGGATCCTTGTTTTCACAAATGTTTTTCAGTGCTCCTTATATGGAACATAAAATTTAAACCTAAATTTTTTCTTTTAATGGAGTAGTGATGTGAACTGTTACCTGTATTCAGGGAAGGATAGTTACACAAATTGTTTACTCTTTAGAATCTCACTTTTGATTTCTTATTCAGATTTTTATTATATAAAATTATATTATGTAAATTATGTTATTTCATAAGTACTTATTTTTTAAGAAAATTGATCATCATATAATTGTTATTAAAGTTGTGTAATTATGTTTTTCAAAAGCCTTGCTAGATGGAGAAATTCATCAAGATTTATATTTATTATTGATTTAATTAGTCAGTGACATGGAAAACAGGGTTGGTCACTGTAATATTGTAATTCTAGCAACTGATTAGGTAAATTCTGCTGACTTTATAACTATAAAAATAAAATGGGAATTGGTTTTGTGGATTAGGGAAATCACTGTCTCTTCAGAATCATATCAAGAGTTTGGAAGAAAACACTGGACTCAAAACATTCTATATCTTTGTTATTTTTCCTTTGGGATTTTGTCAGTTTTATAATACACATTTGATTAAAAACACTTAAAATATTATCCTTGATTTTACAGAGGAATACTGCAATTTGAAAATGTTTCCTTTGCAATTGAGCCTTTGGAATCTGCCATGGACTTTCAGCATGTTCTTTATAAATTAGGGGATGGAAACAATGAACTTCGAGTTTTTAACAAAAATGACAGAAGCACAGAAAAACAGCCAGTGGTCTATAACATTGTTACAGGTGAAAAAGAAGTGAGTCATGTATTTTTTATTAGCATTTTCAAGACAGTTATTACTTCTATTTAATTTATTTTTAAAAATTAATGTTATTAACTTATTGTACAGTCGTAGCCATATCCTTTCCTTGTGAATATCCTAATATTTAATTAAACTAAAATTTCTCTGAAATCATACATTACCTTTTTTTTTTATTGTTGGTTGTTCAAAACATTACATAGTTCTTGATATATCATCTTTCACACTTTGCTTCAAGTGGGTTATGAACTCCCATTTTTAGCCCATATACAGATTGCAGAATCACATCAATTACACATCCATTGATTTACATATTGCCATACTAGTGACTGT